>NC_041394.2:125339535-125939535 GCF_900747795.2 Erpetoichthys calabaricus
TGTTGTTTTATACCCCATACATTTGCCAGATCTTGCTCCATGTGAATTTTTTGACCCAGAAATTTTAATTGAGACTGAATGAAAGACTATTTTGCTCTGAAAGAAGAAATCCAGAGGAAAGAAAAATTACTGGAAATGTTTCCCGGAATGGAAGGAACTTTAGGACAGAGTATTATATTTCAATGGAAGTATTTTGACAGTGACTAAAATGAAATTGCTCTAAATTGTATAACAAAGTTTAACAATTCTGGAAATGGTGTCTGCCCTTGTATAAGCAGATTATTTGGTTTAAAATAATAAGTTCTTTAAATATGGTATACATCATTTTATATAGCATAAAAAGCCATAGCTGAGAGTATGAGTGATATTGGCCAAAGGGAAGGAAAGAAAGTTTTTTTTCCAGGGATTTTGTCGATAACTATAAGTAGATATTTTCCATCTTTCAAAAATATGTTTGTTAAAAAATCTTATTGTACTAGCTCCAGCTCACTCAACTGTTAACTGTTGCATATTAATGATATTAATAGTAATAACATATTTGAGGAATATCCCATGCAGAACAGTTAACACACTACTTTATCTCATGTAATCCATAGTAGTGGCCAAGAAAAAATTTTGATTGCATGCTTTGTCGAGAAAGTAAGTATTGAAACTCAACAGCATTAATAAGTGATCGATGCTGCTCACTGCAAAAGGATGCGAAAAACATTTTGATTATACAAATGGACACCAAACGTGAATTATGCAACGAGTTACAACCCCAATTCCAATGAAGTTGGGACGTTGTGTAAAACGTAAATAAAAACAGAATACAATGATTTGCAAATCCTTTTCAACCTTTATTCAATTGAATACACTACGAAGACAAGATATCGAATGTTCAAACTGATAAACTTTATTGTTGTTTTGCAAATCTTCACTCATTTTGAATTTGATGCCTGCAACACGTTCCAAAAAAGCTGGGACAGGGGCAGCAAAAAACTGGGAAAGTTGAGGAATGTTCAAAAAACACCTGTTTTGAATATTCCACAGAGTGAACAGGTTAATTGGAAACAGGTGTTTGTCATGATTGGGTATAAAAGGAGCATCCCCAAAAGGCTCAGTCGTTCACAAGCAAGGATGGGGTGAGGTTCACCACTTTGTGAACAACTACATGGGCAAATATTCCAGCAGTTTAAGAACAATGTTTCTCAATGTACAATTGCAAGGAATCTAGGGATTTCATCATCTACTGTCCATAATAATCATCAAAAGATTCAGAGAATCTAGAGAAATCTCTGCACGTAAGCGGCAAAGCCGAATACCAACACTGGATGCCCGTGACCTTCGATCCCTCAGGCAGCACTGCATTAAAAACCGACATCATTCTGTAAAGGATATTACCATGTGGGCTCAGGAATACTTTAGAAAACCATCGTCAGTTAACACAGTTCGTCGCTACATCTACAAGTGCAAGATAAAACTCTACCATGCAAAGCAAAAGCCATATATCAACAACACCCAGAAACGGCGCCGGCTTCTCTGGGCCCAAGCTCATCTGAGATGGACTGACGCAAAGTGGAAAAGTGTGCTGTGGTCTGACAAGTCCATATTTCAAATCGTTTTTGGAAATCATGGATGTCGTGTCCTCCGGGCCAAAGAGGAAAAGGACCATCCGGATTGTTATCAGCTCAAAGTTCAAAAGCCAGCATCTGGGATGGTATGGGGGTGTGTTAGTGCCCATGGCATGGGTAACTTGCACATCTGTGAAGGCACCATTAATGCTGAAAGGTACATACATGTTTTGGAGCAACATATGCTGCCATCCAAGCGACGTCTTTTTCAGGGACGTCCCTGCTTATTTCAGCAGGACAATGAAAAGCCACATTCTGCATGTGTTACAACAGCGTGGCTTTGTAATAAAAGAGGGTACTAGACTGGCCTGCCTGCAGTCCAGACCCATCTGCCATTGAAAATGTGTGGCGCATTATGAAGCGCAAAATACGACAACAGAGACCCCGGACTGTTGAGCAACTGAAGTTGTACACGAAGCAAGAATGGGAAAGAATTCCACCTCCACAGCTTCAACAATTAGTGTCCTCAGTTCCCAAACGCTTATTGAGTGTTGTTAAAAGGAAAGGTGATATAACACAGTGGTAAACATGCCCCTGTCCCAGCTTTTTTGGAACGTGTTGCAGGCATCAAATTCAAAATGAGTATTGTTGTTTTGCAAATCTTCAAAGTTAATCAGTTTGAACAGTCGATATCTTGTCTTTGTAGTGTATTCAATTGAATATAGGTTGAAAAGGATTTGCAAATCATTGTATTATGTTTTTATTTATGTTTTACACAATGTCCCAACTTCATTGGAATTGTATATGAGAGTGTATGTTTTTCATATCCTTTTGTACTGTCCAGCATTGATCATGTTGACCTATGAGTTTGACAACTTAACTAAAAACTGATTGAAATAGTGTTTTGCTGCAATGCTCCCCAATCTTTCTGATATTAGTGCCCCGGCTACCTCGCTTAATAGGGACCACTTGATGTTATGCACTAGGTATAAGACCCCAATGGTAGACAAAATCCTGGCCGTGTTATAGGGATTCTCCTCCTCTCTTAATTGAGAAAAAAAGCAAGTGTGAAATTTCAAGGGGGAAATTACTAGGAAGAAAGATTTCTAGTCTTCCAAGCCTCTTAACATTGTCATGGTCACTAGGGAATGTAGACAGCAAATAAGGTGAGACTTTGAGACTGGTCACTTTTATTTATAAAACTAGACAAAGAGCCCGTTTCGAAAATGTAAGACGAAACGGGCACGAGTGGAATAGTATAATATATAATAAGTATAACAACCACAAACCTGATATAGGTGTATTGAATGAATGCGTACTTTGGCCTTGCGCTGTAGTCGAAATCGCCTTTCAGGCCTCTAGAGCTTTAATCGAAGTTGCCTTTCTCTTTGAATTTTCGCGGCCGTAAATCCGTCGCCAGCTGCGATGTCGGTCTCGTAAGGTATTTCGAGCAGCTGCACTAAAGGCGACTGCGCATTCCGCACCACAAACCTGATATAGGTATATTGAATGAATGCGTAATTAGGCCTCGAGCTGTAATCGAAATCGCCTTTCAGGCCTCTAGAGCTTTAATCGAAGTCGCCTTCCTCTTTGCATTTTTGCGGCCGTAAATCTGCCGCCTGCCGCAATGTCGGTCTCGTAAGGTTTTTCGGGCAGCTGCACAGAAGGCGACTGCGCATTCGGCTTCGGACGGGAGTGAGAGAGTGAGTGAGGAGACTGGCGAATTATGTATTAAGATGTCTAAAATAAGCAGATGTTAAAAAAAAAAAAAAATCATTAAATCACATAAATGGAATGTAAGAAAGCCAAATACATCTGTAATTTATCACACTTAACATCAACTTTGCACATCTTTGATGTATTTCTCAGTATTTGACATGATTTATACCACTATTCCACTTGCTATTTTCTACTCATATTACTTTCATCACAAAAAAGCTTGAAAAGCAAACTTAGTCTCAATAGATAATTTACCTGTTTGAATGCGCTGTATTTTCATTTTACTACTTTCCGTTTTATACATCAAGTTGTGAGGCATAACCAGAACCTACAAACAGAAATAAAGCAGGGAGTTGGTGTAGGTTTGTATTTTTCAATTCCCATATGGCTAATTCTAAGCCAGTCACACATAGATATCTACCATTACATTCTGAAACCCAAGGAATGTTTTTAAAAAAAACTTTGTATTATTTTTAAAACTTTATTGGTCTTATTAAAAATCCCCCCCCATATGTTTAGTACAGAAGATCAGTTACATACTGACTTATAGGAGGTGGGCTGGGATTCTTCCAGTTGAGCAAGTAAAGTTTACATGCTAGTAATTATGTATAAACCATTGCAATTTGTCCTTCTCCACTTTAAGACTATGCGGGAGTTCAAACAGCAGCTATTAACGGGTAAGGAGTGATTGTGACACCAAATTCATCTGACATTAAAAAGAATTTTGTCCAGAATGATGTTAACTTGGTGCACAACCAAAACACCTTATCCACATTGCTTCTGGAATAGAAATGGGTGGGATGAGAGAAAAATCGGGCAGCTTCCTTTAAGCAGAGGTTCAGACTTGCTTTAACCCCAGATGTTTTCCGAACATTAAGCACAGTTTAGGTTGGAGAGGGTAATTATGCAAGATGCAACACATAAGAGCTTCTTTTATTTTAGTTAAATGACTGAAGATTCCAAATCCATAGCTAATTCTTCCACTCTTTTTTTTTTTTTTTTAATAAAAACACAAACCACATGTAAACTGTATCATTTCCCTAACAAATGAGGTTTAAATGATAAAGGACCAAGCAGTTCATCATGATCCATCAGTTTTACATTATATGGAAAGAAATTTACAACTGGAAATGTACCCCAATACATAATCTGGTAGATATTATCAGGTGTATTCAGAAAGGCTTTGCCTCTCAAGATACCACCAAGGTGTATTGGGTGTTATTTAAAATTAGGTAATTAAACCAACAGCCTGAAAATTTACCAGAAAGAGGATTTGCAAAAGCAGGTGACCATTATTATTTTGCACTGTCTCTTGAGTCCAATCAATCCCCAATCACAAGCACTTGGTCCTTATACAGTATGAAACAAAGGCTGAACATAGTGTGTATTGAGGAAACCCAAATGTATAAAGAGCATAGCTTAATATTGAATATCCAGTTTTATCATCCAACTTTCAACAAAGCAGATTTCAGAGGCAATTCACTGCATCTTCACCCTGACCCTTGTTCTACATAAAGAACTGCATGCGTGCACAGTTGAAAAACATTTTGGGTTGAAATATGTGAGGGCAAAAACACAAAATTAATGTAATCTTGTTTAGTAGGCATTTACTGAATCTTTGTGGATAAAAGAAGTACTGATCAGTTTTTCAGAGGAACAACTTTATTGGATATACATTTTTGTATGATGTATTTTATTCTAGATGACAAACAGTTGTATATAATAAAGTGTGAATTCAAAAAGTGAATGTAAATACTGTTTAAAATACATGCCGATGTTAACACACCATTCACTCCTAACGAACAGAATTTACTGTTTCAAAAGCCTGCGAGACAGGATATTTATGAAAAGCATTTAAAAAATATAAAAACAAATCACCAGCTTTTACACAGAAATGCAAGCACGGCCATGTCACCAACTTTATAGTGTTTGTATTTTCCTTATAGGAGACTGCAAAAAAAGGACAATAGCAATCTGGAAATACATGACAGACATTTGTTGGTCACAGAGATTTACATTTCTAATGTGAAGTATTCTGGCCCCCTCAAGTGGAACATCTTAATAATGCACCATAGCCAATATGCAATAAAAAAAAAAAAGTTGAGAAAGGAAAAGGGGGGAAAAAATTAATAAAAGCCTAAAAACGCCGGCAAGTTTTTAAAGTCCACACTTTATAAATCTTTGAGGCTTCCAACTGCCTAACCCTTGGCAAATTTATAAAGGAGTGGGGTGTAGGGGTATAGAGAGACCAAACAATTTTTATTTAAAAAAAAAAAAAAAAAAAAAAAAAAAAAAAAAAAAGGGTAACTCTAAAGGAAATACTGCTCCATTACTGGAATGGCAAAAAAAAACACAAACATTCAAAAACACACCAAAACAGGTATCGGGCCACTGCACTCACACAGTGGTGTTAAAATACCCCTTCTACATTCTCCATGCATTAATAGAAGTGCATGACCCTAATTTTGTGTCACAAAGTGAGTTAGGGCGTTTCCAAAACGTCGCAGAATCCAAAAAAAGAAAATCCTCTTATTCTAAATGGTGTCAGACAGCTTCCACCATACATTAGTCATCTGCCAATCCCCCTGCAAGAGTCCACCCTCAAACAATAATCAGCCTCCTTTCTAAAAAGACACCTTGTGCAGTACAACCCCAAAAGTCAACCACTACTAAAATATTAAAACTCATTAAAGAATCAGTTTCAGAAAAAAGTTTCTAAGTTATCACTATTATCTTTAAGGTTTCCATAGGAAGAATTTTGTTCAGAATCTACCAACAAGGAAGAATTTTCTTCACAGACCATTTCCTGATGTTGATCTGGTCCAATGTCACTTACGAACTGGTCACTCTTCAGAATACTGGAAGCCCCATGCACTCCATCACCTTCAATTACCAAAGGGATTTCATCAACTGTATGATTTTTGCTATATTCTAGCAATGAAACATTTCCATCTCCTTGATGCAAGTGAATACTATAACCTTCTGAAGGCTGCGTCTCCACACTCATTTCTTGCTCGTTTATTCCCTGCAGAGAACTCTGTTCCAGAGTTCCTGTACTGGCACCAACAATATTTCCTGAAAATGGCAAACTGCCCTTGTGAACTGAAGTAGAAGCAGGCAAAGTGATGACCAGTGGACTACTGCTATCAAGATGTAATGGAAGTGTCACATCTGCAGAAACAGGATGGGTGTTTTCCTGGATAAGTCTGCATAAGACTTCATCGTGCTCAAGAGGCTTGGACAATTGGTCATTAAGATTTTCATGATTAACTTCAAATTCTGTATTATTCTTGAACTCGTTCAATTTCTCTTTTGTTAGAAATTCTTGTTTTGCATACAATGTATCTGCACCACTGGGTGTTTCAGGAATTGAAGCTTCTGGCACAATGGTGTCTCCTTCCTCTTGAAGCTCCAAAGAGTCCTGATTTTTTAAAGTGGTCATGAGATCAGTCAGAATGGCCCCAAGGACATCATGATCATTGGTCTGTAGGTCAATATTTATATTCCCCATTAAATTACCCCCAACAGAACTGAGATCTTTGCATGGCATTTCATCTTTGGACAGCATCTCATCTACATCTTCTTGGTTGTCAAGAGAAGCTGACAAGGGAAGGGTGCTTGCAGTACTACCATCATCCCCAGAGCTGCCACTGCAATCGTCCTCTTCATTTTTACTTGGTGTTCTGTCAAATAAAAAAATTGATTTTTCAGGATAAGCTTGTGAAAAGGTAGCCAACAAAGAATTATTAATTTCTCACACCATAAACTCTGTCCCAGAGTGCTTAAAAAATAGAAATTGTGGTTCTAAAGTGGTTTTGCTTAGAAGGCCACAGTTAACTACTTTTTGCTGCAAGTTTTATTCAGATGAACTACAATGAAATTGTACTTAAACTCTGGCAGCCTACTCACAGATGTTTCATACAGAACAGTGTCACAAGACACTTAGACTTTGTTTCAATGTTTTGATACAAACTAAACTAAAAATTTTCCAGGCAGCAGCTTTTTTATAGAAGCTCATTTTCTCTTCACTGCATATACCTCAGAATACAAATATAACACCAAGTCATGACTTACGAGTGTGGGATAGTGTGTCCGTGACCACGAAAACGGTGGCGATTTTGAAATAATGTAGTGGCCAGCTTGATCTCCATAGGTGTTGACGCTCACACAGCTTTGGGAGATTGGTGGAGTAACGTGGGTGAGACGCACCTATACATTAGGATGTGGACTGTCTCAATTGCTTCATCAGCTGCATTGCGCGTGCCCATGGAAGCTGATGCTGTGCCCATGGAAGCAGGGAAAAGAAAAAAAAAGGGAGCTGGCACAGTAAGGAGGAATCAGAAAAGAATCTAAGAGAAGGCAAAAAAGGAGGTAGGGAAAAAAAAGAAAAAAGGACTGGCCAGGGTCAGCAAAGACAAGCAACAGGTGTAGGTTAAATGGAGAGAAGACAGACACGAAGTAGAGACAGCGAGAGCACCAGTACTGCAGTGAGTGAGAGGAAGGTGGTCAGAAGTGAGCTTAATGGCTACAGGACCCTGAAGCTGAAGAAAGGATGCTCCTACTGAGCTATTGACAGGGAATGGAAGTGGACTGATTGACAGAATCTCCCACAAGGGCAGAGTGCGAGTTGCAGGAGAGGCATGTGGGGCTCAACAGCTTGCCCTTCGCATGTGGAAGGAAGAGTAGCAGGGAACAGAGCCAGGATATGTAGGTTGACTGCACCTAGTGGTCAGTGTCTCCTTCTCCTGCATGGTCCGAGGTGCCAGATTTAAAAAGGGTAGTATTTGGGGCTCAAAGTTTTATAGACAGCTTCCTGCACTGTGGTTTTTAATGCTTTAATGGATTTAATTAGAGCCGTTTTTACCCTTCATCATCAGTTTTTTTTTTTTATGGATTTACTGAACATTTTTGCACTGCACTTTGACTATTTGGTTTTGACTATTTTTAATAAAACTACTTTTGCACTTTTATGCACCTACCCCTTGCTTTGCAAGTGTCCTGATCCACTGGCTCATCCCTCGAGTACGTGATTGGCGGTAGTGGGTTAGAGGCTCCCAGGATGCAACCAGTAGCATGGAGCGGACCAGCACTGTCACAATAGGATGTATTGTTAAGGGGGAAATGAGGCAGTGTATAGGAGAAAGGAGGAGGACTGTCTCTTGGTGAAGAAACAGTGGTCTAAAACTTATCAGAAAAACCAAAAACTGGTTATGGATTTTCAATGCACAAGAGCCTCTACACTCTCACTATTCAGGGAGTGAAAGTAGAGGGTGCACTGCTACAGATACCTGGAGGTACACATCAAATGATAGGCTGGACAGGTGCTTAATGCACAGGAATGACATACAAAAGGGTAGCACAGACTTATTAGAATACTGCGTTCCTTTAATGTGGGTAGCGACAGCTTTTACAGAAGCTACAACTCTCAGAAGGCCAGTATAATTTCTTTTATGCTGTTGTCTTCTGGTCTAGTAAAATCACTTCAAGAGAGGTCTACCAAATCAACAAGGTGATTAAGTTGGCAAGGTCAGTTACTTTCATCCAACAAATTACTCAGAAATGCATCAAGACATACTATTGGGACCCCTATACCACTGGCAATATGCCTGCATAATGCCTTACTGTGACTGTCAAGTCAAAGTTCTCTCTTTTTAATCATTTTGGTGTGTTCAGACCATAGTATGTATATTTATTTATTTAATGGACTTCTGTAAAAAACCAAATGTACCCAGGGGCAAAAAGTTCTCTCTTGTATGCATTTGTCTAATTATACACATTTCCTTATTTTTTCATCTCATGGTTTAATTCACAATATCGTTGGAGAAGAGTGTTGATACTTTTAAGTCATAAATTAACCAAAGGAATTGTTTACAGTCTAGGAAAAAAATCCAGACAAGTTAGCTTACACACATTTTTCATAATTAAAGCTTTAGGGACAGGTTATCCATCACTAAAGTAGTTAGCCAATTAAATTTGTGTAACTTGAGATCCCGAAATCAATAAACAAATGCCAAAATTTAAAAACACAATGGAGCTCATTATATATATATCTGAAGACTCATTTCAAGTGTTGCACCACATTTTAACATAATTTATCAAATCAATTTATTTAAGAGTACAGTGTCCAATAAATGTTTTTGCATTTGGCACTTCAATAAAATGAAGAATGCAGAAATGCTTGTTTGTACTTGGACTAATTCTATAAATCAAGTTAGACTGGAAATTGACAAAAAAAAAAGATCAATTGCGTCTAAGTCAGGCATGTCAAACACGCGGCCCTTGGGCCGCGTGCGGCCCGCATGACAGATCCTAGTCAGGACTAAACTTGCAGAATGGTGCAAAGACAACAGATAGTAATCATTTTGTACATCTTCGGCGTTACTTATTGACTTTTCTTACTAGTGCCTTCTGACAAAAGCGCATTTTCCCATGGCATTACGGCACCGGAAACGTCATCTGCTAGTATAGCCACGAGCCTTGTCCAAAGTTAAAGCCACGATGTCGCAACTGAAGTGCTAGGCTGCAGCAGCCTGGCAGCGGGGGGAGCCTTAGGCATGTGCAAACTGTGCACCTGCACAGGGCCGCCACGCCAATATATATTGAACATAAAACAAAGAAAATAACGACACCGCTGAAGGCAATGTGGCCGAAAAACATTGTGTTTCTTGTTAATTAGTACGCTGTATTTACTAATGTCGCTCGAGTCGGAGCAGTAAGCTATATGTAGTATTAACGTTCTGCCGTAATGAGAATATCATGGGCCGCCACTTGGTTTTCAAGTTACGGACACGCGTATATAGAAGCGTGTCATGAGCACGAGGCGGCTATGCAGTGTCCGCAACCGACGTGGCCATTCACCATGCATAAGATACCATATTGACATTGGCGGGTGAAGGGGCCACCGATTCTTTCTCTGCCCAGGGCCGCCACGAGCCTAGAGCTGCCCCTGGCAGGCTACACTACTGGCTGGGCTGCCGAGACTGGCCACTGGGCAGAACTGACCATCACAAGTAGCAATAGCTCGCATATTTTCATGTTTTTTTGCTCTAGTTTTATATAATTTTGTGCTAGTATTGTAACGAACAGTTAGTGCAGACTACAGCTGAAGATCTGAAGTGGACGCGAGAAGTTGTCGAGTTGTTTATTAACAAATTTTGAGTTTGTAAAATTAGGCAAAAAGCCCCCTGACCTACACTATCGGCTTATTTTACAATATAAACTTTGAAGTAAACTTAGTAAAGTAAAATTTGATTTTTGGAGGATTCGTTTTCCAACTTGAATTACTGAGCAATGAATTCGGTGAGGGTTTTCGTAATTTCAGTTCACACGAACAGGACTTTGTGCTGTTTACTTCACCATACTCTTACAAAAGGAGAATGCGCCCGAGAATATCCAAATGGAATTGATTAAACTGCAGTCAGATTCTATTCTGAAGGCAAAATACAATGAAGTTGGTGTGCCAGGCTTGTATGAATACCTGCCACCCTCGTATGTGCAGATCCATAAGTTGGCATCGAGAGTACAGATGTTCGGAAGTACTTACCTTTATGAGCAATTGTTTTCGTTAATGAAAGCTACCAAAACCCCACATCGCTCAAGACTTCCTGTCGAGCACCTTTCATCCTTCATAAAAGTTGCAGCTACACAAGATTAAGCCGGATATTGACGAACTGGTTACCAACAAGAGATGCCAAGGGTTGGGACAAAAGAAATAGATCTCACACTGTAAGACTACTATATAAGCAATGAATATAACGAATATAATAAAGGACCTAGCTAAGAGGCGAAGACTAATTGTACGCTGTTGTACGGAGATTGTATGGAAATTAAAGTTTAAAGAAAAGCAAATTAACTTTAAGTGTTACAGTGCGGCCCGCTGACGCATGTATGGCAATCGAAGGGGCCCACCAAAGGTAGCGAGTTTGATGTGCCTGGTCTAAGTAACCTATAATTTAAGAGTTTACTGGAAAAGATGTGATCCTAAAAACCATATAACATGCAACAATAAAAACAAACCGCAAATGAATAGTGACCAATAAATGTCTCCGAATGCATCACCATCATCACCACTTGTCACTATAACACACAAAATATGAATTTTACCATTTGATGCAAGATGCATTTGGATGCTTCAGTATTTCTACTTACTTGACTGTGTTATCCTCGGTAGCATCAGCAGGCTGGCAGGGAAAACTAGGATCACCTTTGGAAGCATTTCCTTGTAAGGTGAAGCCACCCGTTGTATTCTTCTCAGAGGCGGTAATTAGGTCCACCTCTAAAGATTCCAGTGATCCATCTGGTGGGTTAAAGTAACACACAATTTAGGTGCACATTCACTGTACACAGAATATAAAATGATTGTCAGAAAGCAGAACATGATATCCAGAAATACCAAACTCAATACACAAAACATAAAAACGTTGCCATCAAGGAGCATAACACTAACTCAATCTTTTATAAATCGCCCTTACCTGCTATTGTCATATTAAAACTAGATAACACAAGTACGGCTTTCAGAGGATTCTTTGAAACTAGAAGGAATGCTGCACCAACTGATGTTCTCATTAAGTCAAAAAAACTACTACCAATGAAACCATCATTTTTCAGAACCAATTCTAAATAACACTTAAACTTCCAGCTGAGCCAAGGTCAGTGGCCAGATATACCCAACAAGCCTGCTTTACAAAGGGCTAGAACATGAGCAGCAGAGTGACCTTAGCCGTGGAAAGTTTAATATTTGTGCCACAAATCACCAAGTGGCAGTTAACTATGAAACCAACTACCTCTCAAATGAGGCATGCTGGGCTCCCAATGTCCCAGGATATGTACCTAGAGGATTAGACTTTTCAGTCACATGTATACAGTCTTCTCTAGCATTATACCAATTGGGTGTCAAGCAGCAACAATGCCAAACAAGGCCTTTAGGGCCATGTTAGGTGAAATGCAGAGACAAACATACCCATGGTTTTAAGATGTAAAAAAGGTTAAAAAAGTATTTAGAAAGTCGAGTGACTGACAGAAGTTTAGCACAGGTTTAAATTTGGTAACTATGATGTATAGTTCTTGTCACTATTTCTGTTTTCAGGCAGATTTTCTCTCCAATACTTCAAATTTCAAATTAATGGACATTCTTCAATGTGGAAGTACAGAGGATTTTAATGATTGCAATTACCAACAAAGACATTTCAAAAGCTTGAACTCTAAACTTTAAGGCCCTCACATATGCAATTTTGAATAGGGAAGATTCCTCCGCTTTTCAGCATTTTGAGAAATGACAAACGTCCTTACCAGAGATATAATGATCTGCACATTGCTTCCGCCTTTTCAGAATTCCATCAAGTTCTGGCTCAATCGTGTCAACACTCATGTCCACACTTTTTCCAATACTCAAGGTATCCTCTGTTAAAGAATCCTAAACAAAAGGAGCATTTTTTTTCTTAAGTGGCAGCAATTGGTACTTACTCAAAAACAGTTAAATGTACTTCCTTTCTAATTAGAATGGCTTCTTGAGCCATTTCATATGTTTTACAGGGGCACTTTAAGACATATCAAAGAAGAATTGCAAATAGCATCGTTTGCCCTTTACTTCCCCAGTCACCACTCTCGGGCTGAATATGGATGTAGTCCTTGAATTTTCTAACATTAAAAATAAAATTTTCCAAGCCTTTCTAAATGTAGGGAATATATCTTCCATAAAAAGAGCAGTAAAAAAAAAGGAACAAAAAATGGATTTTAAAACCAATATGTTTATTTCACATACTCAAATAATATTTAAGACACATTTTGTATAATTAAAGCCTAACAAAACAAAATTCTTAAACTTCAGTTTATGCAAAAAGTACACAATAACACAGTACAAAGTCTAATAATGAACTTATCTATACTTCAAATGGATCAAAGAAATACACTATCTGAAGGACTGCGCATTTCTCACCCCACCTCCAATTACAATATACTTGTATAAAAACACAGTTTCACAATATCAACTATTAATGGTGAATACAGTGTATATGGCTAAAATATTTTCACCCTAGTTTTCAAGGTATTTTGAGCAGCTGTAGTTCAGTGGTTAGTCCTGCTGGATTATAAACCCAGAGCCCAAGAGTTTGAACCCCACACTGGAAACTCTCCGCAATGCATATATAACGAAACGTAATAGGGAACAGTTGAACACTGAGAATGGAATGGTAAAATTTCCATACAGAACATGAAATTAAGTCACTGGTACTTTTAAGTACATGCATTTTTAAATATAGTATACAACCACTACCTGATCTTTGGACATGGAGTCTGTATTCAAAGTTTACAGGTATACAAGTTTGTTCTATAGGAGCGCTCATATTTTGAAATGACAAAAGTAAACTTCGAAAATAAAACTAAAGCGTGTCAAATAGTTTATTTCCGATAAAATTTGTAATGAAAATTTTAATATGTAGAACACCACGCAAGTGGAAAAAAATAATTCAGTTAACACCCAAGACTCATTTGTCTGTCCAGGATTTTAAATCAGCTGTAGTTCGCAACTTGTTTGACCGATTGACCTGAACTTTGGTACACATACTATGTGACCTCTA
The DNA here is from genome assembly GCF_900747795.2 of Erpetoichthys calabaricus. NCBI lineage: Eukaryota > Metazoa > Chordata > Cladistia > Polypteriformes > Polypteridae > Erpetoichthys > Erpetoichthys calabaricus. The sequence goes on from NC_041394.2 coordinate 125,353,382, forward strand.
CTATCCGCTTTTGGGACGATGAACCTCCAACATTATTCCTCTTATTTTATTGTAGAATCAACTCTCGGCATTAGCCAACAGGGCAGCACATGCATACGGGCGCGGTTCTCATCCCTACCACCTTCGCTGTCACTTCCCCTAACTCTTCATATCTTAAAATCATTCTTGAGGCAGTTTGAAGACTTACTAAGTAAATGTGACACAAATACTGACAATCAGGTTTAACACGAAAAGATGCTGATGAAAGAAGAGAAGAAGCAGGTCGCTAGGGTGATGAAAAGAACAGCTGCTCAGGAAGCAGCAAGTGCATCAACCTCTGAGCAAAAGAATGCTAAACGTACAGAGTATGAAAACTATGAATGTTCAAGTCAAGTGTATTCCGTGCAGTGCGCCATTACTTTTTAAAAACCACGCTTATATTAAGTTAAAAAGTGTACTAAAAAGTCTCTCATACATCACTCGTAAAATAAAAGCGTGAGCACTATTCAGCAAAACATTCAAAAGAACATTTCTTAAAATTTTAGCAAAAGTGCCCACGCTTTTATTTTACGAGTGATGCACAAGAGACTTTTTTACTTTTTAGTACACTTAATATAAGCATGGTTTTTAATATATATATTTTATTTTCAACTTTTTAGTCTTGGGTTTGTTTTAGTATAATAATTTTGTAATCAATATTTTAACACTTCAAGAATTCACCAACAGATGGTGCTAATAACGGATAGAAATATTAAACTATTCATATGAAAATTTCATTTCTTAATTAACATGGATCAATTAGTGAAACTAGTTGATTCATGTATTGTCATCGGAAGTGAGTGCAAAATTTCAAGTCATTTGGACAATAGGAAGTGGGTTAAATATCTATTACAATCTATCGTAAAAGATCAGTTGTTGCCACAATTAGTACAGGTAAAATAAACAAGTTACTATGCTATGTAAAGATGCAGAATCTGTTTTTGCACTTCACTTCCACGATTGGCTATCTTATAAAGCTGAATGGTTAGCTTGTTTTCATTAGTAAAACTAGGGCCATCCATTAATTTTTTTTTTTTTTTTTAATGAGGAAAAAACTAGCATAAAAATGTACGTACTTGTAGATTCACAAAGAACTGAATAGGTGACTTTGATAAGACAGGTCCTTCTAAAGAGTAATCACATATAATACCCAAACTTGTTAACTGGCACAGACAGCAACTCAGCATTACCTTCAGCAGGAGGTTGTGTGCATGTCCAAAGTCACAAAGGTGTATTGTTAATAGTTACAAAAGCATAGCACATTTAAAAATATATTATAGATCTTGCAAAATGCCAGACATTTCCCATGCTCCTTAATTACCTAATATTCACCAGAAGATCCTCATATTGGCAACAGAATTCAGCTATCAGTGAAGGTGCTAAACTGAGTGAAAAACACGTGCCAAGTTCAATCATAGTAAATGACCTGGGCATAGATAATGCTAACCAAGTTGTACAGAGGGAGTTCCATACAGGGCAAGCTTTACTTTGACCCCTTCTGTGCAGAGTTGCGTGTGGGTGCATTGCACAGCCATCATGTCATCTTTTGCTTTATACATACGTTCTGTCTGGCTTAGCGATGCACTGCTCTGATGTCCAGTGCTTTATTAATATGTTTAGATACTGTATTCTAAAGCCTGCAATGCATTTATTGACTGGTTTAATTATTTGAGTTGTCAAAAGTAAATCGCAATTATATCATCAGGGGCAATAATCATCAGTTATGGATTTCATTTTAATCATGCACCACTAGCATCCAGAAACAAAGACACCAAGGTTATATGTTCACCAAAAGAACTCTGGTAGGAAGGAGCCAGTTTGATCACACAAGTGCAAACAAACAAAAAGGGAAAGCCCCTGGTTGGAGAGTTCAATGCAATGAAGTGCAATGTTCAGCAAGAGTTGAGTGGAAGAATATTTTCAGTGCTTGTGACACTACTGTAAGGGGTGAGGAGGACACTAATTTAGAATTAAACATATTTAGCATCCCCCATCTGTTCCAAATGAAAAAGATGAAGCAACTATAGCACCCAAACTAGCATGGTCATTAATCCTAGGGAGAAAGCTTTGTTTTTTTAATGAAGCATTATCTCCCTCCACAGTAACATGAACCCTCACCCTTGCCGCTGGCTTATCACTCACCGTTTACCAAAATCCTTGACTTAAGAGAGCTTTGATGTTGCTTTTTGTATGGTTTGTATTGCTGTTTGAATTGTGTGGCATCATTTCAAGTGCTGCAGTGTCAAGTGTTTAATCTTGTGTTAATGTAAGCTGGTGCTGGTTTTCGTATTTTATATATTCAGTTTGTTGTAATCATTTCTATAGAGTACAATCCCTCTTAACCAGCCACCTTGGGACTGGACCCATGGCCGGTTGCCATTTTGGCCGGTTAATCCGATGCATACCTATTTTCATGAAGAAAAATATTTCTAAGTTATGTACTGTACCTCTTCGACATTCCTGAAGAAACCATATCCACAAGGCTTTATCCATGATTTCGCACACAGGCTTTTTTCTCGTACAACGACTTGACAGTGTGGTGTAGCGGGCCCACAGCTCAAGTCAAAAAGGCCACTTTTAAATAAATAAATCGCCGCATTCGCAGCTTAGCGAGTATGTGTGGCCGATTGGTTCCCAGGGAGTTCTGTGCACTTAAGCTAGGATTGCCCGCATCACGGTGAGGAGTCGTCCACATCCGTAATTGTTCCCGGGAACTGCCAATTGCCACATCTGATCCACGTCCCCGTGATAAAATAGAAGTGCGAGGCAGCTAGGGGGAGAACAGGAAAGAATGGGAGGTTAATGGAGAAGGAAGCAGATAGAGGAAAGCTGGTGCAGGAGAGTGAGTGAGTGAGTGCATGCAGATTCAATGAAGCAAAGGCAGGCAGCTGGGACGTGAACCCCTGCAGATGAGTGTTTGACTGATACTCGGTGGGGCTGAAGAAAGCAGTCGCTCCAGCTGAGTGATCACGGAGCTGGAGTGACCGGTATTGAAGACGACTGGCTGTCGAAAGGCTGCGACACTTGTGGAGGCTTTGGGCTAGTTTAGCCCCAGTGTGAGCGCCCTGGCCGCTGGGGAAAGAACCCAAGTCTTGGTCCGAATGGAGCCGACGTAGCCAGGGATCGGAGGGCTACCGAACCAGTGTGGAAGGCAGCTGTACTAGCAGGTAGGGTAACTCCCCTGTTGCGAAGCCTGATGGTGGCTCCCCTGCTTCTCCCAAGTAGAAAGAAGGTACAGTGGAAAATTCATAAAGGAATATGTAAACGGAAATCACTCTGAAAAGTAGAAGCCATCTCACCTTCCAGGAAAGAAGGAAGTGCATACATATAATATAAAGACGAACTCGGGATTAAAATTTTAATTTTATTTTAACAGGCCACTTAATCCGTAGGCCGGTTAATGCAAGGTCAGTTTAGAGGGATTGTACTGTATTACGACATTACCACTTATTTCAATAAATTGCTATATACAGTAATCCCTCCTCCATCGCGGGGGTTGCGTTCCAGAGCCACCCGCGAAATAAGAAAATCCGCGAAGTAGAAACCATATGTTTATATGGTTATTTTTATATTGTCATGCTTGGGTCACAGATTTGCGCAGAAACACAGGAGGTTGTAGAGAGACAGGAACGTTATTCAAACACTGCAAACAAACATTTGTCTCTTTTTCAAAAGTTTAAACTGTGCTCCATGACAAGACAGAGATGACAGTTCCGTCTCACAATTAAAAGAATGCAAACATATCTTCCTCTTCAAAGGAGTGCTTTTCAGGAGCAGATCATGTCACAGAGATAGAGAAAAGCAAACAGATCAATAGGGCTGTTTTTCTTTTAAGTATGTGAAGCACTGCGGCACAAAGCTGTTGAAGGCAGCAGCTCACACCCCCTCCGTCAGGAGCAGACAAAGTGAGTCAGAGTTTGTTTTTCAATCAAAAATCAATACGTGCCCTTCGAGCTTTTAAGTATGCGAAGCTCCGTGCAGCATGTTGTTTCACGAAGCAGCTGCACAAAAGTTCACAACGTGAAGATAATCTTTCAGCATTTTTAGACGAGCGTCCGTATTGTCTAGGTGAGCAAACAGCCCCCCTGCTCAATCCCCCAACGTCAGGATCAGAGAAAGTCAGCGCAAAAGAAAGAGAAAAGTAAGCCGGGTTGCTTCTCAGCCATCTGCCAATAGTGTCCCTTGTATGAAATCAACTGGGCAAACCAACTGAGGAAGCATGTACCAGAAATTAAAAGACCCATTGTCCGCAGAAACCCGCGAAGCAGCGAAAAATCCGCGATATATATTTAAATATGCTTACATATAAAATCCGCGATGGAGTGAAGCCGCGAAAGGCGAAGCACGATATAGCGAGGGATTACTGTAGTGCACCAAATAGCAGCAGCAGTGTTGATGGAAAACTAATGTTTAGGACATCTCTGAATAAAATCGCAGGATTTTCCTCTTTACAGGGTGAGGGGAGAAAAATGTTTATATATTTTCAACATACTGAAAGTCATTTTCAATAAATTTAAACTGTTCTTGTATACGGTGGCAAAAAAGGATATTTCCCAGTCAATTTTTTGGCAAATGTTTAACACTGTCACTCGGTCTTGGGATTGCTCCTGCCTCGCACCCAATTTTTAGTGGGAGAGGCTCCAGCTTCCCCACAACCCTGCCTAAGCAGGTTTAGAATAGGATAAATGGATGTGAGGTTACACCACTATAAAGTACAGAAGTTACATAAAACACCAGTTACTTCAAAATGATTTAACAATCACTTAACTCATTCTCTCAAACATCTCTATAATTACCATACAAAGTTCCAAGATGTGATCATTAACATATAGTACAAGAGATTTGAATTAGTACAAATTACTAAGTTCAAAAATTCTGAACAGAGTAAGACAGTATAGTCCCTTTACAGTTTAACAAGAGGTAGTCTTACTTTCTGCAGTGGAACTACTGGTTTTAGTGAAACACCATGTCTTATCAACTGCAGCATCTCATTCATTACAGGAAGAGGAGGGGGGGATGAGGAAGATGAACTTTCACCTACATAAAGAATAAAAAGTACAATGACAATGACGCAGGATATTCTAGTGCTTATAAATGAAATATTATCCAAGTAGTAAGTGGCTTTGGCATTTCAGAATAAAAAAAAAGAATGATTTGCAAAAAAATTATATCAAATGACAATTACCACCTGAAGCAACAGGAATACTTCCTTGCTCTGAATGTTCACCAGGTGGGTTACTAGTTTCTTTTTTCTTGTGTATGATAGAAAATAAAGACCTAAAAAATAAAAAAAAATTATTTTCTTGTACTATATATTTTCTAGGAAATATTTTATCATCAAGTATCATACCAAGTAAAAATTCAAAATGGACTTTAAAATTCATTTTGTGAATCATTCCCAAACCACCCCACCACCCTGACCATAACAATTAATATGCTGGTCAGATACAATGATACTTACCGGAGTGGGTTGAGTGAGGTAGGTGGTGGTGGAGGTGGTGGCAGTGGCGGTGTTGGAGGCCGGGGAGGGGATGACAAAGGAGGAGGATTTTCTGCTAATTGTAACCGTTTCTGCAACACAGCAACTAAAAAACACATTTTGTAAAGGTGTTTCTTAAGACATTGTAGTGAAAGAAATAAACCATGGAATTCAATATATAGCTTATATAAAATGTAGACATCAAAACAGATATGACCCTGGATTCAAATGCAATTTAAATTTACTGTATGTAGATCGACAATCAAATATTTAAATGGTACACATGTGGTAAGCTAGACAAAATATATAGATGATTGTGATAAGCTGCCTTTTTAGGAATGCCTGTATGCAGATTTTACAGTTTTGATGTTTCACATAGAAATCAGAGTTTGTTAGCATTAAATATGCTCTGTTGAGAGTTAGCAATCAGTTCACTGTTTACAGCAAAACAAGCATGTAGAGAACCACCACACACACTGTTACAAAGGAAGGTCATTTTGATAGCTTTGGGGTTTTGTAGTAGAAGTCTCATGTGCCATCAGAAAAAGTAACACCATTTTGCTACAGTGGAATTGGAGTGTGTGCAGCATATGCCTGTATACTGTATTAGTTTGGTCAACTCAGTAACCAGGATCACCCTAGCTTTTATATAATATACATATATATATATATATACACACACACATACACAATACTATGATTTGGGACATGTTCGTTTTGCTTCAAATCATTTTTCAGATGTTATGGTTTCTTGGAGGCTTTACAAATTAGGGAATATTAATAAACACCCATTTAACAACATGAAAATTAGTTATTTTTTGCATTCATCACCACCCTGTAAGTTTTGACATTAATTCTGCATTGACGGATGTTAAGTGAAGGCTTACCTCCCAAAGACATGGGGTGTCACGTCACTGATGATGTTTTACAGCTCCATGCTGCATTTATTGCAGTTTCCAATTACTAATCCAACCCTTAACTGCCAAGAGTCAATCAATGTAAAGATATTCATCACTAAAATTCTCACTTCAACTCTGTTAATGGTTTGGTGTCTAGATATTGGCAACATTAAGCCTGTTGGCTACCGACTTCAAGCAATAATCAATTTGACATTGTTCACGGTTTAGTGATTCAGTTTTAGCAAGTTTCTCCAGTTTTTGGTTTCGACCCTTACTACAGTTTCCTGAACAAATGTGCTTCGAGATCCAGTTAATGGTAATATCCCAAAGCAAATGCATCAATATACTTAGTCACCTTGCATACGAGAAGTATTGGGAAACTGACATGAACAGCAGCCAAACTACATTCAAAAACTAGTTTTATGAATAGAGCAAAAATCTTAAAATCTGGGAGAGAATCCATGCACAATTTAAAAAAAACCTACTTTCATGTTTCAGGTTTTTTACACTCTCATTTGCAAGTTGGGCTTTTGCTTCAAGCTCCCGCTTCTCCTTTTCCATAGTTTCTAGCTGCTGTCTGAAAGTCCAACTGTCCCATCTTTCTGCCGAGCCCACAGTTATTGAGCTATTGTCGGTCTCCTGTAAATAAAATAGGACATTATCTCATTCAAGTATCCTCCAAATTAGACTGACAGACCGGATAGAGGTAATTTGTTAAAAATGTGTAATTCTAAACATTCAATAAAACTGGACATTAACCCAAATGTTTTGCAGCAAAATGACAGAAATGTGCTCCCATTTGGGTGGGAAGAGTCAAAGGAATTTGTTCACAATTATTAAAAAATTTCCTTAAAGAATGCTTTCTAATTTTACCAAATCTAAAATGGAATGGTTTGGCAGGAAAGTATTTATACCCACTCCTTCAGTTACTGCAGGTCAAGTTCAAATCCTGGTTTGATCATTCTTGTATTTCAAAGTCCTTTACATATTTACATATTTGTGTGAGAGTTTCTCACACATTTCTCTCACATTCCAAAAACACGATTTGGTAAACTGGTAATTATAAACAGGCATGATGCAATTAACACACCACCAATGACATCTCTTACAGGCTCCAGTTACTGAATACTCAAAAGAAACTTTTGCTTCAAGATTTTTTGAAAATTTGACACTATAATCTACAGTTAATTCAAGGATTAAGAGTAATGCAGATCTGGGTTCCAAATGTGAGCAATTACAAAGATTTTGAACCATGAAACAGGGCCACCTATTTTAAAAAAATTATTTAGAATACTGTGTAAATCAATTACACCATACAAGTAGTAGATATCTTACTTACATATACATGTAAAATAGAGAATTGAATAAAGTAAATAAATATTTCAATTGAAACTACAGCCCCAATTCCAAGAAATATAAACAGAATGCAATGATTTGCAAACCTCAAACCCATATTTTATTCACAACAGAACATAGAAAACCTATAAAATGTACCATTTTTAGAAAGAAGGTCATTTTGAATTTGACAGCAATAACACGTCTCAGAAAAGTTGTGACAAGGGCCAGGTTTACCACTGTGTAAAATCCCCTCTTCTTTTAACAGTCCATACATGTCTGGGAAGTGAGGCCGCCAGTTGATGGACTTCTGGAAGAAGATTGTCGTCCCATTCTTGTCCGATACAAGATTCTAGCTGCTCAACAGTCCATCATTTTTCATTTCATGATGCGGCAAAATGTTCAATTGGTGAAAAGGTCTGGACTGCAGATAGGTCAGTTTAGCACCCAGACTCTTCCACAATGAAGCCATGCTGCTGTAATATGCGGTTTAGCATGGTCTTGCTGAAATATTCTAGGCTTTCCCTGAAAGGGACGTTGTTTGGATTGGAGCATACGTATGTTGCTCTAAAACTTGTATATACCTTTCAGCATTGATAGGAGGATGTAAATCTAGAAAGGCACTAATTCCACAGGTATTGATGCACCCGTGTACCACCATAGATGCAGAATTTTCAACCAATTGCTGATAAGCCGGATGGCTCTCTTCCTCCTCTTTAGTCCAGTGCACACAGCATCCATGTTTTACAAAGAAATTTCACACTTTGATTTGTCTGATCACAGATCAGTTTTCCACTTTGCCCGAGTCCATTTTAAATGAGCTTTGGCCCAGAGAAGACGGCAGCGTTTCTGATAGAGCTTTAACCTGCATTTGTGGATGGCGTGGCAAACTGTGTTCACAGATAATTTCCTGAGCACATGCAGTGACTTCCATGACAGAATCATTCCCGTTTTTAATGCAATGCCACCTGAGGGCCCAAAGATAATTTGCAACCAATATTGATTGTCAGCCTTGTCCCTTGTGCAGAGATTTTTCCAGATTCTCCGAGTCTTTTGATATTATGTACCATAGATGAGATAATTCTTCACAATACTACTTTGAGGAACATTATTCTGAAATTGTTCCACAATTTGTAGACAGATTTTTTTTTTTTTTTTGCAGATTGATGATACTTTTCACCATGTTTACTTCAGAGACTCTGCTTCTCTAATATGCTCTTTTTAGAACCAATCCTGTTACTTGCCTCTTGTCAATGAAACTAATTAGTTGCAAAAATATTCCTCCAGCTGTTTTTTTTAGTAAAACTTTTCCTGCCTTTTGTTGTCCCAGCCCAACTTTGAGGTGGGTTGCTGCCTTCAAATTCAAAATGAGCCAATATTTTTCATGAAATAGTAAAATGTCTCACTTTCAACATTTGATATTTCTATGTTCTATTGTGAATAAAAATATGAGTTTGAGATTTATAGATCACAGATTTCTGTTTTAATTTACAGTTTACACAGTGTCCCAACTTTTTTGGAATTGGGGTTATAAATACATCAAGTTAAATGAAGTATGCAAGCTACAGGACATTGAGAGGCGGCTTAACCTCCTTGGTGTGAATCCCAAGGGTGACTTGTGCTTGTAATCCTAAGCAATTCCAGTTAACTACAACTGATATTCAGAGTGATGTGTAATGACTGCTTTAAAGCACAAATGCTGCTTGGGACAGTGTTCTGTTTACCTCTGGTGGCTGAAGTAAAAACAATTACTATTTCTCCGCATTTTTCTTCGCCAATTTAACTCATCGATATTCTTCAGAGCACAGCCTCCCACTAAAAGCACAATGGCAAAAGAAAAGCCGTAAGTGCAGTTGTAGAACAAACTGAAACTGAACATTTCCTGAATCAAGTGATAGTGAGGACGATGTGAACTGGTAATCAGACGACACGAAAAGTAAACCTAATGCATGTGGTATACTATACAAGAAACCCGCCGTGATGTTTCCAATGAATTCAGTTATATGAATGCTTCAGCGTGGAGCAACAGCAGCTGCATGAAAAAAAGCCAAATTGTGATCAAATGCAAGGAGAAGCAAGACATTAGTCCCCTAACAACTGTTCAGAATGCGGCAACCATCAATGTTTGTGTCAGAGGAAATGTGGAAGTCACTAAGCTTTGTGCTGTGGTAGCATACAATAGTGCAAGAGGCAGCATGGCTGATGTAGATCAGACACTGATATTGTAGCATCTCATGTATAAGCTGCACATGGGGGTTTTAGGGGGAAAAAAGTGAGCAAAAATACATACTTTGTGTCCCAACTGCAACAATCAGGCTGCGCTTTGGCGACCATCTGAAAACATATTGCAAAAGATACGCACTATATCTGCATTAGTGGACACTCGAATACCTTTATTGCTGTATTTATGGTGTAGGTTTTTTGACGCCATCAACCTGGTATGTGTCTGTGTGTCCATTATTTTCTCTTCACAAACATGTGCATAGATACTGTAAGTACTTGGCCCAACTGGACAACACAAATTACACACACACATTTGGAAAAAGTTCCCAAAAAAAATAAAAATAAAAATAAAAAATTTACCCATTGGTGTACATCGGTTTCCACAGACACACACCTCCACATACAGAGCTAAAACAAGTGTGCTATTTTTAACATGACAGAATCGCAATTTAACAAACACATTTTTGACCACAATCACCAATGTACATGCAAGTTATAAACATTCCTAGCTACAAAATGTGTGAGCATATTCTATTTTCCCCAAACATTCAATTAAGACAATATAAACCTCTGTGGGGAGAGAATTAAAAACAAATGTACAATTACCATGCCAGGTGAGCTGAGCAAGTCTCGCAGCTCATCCAGGTGCATTGACAGTTCTTTGTTTTTAACTTCAGCAAACTCCAGTTTTTCTTGCAGCTCTTACAGGAAAAAAAAAAAAAACAAAACAAAAAGATTAAAACTTTATTAGTGGTAAAATTTTCTGTTTCCTTTCCCAATTGCCATAATGAACCACCGAATAACCCCACTATTGGTGTGTATGTATTTCTCAATATGGGGACTTCTTTTTTTGAGCCTTTTTTTTTTATTAAATTTAAGCCAGCCAAACATGGACAATGACAACCATAAAATCCAAATCTGGCAACACACACACACACTTTACAAGAGAAGACTGCCTCTTCAAATGGTGTATGCAAAATAAGGGAGGTGTGACACACAACATACAAACACATTTATTAATAATGAAAGCTGAATATCTCATGAAATCTCTCACATCTGTGTAATCTCCCAATTAAGTAGCACTTAGCGAATCAAACAACCCGTTTTAGTGAACCATTTGCCTCAACGTATACAGTTTCCTTTCTGGGACCTACATGTACAATATTATATTCTTTGCAGTACAGTCGACCCTCGTTTATCGCAGTTAATCAGTTCCAGACTCTACAGCGATAAATGAATTTCCGCAAAGTAGGATTCTTTATTTATAAATCAAATATTTTCACAGAGCATAGAAAACCTGTTTACGGACCTTCTAAATACGTTTAACATTATTAGAGCCCTCTAGACATGAAATAAAAGACAGGAACTTTTAAACACTGCAAACAAACATTTGTCTCTTTTTCAAAAGTTTAATCTGTGCTCCATGACAAGACAGATGACAGTTCCGTCTCACGCTTAAAAGAATGCAAACATATCTTCCTCTTCAACTGAGTGAGTGTCAGGAGCAGATAATGTCAGAGAGACAGAGAGAGAAAAGCAAACGATCAAAAATCAATAGGTGCCGTTTGGCTTTTAAGTATGCGAAGCACCACCCGACAGGGAGCAACGTGAAGGTAGTCTTTCACCGTTTTTTAGAGGAGCGTCCGTATCCTCTAGGCCAGTGTGCGAACAGCCCCTCTGCTCACACCCTCTCCGTCAGGAGCACAGAATGTCAGAGAGACAGAGAGAGAGAGAGAGAGAGAGAGAAGCAAACTATCAAAAATCAATAGGTGCTATTCGGGCTTTTAAGTATGCGAAGCATCGAGCGGGAAGCATATCATATCATTGAGGAGTTTTATTTAATACATAATACGTGCTCCGATTGGGTAGCTTCTCAGCCACCTGCCAATAGCACCCCCTTGTATGAAATCAACTAGGCAAACCAACTGAGAAAGCATGTACCATAAACTAAAATACCCATTGTCCGCAGAAATCCACGAACTAGCGAAAAATCAGTGATATATATTTAGATATGCTTACATATAAAATCCGCGATAGGGTGAAGCCGCCAAAGTCGAAGCATGATCTAGCTAGGGATCACTGTAATGGTACAAGACTTTTTTTTAATATACATATAAATATGAATAGCTCTCCATTTTATACACTTGTACCAGAGAGGATGACGATAATAATAATAATAACTATTTATATAGCACCTTTCCCATGCTCAAGGCACTTTATACCCTGCCGTTCTTTCTTACTCTTTACAGTATATAGCATTGCCCTAAACCAGATAAATAGAAAAAGAGTAATCAGAGAAATCAGAGAAAAGCCTAACAGACAATATACTGTAATTGATGGTCTAGCACACACACACACATACAGGTTACATGAGCATCTTGACAGAGGTAAACCGAGAGAAGGGTAGTAAGGTCAAGTAGAGCTAAAAGCCTTCCTGAACAGAGGATTTTTTTTTAATATACAAAAGAATTCATGGAGTCGGCTGATCTAATTAATTTCGGTAGGTCATTCCAGAGTCTGAGTGCTATGCAGCTGAAGGCCCAGTCACCCATGGAGTATAGATTAGTGTGGGGCACAATAAGATTGCCAGAATCAGAGGACATTAGTGGGCGGAGAGGCACACAGTGATGGAGAAGGTCACTGATGTAGATTAGCGCAAGTTCGTTTTAAGGCTTTGTAGGTTATTAATAGAATTTTATATTCAATTCTGTAAGAAACAGGGAGCCAGTGAAGTTGGAGCAGGATGCGTGTTACGTGCTCGCTGCTGCTGGTCCGTGTAAGGACTCTTGCAGCAGAGTTTTGAATAAGCTGGAGCTGCGATACAAGATTAGAAGGGGCACCTGCCAGTAGGGAATTACAATAATCTATGCGGGATGTGATAAAAGCATGGACAAGTTTCTCAGCATTAGAAAAGGAGAGGAAGGAGCAAACACGGGATATGTTACGGAGGTGAAATTAAATGTTTCTTAATAAGATTTATGTGGGTGGAATAAGAGGGAGGAATCAAAAATGACACCAAGATTCTTTGCAGTAGAGGCAGGTCTGAGGAGATCACCGCCAAGATGGACGGGATAATACAGATACTACAGATGTGGGAGGAATTTTTTTTTTTTTTTTTTTGGCTAGGTGAAACACATTAAAAGGAATATGTTAAGTCAATGTTTGGAAATTTTTCACTGAAGTAAAACAAATGATATTCAATCACTTTGGTAGGAAAACCTTTGTCCATTAATATTCATAAAATTACAAGCAACACTGCTAAGTTAGCTGGATTTAGCACAAATGAATCCTCATCCTAAATGCACTTATTTAAAAGGAATTCTCTATGACCCTGGATAGTTCACTGTGGCTATGGTATTTTCCATGCAAGGCAAACCTTTAAATATACTGCGCATACACAAAGCACTTCAATAACCTAATTTTATTCTCTTGTGTGAGCAGTTTGCATTTGATGCTTTTGTTTTGCTGGAGTAAACTGAAACACTCATGCTTAGGGATCCTAAATTGTGAGAGAGAAGGCTTTTGGTCTCAACTTGAATACCCATGGAAATTATTTTTTTTACGTAGGTAAACAAAGTTAATTTTTCTGGTCCATGTATGCCCTTCCCATTTTGTTGAACTCCTCTGTCAACCACCAGTATTGTATGCACCCAACACCCCTCATAAGATACTAATGCCACGGTTCCTTTATTTTTATGTAAAATATAATAAAGGCTGATCTTGGCTAGATTAAACAACAATTTACTTTAAAGTATACCAGCCATCTCAAGGGTGGGTGTGTGTGTGTGTACACACTCCAATTGTAGAAACATTAAGTTGTTACATTTTTGTGCTGGAGGCTTTATGCAAAAGGATTCTTACAAAATCTTCAAATAAAATAAATTGTTCATATCTAATTTGTATAATTTGGTAATAGGCAGATTAAAATGACTTGCATAGTTTCAGAGTCAGCAGTAGAAACTAAACTAGCCAAAACATGACCTCCATTTAAGATGTAACAAAAGCTTTGATAAAAATGAAGTTTTACAAAAAAAATCAGCAAGGTACAGTATTTGCAGGTGTTAACTGTACATCAAACCTGGTGGTTTCCAGTTTAATTTCTGCTCTCAAACAGTCAGCTGGCAACTTTTAAGGTAAGGGAAGGGAGAGGAAGGGGGAGGGGGGAATCCACAGGCAGAAGTCTACACTGGCCAAGACTGTCTGTTTCTGGTGTCAGGCGCTTTCAAACGGATTGTCAAATCCAAATTCTCATTTCTTATTTTAATTTAACTCACATTTGCTATTTTTAACACTAGCGTAACCTTTGTAACACTTGTATTACTAAAGAATCGGATGGTTTAATAGTTTAAAATAAATCAAATAAAAAAAACACACAAAGTAATTTTTTAATCAGATAAATAACAGCGCTGCTCCTGCCTTACAAATCCAGTATTACCCTATCATCGACCCACATGGATTAAGAGAAGTTTGACAACATTGTAACATTTTAGAATACAAAAAGTTTTTGTCAAGAACCGAGTATGATCTTAGAGTTTGGTTAAAGATTATAACAGTTTGAGCAATTAACAAGGTCACCAACACTTTCAAGGCCAGCAGTCTAGACGCAGGTCTTCAACATTTTAATAAACACTCACCCCGAATTTGTTGTTCGTAACGTTCCTCTCGCTGCAAGTCTAAAGCGTTGCATTCAGTTGCATTACCAGCATTATCATTGGGAGTCCGTATACACCCATCATCAACCTGAAAATAAAAAAAAAATGGCAGGGTTGGGGGGGGGAGAGAAAAGTGCCTCCTTTAAATAATCCCATTTATTAAAGCACGCTAAATAGCACGATGGCTGCTATTTTTTGCCTGTCTGGGGCAAAATGTAAACGGAGGAACTAGGGGTCATTACTTATACTTGTGATGGGGCTCACCTCGGTGAATGCAAAACATAAAACGGCTGTGCTCCGCCAAAGCGATCTACAGATATCGCTGCGAAACATAAGCCAGGTTTCCATCCAAGGAGTTTTTGCGAAAAAATATTTAGCGCTTCAAATTCTTTTACCGATATAGCTGATGGAAATGCTAATTATCGATAAAACGTTGTACATGTCGACATAATATTTTTCCGTTTAACTTTAGCGCATAAATTCCATGTCGATACTTCAGATGTCGCAAAAACTACATTGGAAACAGTTTTTGTCGGAAAAAAGGGCTTTAACGCAAATAAATGTGTCACATTTTCATCACGTGCAATCAAAACGAGAAAGGCGGAGCGGCTCGCATGGTCTGATGAAGAGTTTTTTTTTTGATTAAACGTCGTTATTTTGTATTAATTTCAGTTTTAATTAAAAACCTTAAGGGAAGCAGGTTAATTCAGTTGTTATCGCACTGTGAAGGGATGTTGAAAGGTAGGCTCACCTGTACAGATCCAATGCTGCAAACACAGCTGCATCATGGGCACTTCCAGGAGTGCCAACGCAAATGTCTCGTATCATGCACCTGTCATCAACAAGGGCCTGGAGAACAATAGATGGCCACCCTTTGCGATTAATGTAATCGCGGTAGCCTTCCGTCGGGGGAAGAATAGGCACATGCGTGCCATTCAGCGCACCGTAAATCTGTGGCACAAGATGCACCAAGGAATTGCGGTATGCAATTTCATTGGCCTCCGCTACAGTCGGAAGTCTGATATAACGCCGCATTATTTTTTCTTTAATAGCGGTGCACACAGCATATACACATCGATGGACGGTAGTTTTACTAACCCAGAAAGTTTCTCCAACTACTCTATACTCGGCGCAGGTTGCCAGCTTGTAAAGGGCGATGGCAATCCGCTTTTGGGTTGGAACCGGTGGTCGGTGGCAACCTGTGATGGGCGCAACATCAGGACTGATGAATCCACACAACATCTCAAACGTCGGCCGTGTCATTATAAAATGTTGCAGCCAGAGATTTTCTGTTAAGTGTCTCTCCACCACCTCCTCCCAGAAGGTCTTATTCCGTCGTCTCTCCCATACCCGTGGGTTTCGTCGCACTGGGGTACTTTCTTCGAGCTCTAGGGCTATCAGACAAGCAACTGCTTCATTCTGCTGTCGTCTTCGGATATTATGTACAATTCCAATTATTTGTGAAACTGAAATAACAGTAAGCTGGCAAACTTCAAAAAACTGTCTGAATAATCTCTCCATTTCTTTGTTTAGTGGAGGGGGTGTAACGTGGAAAACAAAAGGTAGATAATTTGCGACATACACAAAATTATGTATGGAAACGGCTCAAGAGCAGATTTTTTTCGCGATACAACAAAAGTTATGCGACAGTTCGTTTTGGGGGGGATGACGTCATCACGCACACCATTTTATCGATAAAAAGCCAGTTTGATGGAAACAGGCTGGAGACAGCAAATTTAGCACATTTTTTTTACGTATATTCTGTTTGTCGATAACAAAACGTCGCAAAAAACTGGATGGAAACTTAGCTATAGAGGCGTCATTCGGCACCTTCAGATGGGCAGAAACGGACACAACGGCGGGCTACTATTAATGGGCCTTAAAACATACTATGTTTTTGTTTAGGAGTTCGTCCTGACTCAAGCTCGAAGCAACCATGAATGAAGGCTACAACTAATCAACCACACGTTAAACGCTCTATGAATAAAATAAAGGAGTTTAGCGAGGCGACCCTTACCAGGCTAGTGTCTCCACACCTCGGTTTTCTTTCGGCGCTCTGCCGAGTTTTTTCGGTGATTTCATCCTGAGCATCTGCACAAACAAAAAGACGGATAAAACCACGCAGTTTAGAAGTACAATACTAAACTCTCATGACCGCACGTACCTTTCTTTTTGCGATCTTGACAGCAAAATAAAAAATGCCACACGCCTCCCGACATGATCAAACAACCAAATTTCGTAGCCCTAGCCACACAGGAAGTTAAAAAAAAAAAAAACTCGCGCCCCTGGCGCCTAATTATCCAATTAATTATTATAATTTTAGCGGAAAGGTTCGGGTCACGATGTCAAAGAAGTGAGATGAGCGCCAGTTTATCATCAAGTTCAAAAGAAGAAAAAGAAAAACATTATAAACTATTTAAAAGAAAAAGGTATATAATCGTTTATTTTCAGAATATATTTACCGTATAGTGCAAAATCGTGTCATTAAACAGACATGTAAATGCACTGTGAGCAAATACAGTCATAGGTAAGCTCTATTATAGTTAACTACTCTTTATAATAAATTAGCCTATAGTTTCTGAAATAATTCTAATGTCATGTAATGCTAACTAGTATTGATAATTATGACTAGATGCTCTTCACTTTTTTTTCTCTTTTGATATGAAAGCTGGAGTTGATTTCAACAGTCTCCAGCAGAAACTCATGAGGAAATGGAGAGGATATGAACCCTCTTTTTTCGTTTGAAAAGTAGTTTGTGATTACAGTACATTGACTTTTGTAGCACTGCAATATAGAATAATTCATTCTTATTGCTTTCTGCAGTGCAGGTTTTACATGTTCCAATCACTTTGATCTGCTTTCTGTAGAAATCAATACACAATAGGATACTATCGCCCCAATGCATGTGCACTTTCCCCCCTTTTGGAAATCTTATAAAAACAATCTGAAATGTTCCTGAAATGAGGGCAGCATGGTGGCGCAGTGGTAGCGCTGCTGCCTCTCAGTAAGGAGACCTGGGTTCACTTCCCAGGTCCTCCCTGCGTGGAGTTTGCATGTTCTCCCCTTGTCTGTGTGGGTTTCCTCCAGGTGCTCCGGTGTCCTCCCACAGTCCAGAGACATGCAGGTTAGGTGCATTGGTGATCCTAAATTGTCCCTAGTGTGTGCTTGGTGTGTGGGTGTGCCCTGTGGTGGGCTGGCTCCCTGCCCAGGAATTTGTTCCTGCCTTGCGCCCTGTGTTGGCTGGGATTAGCTCCAGGTGTTTACCCTATAAATGTAACAGCACCTCATCTACTGTCTCCAAAAGGACCTCATGTTAATTAATTAGAACTGGAAGAAATTAAGTGTTCTATAACTGGGGATGAAACAACGGCTGTGTCAATGGAAGCAAAGGGTTTCACCAACAGTAAAGAAATTCAAGGTCCTGGCCAGTGTTGGTAAGATCAGAAACACAATTTCCTTTGATGTTAAAGTCTTAGTGTGCATTGATTACATGCCTCAAAAAGCCCACATAGCCAGTCAACACAACGCTGATTTCCTTTGGTGTTTGTGGCAGTCAGTAATGGAAAAGCAGAGCGCAAAGCCTGTCAGCCAGTCTCTTTTTTATCAACAATGCCCCAGCTCACACGATATTTGTTACCAAGGCTACTTTGCAAAATTGTGGATATGAAGAGATGCCAAATTTCTAGACTTGGTACTGTGCAACTACTACTTGTTTCTCAGTGTCTTGAGTTGTTTCCATTGGATCCATTATGCCAATTATGAGTCACAAATAGAAAGGAAGAGAACATTTAGTCCGTTAAATTGGTTTCATTTTTATCTGTATGATTTTGTTATTAATTAGTTACTTTTGTTGATTTTCCCAAATAGGTAAAATATAGACAAGGAAGAATCTATGAAACAACAAAATATTTAATTAAATTTCATGTTCAATAAAGCAAAACTGGGTGGGAACAGTCTCTGCAGCCACTGTAGTCTTCGAGGACAAGCATTGCCCACCCATGACCTGTAAAAGTACCCCACATTTATGTTTAGGCCTCTGGTACTAAAGCTACCACCAAGTTCTTAACTATGCATGCTGGTTAGCAATAGTTTTCTACAGTGTGGTGTTGGCTCTATAACAGAGACTTTATTACAAGTGATACATATGACACATTTGGAGTTGGAATAACGTATGGCCAGTTAAAAAAAAAGGTAAGATCAGGATTAAAAAAAATAACACCTTGTAAAATCAGAAACAACACTATACAAGAGTCAGCTTTAAATTGTTAGGTGGATACCTTTAAGACTAAGCAGAGCTCTAGGATCATAGTCTCTGAAACAATAAGTAATGACACATTTTATGCAAAACAGCATAACCAGACCCAAGTACAACACCTCCAAATTGAAAAATAAAATTCCATAAATTTTGTTTAGCCATTATATACATTTACACGACCCATTTTAATTAGATTTACTGCCCAGTGTTCAATCCATTAATTTTCTGAGCTTTGTTTTTTCTTTTACAGGGTGACAGGGAGCCACAGTCCTATCTTGGTAGTGTAGCAGACATGAGTTACAGTACAATGTGTTTAGGGGAAGGCTATACTATAAGTAAACCAGCAAAAATACATCAGCACTTTTCTGGTGGCTTGTGCAAATTAACAGAATTCATAGTGGGTTCATATCAGAATTAATCGTGATGTAGCAGTAACAGTAAATACAGTCTCATGATGTTAGCTGAGGCACAGTGGAATTGCATATTCTTCAAAAAATTACTGAAACATCATGGAATCTGATATGTTTTGACAAATCACTATTATTTTATTTCTCCTACCTTTTTTATTTACAATACCAATAAAAAGTATTAACCCCATGGAAGTTTTCACATTTTATTTTTATACAACATTGAATCACCATAGATTTAATCTGGCTTTTTTCAACACTGACTAACAGAAAAAGATTCTTTAATGTCATAAGTAAAAACAGGTCTCTGCATAGTGATTTAAATCAATTACAAATATAAAACACAAAATAATTCATCACATATAGTCACCCTCATTAATTGGCATTATTGGTGTAGTCAATTGGCTTAATAAGTCACATAATTATGTACAGTTTATGGCAATCACCTTTCTGTAGCTGAGGGGTTTCAAGTCAAAATGCACCTGTATGTGGAAGGTCTGACTTGTGAGTGATTTGCCTTTCAAGTTAAGGTAAGGAGAATAAATGTATTTAAGGTACTAGACATATATATAAAGATTTAAAGGGGCATACTGGGTTCAGTCAGTAGTATAGAATTATTGGGAATATTTGTATGCTGTTAGAAATAATTTTGGCTAGGTATTTTGTTTTATTAAACATATTCACTTGATACATAACAGAACATAAGAACATTTTTCTTTCTATCTTAATAAAAACAAACAGAGAGAGAAAAAATAAACACTAAAAATACCACTTTTCCCAGTCTTGAGAAGTACTAAAAGTTATTTAAAGGGAACAAACAATAAAAGGACAGTAGTACAACATTTGGCTAGCATGTATAGGAGATTGAAACACAATGAAAAGAGCCAAGAAACTGTGTCATGGGGCAGCCCCCACCCAGCTCCTGATCAACTGAATTGCACTAAGCAATCTCTGAATTGTAGATCTGGATGAGTTGTTGATTCATGAAGCAGAGAGTTCCAAGAGGACTAAGTTAAAAAATGATGCCTTCCAATGAGACACAGTTATAGAATCAGGTGATCTCCAGTTGGAGGCCAGCAAATGTTTTGCAGCAATGGTAGCTAGAGCGATTACCTTCTGCTGCAGAACGGAAAGAACCGGAGTGGAGAAATCAAAGAGAAGAAGAACCTGAGGTGTTGAGGGATATATGCACAGACAGAATTGAGGAGAGAGATATGGCCACAAAGGACCATAGAGAAGCAAGTGGAGGACACTGCCAGAAAATGTGGAAGAAAGTTCCAGGAACATTTAAGAAACAGAGATAACAATGTAGGTCTGCAGCCATGCCCATTAAATGGCACATGTGGGGGATTATATATGATCTCTGTATAATTTTGAACAGGGAAGGGAGATCATGAGACCATACAGTGGAAAGTGATAGGGGTTTATAGGAAGCTTTATGCAGCAAGGACTATAGAGAAGCTACAGTTTTGGATTTAGGGGATAATGGAAGTGCAAAAGTGTAAAATGGGAGATGAGGGAGAGAAGAAGTTAGAGAAGTTCTGCATGGCGGAGTGGTGGCTCTGAGGCTAGGGATCTGCACTGGCAATCGGAAGGTTGCCGGTTCGAATCCCGTAAATGCCAAAAGGGACTCTGCTCTGTTGGGCCCTTAAGCAAGGCCCTTAACCTGCAATTGCTAAGCGCTTTGAGTAGTGAGAAAAGCGCTATATAAATGCAAAAAATTATTAATTATTATGTTCAAAAGCAGAGACCTCAGCAGTAGATAAAAGAAAAACAAGGAATGGTAAATCTGAAATGCAAATGCAAAGACCTGGAATGACTTGAATCCTTGATCATTAAAGATGTCTCCTAATGTGCAAATACCCCTTCTACACCAATTACAAGAAACAATTAGCTTGCCGCCTATAGTGATATGGAGATGCCATCTCTCTTGGAAGCCGTCCTAGTAATTTTTCAACAACGTCATATCTGGAGGGCATATGAAATAAGGGAGAATATCTTGGGGGGGGGGGGGGCAACACAGCACAGTAGGTGACAATAATGCACCTTGAAAGTTGGATGTGGACTGCTATAAACAAAAAGAAAAGGAAGAAGAAGGTCCAGCTTGTGGTGTGTCAGTATCATGGCCTAACCTACACAATGAAAACAGAAGAACACTGTGAGCAATACTGTAGAAAGGTCATTAAAAAGCACAAGTCAGGGGATGATACAAGTAAATATTCAAATCAGTAAATATCCATTTAGTCCAGTTCAATCAGTCATTAACAAATGGAAAGAGTATGACACAGCTGTAAATCTGATTAGAGCAGGCCATCCACAAAAACTGAGTGATCATGCAAGAGAAAGAAGGAGGGAGTGAGGGAGACCTGTGATACGTAACTCTGAAAAAGTTACAAGCTACAGTGACAGAAACTGGAGAGGCTGTATGTACAACTGTTGGCTAGACAGACACAGCTTAATGGGAGAATGACAAAGAGAAAACCACTATCAAAAACAAACCATTCCCACTATGAAGCATGAAGGTGGCAGATTTATGCTGTGGGGATGCTATGCAGCAGGTCCTGGATGGCTTGTGATGATAGAGGGGAAAATGAAAGCAGTAAAATACCGGGAAATCCTGGTGGAAAACATGATGCTGTCTACAAGGACCATTGGGTGAGGATTTGCTTTCCAGCAAGACAACAACCCTAAACATAAAGCCAAAGCTACACAGTAATGGCTTAAAAACAACATTGATGTCCTGGATTGATCAAGTCAATGATCAAGGATCACAATTTGTGACAGGATTTGAAAAATGCTGTCCACTCACAATCCCCATGCAGCCTGACAGAGCATGAGCAGTTTTGCAGAAAAGAACTGGGGAAAAATTCAGTGTCTGGGTGTGCAAAGCTGATAGACACACAGATTCAAGGGTGTCATGGCTGCCAAAAGTGCATCCACTAAATCAGGGGTGTCCAAACTACGGCCTGCGGGCTAACTGCGGACCGTGGTCCATTTTAAATTGGTCCTCAGCAAATTCTAAAAGTATAATGAAATATGGCCCACACATGAAACTTGTTCTTAACTGTATTGTACTTCTTAGCTTTAACATAGGTGGGGCTACTGTCTTGATCAAGGCAGCGTCTTCACAAACAAGCGCAACCAAAGAACAATTATGCTTTGGGTGACCAAAAATGGAAGAATCAAAGAAATGCACAATAACAAGTGAGTGCAGAAAATTTCAGACACAGTGGGAAAATGAATATTTCTTCCTACAAGTCAAGGTCAAGTGTGTCTATTTGATTTGCAATGAAACTATTGCAGTGACACTACGAAACCAAACATCCGACCTACACGTCCTACACCGGTGCAGAGCGAGAACAGAAAGCTAAGCAAATGGCAGCTAGTCTGCTAGCTAAACAACAGTATTTTTTCTGTGCTAACAAAACAAAAGAAAATGCCACCTTAGCCAGTTACGAGGTAGAGCAACTCACTGCCCGACATGGGAAACCTTTCTCAGATGGTGATTTCATAAAACAGTGCCTCACTAAAGTTGCAGGAATAATGTGCCCGGGGAAAATGCAGGAAATCAACAACATTTGCTTGTTCAGAAACGCAGTTGTGCTGCAAATTGAAGATTTCTCAGCTAACTTAAAACATCAAGTGTCAGATAAAGGTTGTGCTTTTGATTTTTACTTGATTGCATGTGATGAGAGCACTTTATAATACAATAAATGAAAACCCATTAATGGAGAGCAGTGATGCTGTTTTTTCTTTAAGTATATTCAGTTATGAAGCATAATTTACCTATATTTGATTTTGATAGCTTAATACACAGGAGGTGAGGCAATACACTTTACCTCTAGTGGGTGGCCCAGCCCTTCATATATTTCTCTGTATGTGGCCCCCAGTGAAAAAGTTTGAACACCCCTGCACTAAATGCTGACTTGAAGGGGTGAATACCTGTAGTAATTACTTTGTATTTATTTTTAATTAATTTAGATTACATTGCATATACAGAATCTGTTTTCACATTGTCATTGTAGTACAAAGTGGGAATTGCCCATTCTGCTAGGTTTTAGTGGCACCAGGCCTGTTAAGCCAGCAGATTTAACATCCAGCTGCACAAACCCCTACTTGCATTCCAAACTAAGAGACTGGACTTCATCTGCTAAGAAAGGTGTAAATCAGAGTTGCAGATCTCTCCGTAGATAGATAGATAGATAGATAGATAGATAGATAGATAGATAGATAGATAGATAGATAGATAGATAGATACTTTATTAATCCCAAGGGGAAATTCACATTCACGTAGGCCCCTCTGCAGCCCTCTTGAGCTAGAAGGCGCGAAATTAAGTCGAGTAAGTACAAAAAACAATTCAAGGGATGACAACTAAGATGGATAGAAGAATCCACCTATTAAAAGAAACTGATTTTATAATTGGAAGTGACTTTAATCCAATCAGGAGAAGGTTCAGCCTCCTTTTAAAACCACATGCACCCCATCTCTAAAAGTAAGTGAGAGGAGACAACAAAATGGCAAGTGGAAAGAAGTTCAGGGATTTCCTCAGGTAGATGGACTTATTCAAAATGGATAAAAACATCCGAATCCCGATCTCTTAACTGAAAAGCTACGAGACTCTTGCTTGGACACCAGAATTCGACAAACTGTTATATTTGTGTGCCAGAAGCTGAGACCCAGTCTGTCAAGCCAAAGATGTGTACCAGTAATCTGACAAGGCTGAGAAGCCATGACTTCAAGAAGGGAACTTCAGCATCTAAACTTTTGGGCCAGAATTAGTAATGCCTTTTCCTTATGAAGTGGCAAAAGACAGCAGGAGGCAAGCTGAGGAAGCAGCAGTACATCACCGACAAGGATTGTGCAGCAAAGAGAAAGAGTGCACTCCAACACATGAAGAATCTTCATCTTGAACCCAACAGAGCAACATTTCTACACAACATTGGGCATCATCCATAAGGACTTGGTATCGTTAAACTATTTATCTGTGCCAAGATAAAGTAGAACTCTAAATACCAGTAAACAGCCAACTTATGTTTATCTGAGTCTAGTCTTATATGTCAAAGATATGTATAGTTATCATATTTCTATAATCCTTGTGCTTATTAATAAATTTTATTACTTTGTTTCTTAAAACACGTGTTTCACTTACCTTGATATAAGTCTAAGGGCTGGAGACCACCTCCTACAACAGGGAAAGGTAAGGTAAATAAAGTAGGAACCCTGACAAGGCAAAATTAATAATTAATTAACCAAGTTTAAATTTATTTTACAAATCCCATATTATTATGGTGCCCTTCTGGGTTGCTCGCTTATTGATTGTCAATCAAAAATTGCTACATTAAAGAATCTTTTTCTGTTGATCACTTTCAAAAAGCCAAATTGAACATGTGAATCAATGTTTTATAATAATAAAATGTGAAAACTTCCAAGGAGTTCAAAAAACGTTTTAGAGGTGCTGTATGTAAACAGAATCCTCCGCAAGTAAGTGATGCCTACAAATCCTTGTAGATTCTGGGAGGCAAGCAGAAGAGTAAAAAGAAGATCTAAAGTATGTTAGAGAGAAATTTGATTTATGACATAACTTTGTAAATGCCCTTACTACAAATCAAGCTGTGGAGGTCCAGTCAATCTTGGCAACACTGGGTAAAAGGCAGTAGACAAATCTGGATGGGCACAAGTCCATCACAAGGCCAGTTTAGAATCCCCAATTAAACTGCCATGCATCATGTCTATGGGTGGTGAGAGAAAAGGCCATTCATGCAGAGAGAGAACATGAAACTTTGAAACGGAGAGCAAGCATGACAACACTTCCCACTGCATTGATGTGCTGCATGAATATGTTGAGTATATATATATATATATATATATATATATGAGAGAGAGAGAGAGAGAGAGAGAGAGAGAGTTACATTTGGGATGAAAGTTGCACAAGGATCAGCCAGAAATGTCACTTAAAACACATTTACTTCTGGAACTTGAGGAAACTTTATTGGAACCTTTATTAACACATGGCAGTGACAACTAATTTGATTTTTCAGCACTATTGAATTGTAGAGAGGCAGGACCAGTAGCGCCATGGACCATCTGTAAAATAAAAAACCCAGACAGGAAGTGAAGAGAAAGCAGAATAAACCAATTAAAGGTCCCCGTTACCATGAGATATGAACCTGCACAAGGCTGTAGGCTAATTCTATATTTTTGTATCAGTAACCAACTGAAAGTGTGTTTTCTCAGTCATTGAATCATCTCTAAAAAGCTACATTGCTCACTATATATATTTTTTGCTTGTCTGCAAATGATACATAAACATCTCGGTTAATTTCCCATAACTAACTTTTTCAATGCAGCCTATTCTTAGACAGAACCACTTTTTAGCATGGAAGTGTAATGTGCTGTAAGATTATTATTATTTTTTAAACAGGTAACAGTGTGCTGTACCCACAGCAATTTTACTTCTAAAAATGGTGCACATCACTGTTTTGACAATACCTTGTAACCAAAATATCCAAAACTCAGAACTGGATTATGCAAGTTTGAAAATGTTGTGTTGTAACAAAAACATTAATTTAATCACAACCATTTTTGCTTCATTGTCTGCCACTAAATATTTTACGACTAATCTCTATTGTATTAGAGATATTATATAATACAGTTTCATATAAACCAAATATATAATATAGTTTTAAAAAAGAATAACTACAATGCATCTTTTCTTAGTAACATTTATTTGGAATACATATATCTTATTTATTTTTTTTACATTTAATTGCACTGACAAAAATGCTTTTATACATTTAAGTTTTGTTGCATATCTTTTCCAGAAGAAACATGAAATGCACAGGTTATCAATGTCAAACATACATACCATATCTACAGCACCAGAAATAAATACAACATTTAATAAGCCTGCCAGAAAATCATACCAAGTGACCACACAGAGCACAGAAAAAATGTAGCATCTGAGCCGCATGAAAGATATGGAGACTGTTGTATTACACATAAGCAGCACACTTGACTTTAGGGGGGATGCTAAAATTAAGGGAAACTGTGCCTTTTTTTGTTTATGGTGTACCCTCCATTTGCAGAGTTTAAAATATTTCTATATCCTCATTTTAGGAACATTACCATTCAGTATGCTTTCATAAGTAGCAGGTAGGAACCAAACCTGAAAAAGATGCCAGTTCTTATAGGGAATACTTGAACCCATGCCTAACACTGGGCCACTGGTCTTTGGTAAATGTAACCAGTGGACCCTACGCAGGCATTTGAAAAATAAGCAAAATCTACACAGAAGAGACGTAAACATATACTAAGTGCCAAAACGGGGGAAACAAGCAAGAGTCTTAATTTAAAATACATAAATGAACCTCTTTTTCAGTAATAGTCTCAATGAGAATCTGGATTTGCTTTAGCACTTTCAGATCAGGCTTGGTCGTTCCTGATTTGCAAAGAAAACACACAATACAAGTGGACTGTACTTGAAAATACAGTTACACCAAATAAAGGCACTATAGCAATTATATGTGCCATGTCTAAGGAATGCAGCATTACTTTCATGGATAAGAGTTCAAATAAAATAAAAGTGTGTCTATACTAGGGTGTATTTTTTTATTTTTTAAATTTCAACGTGACTTCTATGAGAAGTCAAGCAAAATGACACCTTTTACTGGCTAACTGAAAAGAGTACAAGATGCAAGCTTTCAAAGCAACTCAGGCCCCCTTCTTCAGCATATTTTTAGTTAGCCAATAAAAGGTGTCATTTTGCTTGACTTCTCATTACACCCATAATGGCTAACACAGTACAACACCCTAGTACTACAAACATGATTTCTGAAAGTCTAAAATAGAGTTGCTATTTTTTAAACCATATATTCCTGCTGTAATGAAAGATTTTTTTATGATTTTCTGTCTGTTATTTTAAGCTAATATGGTTGCCTTTAAAGTAGAATTTTATGCCATTTCTATATTTAAATTTGTGCATGCATGCAGAAAGAAAAAACATTCACAAACACACTGACAAAAATGCATGAAGGAAAACAATGGTCCCTTATCAGCAGTGCCCGTGCATCTGCCCTGCATGTTCCTTGATTCTGTTAAATAGTGACAATACACACAGTTTCTTATATACCGTTTAAAACTACAAGGGTTACCACATGGGATACATGTAAACCTTGTGCTTACTACAAAGAACAGACATCTTAGAATCTTATAAACGGATTTGAACTCAGTATAGGAAAATTTCTAGCAGTAATGCCAACCCTAGGCAGGGCAGCAGTGACTGAATTCACAGCAACTCTGGGGTTTGGTTTAGTGGCCTCTCCATGCCAGACCACTAGTCAAAGGAAAGGAGAAAGGACTGGCAAGCAGAAAGAAAAACAGGGAAATTTATAAGGCGGTAAAGAGAATAAGATAGAGAGAAAAAGATGTGTCAAGTTTTTGTGGAGTTGGGCAAATTACCTGCACTAATTACACAAGGACCTGAACCGATAGAAAGTTAGGTTGTGCTCTTATTTTATATTTTATGGCCTCCTTTCATTCATTCTCTCCTAAATGTATTTAATTAATAAACATTCACTTATGATATATTTAGGAGTTTCCCCCATTTTGTTCCACGTTGGAGGCACAGAAGTTTCAAGGTAAGGTAGCTATTGATATTAGGAAAGGCAGAAGTATTGAGCTAAAGTAGTTAAACTCAGTAATCATGGCAGTGGAGAGTGGTTACATGTTGATGAGCACATGCTAGTAAGAGTTTCACTGTTACACTTCTGTACACTTGGTAATAATGACCCTATAAACCTATACAGGTGTTGGTGACCCTGCTACACCACAGAATGTGTTCTACTTTTCATACGTAGATCTGTATACTCTTCTACTCAGAAAAATTCCATTTTGGCATATGTTCTCTTTTGTTTTTTTTTTCCCCCCAACCATGAAAAACCAGAAAATAAATACAATATTTGGCCAGTACATAAAAGTAGCACAGGGTTTCGTTTACTGATATTTAAAACTCTGCTGGAGATGTTTTAGTTGGGTAACTGACAGCATTACAACAAAAAAAAAATAACAAAAATACAAACACAATGGCACAAACATCTAAAGGGTTGGAGAGAAAGGATGCTAGTGTTTGGAGTCTCTGGGGTAGAACTCTGCCAGAGTGCTCTGTGGAATTCGTTTCAGCATCTCCTTGGGGAAGATTCTCATAAGCTGCCAGCCAATGTCCAGTGTTTCATATACTGTTCTGTTCTCATAGGGACCTGAAGTAAAACAAACAAACAAAAAAAGCAATACTGAAATGGAGATTCACATTTTCATAGTTTCAAATATAGTATTTCTCCCATTTATTTAACTAGTAAGTCTTTGGATAATTTAATTTTAAACCTGAAAATCTGACTTGTTTTGTAAATCATTGAAGTTCAGAGGCAAAAACAAACATTGCTTCAAAATAATAATTGCATAGTTTTCTCTGGATTTTTTCGGTCCATAAAAGAGTTGAATGATTTGAAATTGGCCAATAAGCTAAATTCAAATTCTAGAAAGTGAACTAAACGCTAATGGGACCAGACCTATATCATACTAAGGAATCATGTACTTCCCCAGCAACTGGCTAGGGATGACAAGAGTTCTAGGGGACATACCTTGTGAGACAACCACTTCAACTCAAGGCTCGTTTTTTGGAGAAAAAAAGAATGAACAAAGAACTAGGAGGCAAAGCATGTTTGAGAGGCTGAAAGGACAGCAAGCCAACATGTAGCTGGCACTTCATATTTTAGAGTTTGAGATGGTGAAGCTCTAACTGACAGGGTGGCACTTTTTGCCTTTTGTACAGAATTAGATTAAGATGGTTTGACAATGTTATGCTATTGATTGTGAGGCTTATTCTATAAACAGTCATTTATTCCATTTCTATGTAAACAAATGGTACAAGGTATGGGAAAAAAACAGAATCTGATTTATACTTTCAATAAGAGCAGTCAACATTTTTTTTTTTTACTTTATACTGACTTGCTGTAGGAATTTAGATTATATTAGAACTTTGTGGTCAGATAGTGACACAACCAAAACACTGTTGTGGTATGCGGTTTCACTATGGCTGTATAACTTGCAGCCTTAGATTTACTGCATACTGTGTGTATGTGTTTAAAAAAAAAAAAAATACCACTGCAACTTTATTTCATTGTTTCATGTTAATTTTAATCCCATAACAGTTATTAAAATGTCTGGGATGTACTTTTTGTACATGATATGTGCTCGTAACAAGAAACAAGACACTACTCACCTAAAAAGAATGAATGTCTTTTGACAAGCTATAGCTAGCTCTCTTACTCAGTTTTTGCTAACAACTATTTTTAAATTGAAAATTCTTGTTTGTTTTTATGTATTTATTATTTGTTAGTTGCTTATTTATTTCTTGTTTATTATTGTTACTTAAATAATGCAGTAAAGTTGTTTTTTGTTTTTTTTTATTACAGTGGAACCTCAGGTCACAACCATAATTCGTTCCAAAACTCTGGTTGCAACCTGATTTGGTCATGACCTGAAGCAATTTCCCCCCATAGGATTGTATGTAAATACAATTAATCCGTTCCAGACCGTATGAGCTGAATGTAAATATATATTTTTTTTAAAGATTTTTAAGCGCAAAAATAGTTAATTATACCATAGAATGCAGAGTGTAATAGTAAATTAAATGTAAAAACATTAAATAACACATCAGAAAACCTTGAACAGAGAAAACTAACATTGCAAGAGTTCACGCTAATACCCTTACGAACTGATCGCTGTAAACACTTTAATGAGTTTTTAGCACAGGGAAAAAAATGAACATTTGAAAAATCCGTAATTTATACAAAAATGAACCATAATCAACCAAGAAAACTAACCTTGCATGAGTCGAGTTCTGACATGAAGGAAGTGAGGAGGAGCTGGGTGGAGAGGAGATTACAGTTTTGAGGTAAAGTCCCTCTGCGCGATGCACGTCTGACCAAGAACAATGTACTGTACAGGTACAGGGAGTGACTGAACATGTGTAAATCACCGGTGCGTACGAACCAGAAGGGAAACGAAATAGAGCACAAAGAGTTCACAGTGAATGCGCAGGGAGAGACTGAACACGTGCGGAAATCATCGGCGTGTATGAACCGGAAGGGAAACTGGCTTGTTCGTCACCCGAGTGTGTGGTCGTAACCCGATTTGTACGTGTTCGGAGACATTCGTGACCCGAGGTTCCATTGTAACTAGAAGAGCAATATGCAATATAGCAATCAATGGTCTTCAATACCAATAAGCAATTAATTTAAATACTAAAATAAAAATAGTCATGTGACCAAGAGGAATACTTTACAGAGGGATCTCCATTCAGCCTTTTTACCCTACATAAATACCCCACTGCTAGATTAATGTGGGAAATACTGCACAGAAGATAGACATGTATTTATTTCCATACAAATACTGTACAGAAAGCTGGTTTTTTTTAGATATGATTGTTTTTCTCAGAAAGATGTCAGGGAATTGAAAAAAATGTTCATTTCTTGAGATGTTTAATGATCCCACTTCACTATCAAAATCCAAAAAAAAACAAAAAAAAAAACCAATCAAAACCCAACTGCCAGAATTGTATTATTCATTGAAGTATAATCAGCAGGAATTCAACTAAAGGAAATTAATATAAAAACAGTAGTATATAAGCATATATTGTCATTAAAGGAGAATGTGCTTCAGGGAAGGTTCTAGAGTGAGAGGCAGAGGAGCTGTGAATACCTCTGCACAGACACGAATACGGATGCAGAAAGAAAGAAAAAAGGCGCACAATAAGAAAAAGGAAGAAATGTGGCAACACCGACTTAGATAAGCAGGATATAAATGAACCAGACTCATGACGAGGGTTCTTTAAAAGAAACTGAGAAAACAAAGGATAGAAACTGCAAAAACAGGGGATCGAAACTGACATCGGCGTTGTTTTTTTTCCTCTGCCAATTTACGAGCGGCAAGTTGAGAGGAAGACACTATTAGATGAACTGCGGACAAATGGCACTATTTTGGAAGATATTTTTTTTCTTTGTTGGTACAAGGACCCAGATAAGTGGATATGTTATATTAGTTTAAGCAGGGACAGAGAAATGGACTACATCACTCTTATTTTAATCCTGCACTTTGTTTTTGAATTAACTGGATTTTATATTGAGATTTATTGGACACATTTGTTGAAAATTTTGGCGTAATTAACTCTTATGTACAGTTGCACACAAAATTATTCAACCCCCATTACAAGTTAGGTCTATTGGCAAAATTTACAAACGTTTAGCCGTTTGCAATAAACAAATCAAACAAGAATAATCTGAATAGCTCAACACAACTAATATTGTGTGGTTTCTCCACATTCAACACAAAATGTTACTTTTAATGGCTACTGCAATCTCAAAATTATTCAACCCCTTCATGACAAGCATCTTTAGTACATAGTAGAGCACCCTTTTGCTGTTATGACCTGCTGTAAACGTGACACATAGCCAGATACCAGCTTCTGGCAATGTTCCTGAGGAACCTTAGCCCATTCCTTCATGGGCAATGGCCTCCAGCTCACTAATATTTTTGGGTTTGCATGCTATAACTGCCTTCTTCAAATCCTACCAGATTTTCTATGGGGTTCAAGTCAGGTGACTGAGTAAGTTAAAAAACATTTTTTTTTTTTTTTAACACCTTCATTTATTCATTCATATTGAGTAGATATAGCTGGCTTAACATTGTTTTCAGGTTTAATAAAAGTTTTCAATTTTCCAAATGGCTCGTGTTTATAATTTCAGTTAAATCATATCTATAACATTCCTAAGGTAGAACATATTTACTTTGTACATCTCTAAGCTATCCCTTAAACACAGTGTATTTCTGAATAGTATTTTTGGTTTGGTATTCTGGTCTACAAAAAGATAAATCTGAGGTGGATTAAACAATTCATAATATAATAATCTGGGACAGACTCTTTACCCAATGATTAGCAATGGAACTGAAGCCTTACTGTACCTTGAGAAATGAAATTCTTTTCAAACTTTTGGAGAAATTCCAAGTACAACAAATCATCTGGTGTCAGAGCCTCTTCTCCCACCACAGCTTTCATTGCCTGCACATCTTTGCCAATAGCATAACAAGCATACTGCAGAAAATAACAACTACATATTAATAAGGAGAGGCTTGGTAGTAGTAGCAAACAGTGTTTCAGACATGTACCATCAGAAAGGCTAAGACACATTATAAAAAATACAAAAACTAACCAGCTGATTCGATACATCAGCATGATCTTTGCGGGTCATCCCTTCACCAATAGCAGATTTCATCAATCGAGACAGAGAAGGCAAGACATTTATTGGAGGGTAAATCTGTTGAAAAATCATTAAGTTTTCATTATTTTAGAAGAAAATATTTTTAAAAGCCAACAAAAATGTATAGACTAATATTGAAGGATGACTGAATGTTAATATTTTTATTATGATCATATACACCATAAAATAAGCCATTCTAATGTTTTTTGATTTGAATAGGTAAGTTAACATGAGACTATGACACATACACAAAACACTTAAAATAGTTTGACTAGTTTGAAAAGTCAGTTTAAATTAAAACAATTAAATCTATTGCATAATTTTTTCTTAGACAGCTTGCAATTCCCTTGAAAAGATATGTTTTTCATTAGAATAATGTCTTTAAATTTTGAAAATGTTGGCATTTGCTGAAATGTTAATCTAAACATACCATTACATGACAGACTACAGCCAGAATTGTAACTTTGAAAAGTTACATTCAAAAGGCAATATGAAGTTGTCACACTGCCCTGCATTTAACAACCATCACAAAAGTAAGCATCAGTATTGTGAAAAAAGGAGGTATACAACATGTAATGTTTTTTAAATTATGTCGTTATCTCAAAATGTGATCTTCATTTAAACAGTATCACTAGATAAAGTGGATGTAATTAGAAAAACTGACTGCAATAATTTAATCATGATTCTTATTTGAGATGTTTGAGGGAATGATAAATGTAGAAAAATACTGCTTGTTATCTTTACATATTTAATTAAATACTAAACATAACTAGAACAGTATAGTGACTGGATCCCGTTGACCACAAACTATTAGATATACTGGTTAGAAATGGATGGATAAAACACAGTCAGTATTATTAAAGTAAGAAAAGTCCCATTGTAAATGTGATACTGCATTTACAACATAAAATGACTTTAAATAAAAAATGTCTAGGGCAATTAGCCGCCTCAAACTTTAAACAAAAAGTTATTCTGCTTTTGGAAGTGCACTTTACTAATATTTTTATGGCTAAAAAAATCAGCTACACAATACTCATATATAATTGCTAATTTTCTGATAGATTTGGTATAAATATACTCCACATACTATCACTAATTTCATTCATATTTGCTTCCTAAAGTTAATAAACGTATTTGACACTGTATGTACATGATAAAAGGGTCTAATTTATGTATAGCATTACATGCATTTTTTTTTCACCAATGACATTACTGAATATCTGAAGCACTCATGGATAAGAAAAGAATTAAGTACATACAAAATCTATTTCATATATGTAAAAAAAGGACAATTTTGTTGCCATAATAAAAATCATTGCAAAAAAAAAAAAAATGTAATATTAATTTGGTGCCAAATTCACCATATGCTGTATTTCAGGCTACTTAGAAATAAAATATATATACATATTTACATACATACACACTTACATATATATTTTTTTAAACACACAAACCTGTCGGTTATGTAGCTGCCTGTCCACATAAATCTGGCCTTCAGTAATATATCCTGTCAGATCAGGGATGGGATGAGTAATATCTAAAGGAAAAACAACAATTAAAATGATGAAAATGTCACAATTTTCCTAGTATTAATTATGAATTACATGATTTTAAGAAAACTCACCATCATTGGGCATAGTCAAAATAGGAATCTGTGTTATTGATCCATTCCTGCCCTCAACCCGGCCTGCTCTCTCATAAATTGTAGCCAAGTCAGTATACATGTAACCTGGAAAGCCACGACGACCTGGTACCTCTTCCCTGGCAGCCGAAACCTGGAAATAATTACATGTGTAGAAGCAACTACATTATTTATATTCACAGCAACATCCTGGGAAAAAAAATGAATACAGTAGAAATATACAAATTTAAAAAAGAACAGCAAGTGTCTTCTTATACTAAGTCAATAGTTCAATTCGGAAAATATAAAAAAAAAAATTCTTCAGACTTTTCACTATTATATATATAGTAGTGCTGCACAGTGTTTGCCAGTATTGACCCAATGGATGTGTCCACTTTATAGTGTATTAAATAGCTCACTATCATAAAGACTGACAACTTTCACCACACTAAGTTAGAAATGCATGTGTCTTTGGCAGGCTTGCCATTTTTCTAAAGGATCCCCTGCTGCTGGCTCGGAAACTGTTAATTTGCTTGACTGAATGCCAGTTCACATTTATGGTGAATCATCCCCAGCTGGATGCAACCTGGCATTACAGTTACAATAAATTATATATGTAAAAGTAAATTCATTTAAATCCATAGCATCCATAAATGTACTGGCTCAAAAAGCAAAAAACATGTAAGCTACTTGAAACAGTAAATGTAAAGCCCCATCATCAATGCTAAATGCTGAAATTATGTACTGAAAAATTAGCACGTTGAGATACTAAACAAAATTCTGTGGTAAATGAACCAAATCTGCTACAGATTCACAGTATCACTTTAGATTAGGTGTCACTAATTATGCTGTACTTGTACAATGCAATTACATGTATAATTACAGGGTAACGAGATGTAATTGTGTTGTATTTAATGTGTAACACAATGTAATGCTGTTGTTAAACACTGTGGAAGTCCAGCCCCGGACACAGACAGGCACACGCCGATAGTTTGATAAAGCACACATTTATTTATATAAAGTTCACCGCACACAGTGCCCCTGCACCAATCACCCTCTTCTCAAGTTTTCACCGCCTCCACTCCTCTCCTCCAAGCTCTGTCCTCTTCCTCCCAACTGCAGCTCCCGACTGGAGGGAGGCGGGAACTTTAATATCCACCCAGACGTGTTCCAGGTGCTTTCCGATAGATTTCCTACGGCACTTCCTGGTGTGACACTCCAGGTGTCCTTGGTATTCCTTCCGCCAACACCTCCAGGTGTTGCGGAAGCGCTATCGTCCGAGGCTCCACAATCGTCTGGGCGCCCCCTGGCGGTGGCCCCATGGCCCCCAAACCAGGTAGGGTGGCTGCCCTCTCGTGGTCCTGGGGAGGCACAGTCCCTCTCCTGGTCCGTCCAGGTGTCGCGACTGGGCACAGCCCCCAGCCGACCACAACAACACTTAATTGTAATTTGTTATTTCATAATTTACAGTATATACATAGGTACTTCCTATACAGTTACAGTTGGAGTACATAATTATAGAGTTACACTGTATTACACAGCAAGTACAATGTAAATAACCTAGTACCTAATTACTCTGTTAATATACAGGTAATTACATGGTAAGTACAACATAATTAGGGACACCTAATCTAAAGTGATACCAGATTCACTAACTTAGTGATTCACTCACTGATGAAAGATTATGGAATTATGAATTTTTCTCAAAGAAAAAAGAAAAGAAAAAGAAAATTAAAACGCCCCATTGTAGATTTGACAAGAATATGAGTATGAGCAAGTGGGCAACATATCACTTGATTATCCTATAGAGAGTAGCAATTTTTGACTCCATAAACAACCTGAGAAATTCTCAGCACACAGCATAGAGTGAGATGTGCATTTATAAGAAATAAAGATTTTTTTTGTCATAGTTTTAAAAGCATAATTCTGATTTGTCATTTCCTTTTTACCCCTAAGGTATTTGCTCTGTTAATTGTATCCAAATATTAATAAGTAACAATCAGTGGAGGAGACACCAGTGCAAATGATACTAAAGAGCATCCACTTACCAAATAATAGCTAAAATAACCCGAATATTAACAAAAACAATACATAAAACAACAAAATAAGCTAAGGAATGTGTTCTCTGGCTCATTCTCAGACATGTTATCGACAGTTCCAAGTTCAAAGGCTGCCAAAGGATGTGGAGCTGACCAGGACAATCACATTTGGTGGGAGCAGTGGGATGAGCCAGTGGCAATGTGCAAGAAAGATGTAGATGAAGAAACAGCAACAGGATGTGGTGACTGACGCATTAAAGAACCCACATACTCAAGTTGTAAAGACATTTTGAATAACTGAACTTTTAATGGACTGTTTATTAATTGCTTATATTTTATTGAATTTTAAAGTTCTTATTCATTTTAAAATCCTGTTTTAAAAAGGGGGCTTAGGTTTGTTTTAGTGTTGAGGTTTCACAGTGCATTTTAGTTGTTTTTATTGCTGTTAGTGTAATGCAGGTGCAAGAGGGCCAAGTCATGCTCCTTGGCCACCAGTTACACTGTGTTGATTGGAAAGTGTAGGCCCTTCCTGTGCAAAAGGTGGTTTGTGGAGGGAGTTAGGTGGAATAGCAGGGTATGTGGCAATAGTGCTGTTTTAAATAAGTAGATTTGCATTCAGGTTTATGCGGGGTTGAGGTGTGTGTGAAAGCATGACAGAGTGACTCCAGGGTGTGAACTGCAGTGATTGGCTGGCCGTGCAAACAAATGCAGACGCACGTGGCTCAGTCAATTGCCTCATTAGCGCTCTGGAGGATGTAATCAATGCCAGCACACCTGCATTCCTTAAAAATATTGTAAGGAAGCCTGTGCAGGAAACAGGGAGTGGTCGAAATACCTTAAAAAGGTACTGCTGGAAAACAGTGATAATGAGTAAAAGTAGAAAAAACAAGCAAAATGTTGACAATGTTCATGCATGTATCTGCACGTAAGGCTAAATGTTGTATCTGCATTAATTGGCTCTCTACCTAAGGGGTATCCACTTCTAATTTGCACAGATACTTGAAAGCCAAGCATCCAACAGAAAATGAGAGAACAGGTCACAAAAGTTCTGGAATTAAGTTGCAGCATCATTATTCATTAAATAGACTGATGTGCAAGATCTGACATTCAGCATCAAAAAGGTACTATGACCTATTAAAGACCTATTTTACTGACCATGCAAATGCATATTAACACAGTTCTGGAAAAAATATTTAAAATAATTTTCTTTCTTTCTATTTGATTCCTTGAGGTCTGCTGCTTCAGAGCTTACAGCAGAGTACTTGACTGTTGCTATGTGCTGCCAACAAAAACAATAACGTAGAAGAATGTTTTGAATGTTCCACATCTGCTTGCTAATTATTATACAGCTGTTTTGGATGATGTGTGGAATGCCTCTGCTGTGTGCTCAATAATGACTTGCTGGAGTTCTGTTTCTACAGAGAACTACATGTTCCAAACTTACTACTTCTTTAAGAACTGCAAAATGATGAACCTACCATATAAGCTAGAATTCATAAGCTCAAAATTGCACATTTCGAAAGAAAGCTGTAGTAGTATTACTGACAATATCAGTACAATTGCAGTAAAGACAATTAATTGAAGCACTATATTCTTCAAACCATTAACCTGGTTGTTATAGAAATTTTTAAATAGTCAAAACAAAAGTGATAAAGTGAAAACAGTTGTGGAGTTTATGCACAAAAGCAGAGTTCCCACTGATAAATAAATACAATACCTAAATAAAGTTAATAATTGTTACTCAGAATCTTTAAACTCACTTCTCTCAGTGCTTCAGCATATGAGCTCATGTCTGTTAGGATGACCAGTACATGTTTTTCACACTGGTAAGCCAGGAATTCTGCTGTTGTCAGAGCAAGACGGGGAGTGATAATACGTTCAATTCTGTAAAATAATAAAAGAAGAAAGCATGAAGAATGCCAATTTCATTGTAACTGTATCTCTAACATAGATCTAAACAAAAACATTCTCTCCTTTAAAAAATGAAGAACAGAGAGAACAAAACGATTGTCAATCATCAATTAAATTAAGTTGTTTTTTATTTGTCTATCAGTGTAGCTCTCAGTGTATATTGTAGGTTAAAGCAAAAATATATATATTAAAAATAGAATTGAAAAATACTTTTTACTGAACTTTTATGCTGTTATTTTTCAAGTGACTTGAATGGCATAGGTCGGTCAGTCAGTCATTGTCCAACCCGCTATATCCTAACACAGGGTCAAGGGGGTCTGCTGGAGCCAATCCCAGCCAGCACAGGCTGCAAGGCAGGAACAACCCCAGGCAGGGCGCCAGCACACCGCAGGGCACACAAACACACACCCACCCACAGACCAAGCACACACTAGGGAGAATTTAGGATCATCAATGCACCTATAACCTGCATGTCTTTGGACTGTGGAAGGAAACCCATGCAGACACGGGGAGAACATGCAAACTCCACACAGGGAGGACCCTGGAAGTGATCCCGGGTTTCCTTACTGCGAGGCAGCAGTGCTACCACTGTGGAATGGCATAAGTGAATCGCTTTAATATTCTATATTTGACATCAACGTAAAAAAGATAGAGGGTCCACAGGACCTTATACTGGAAAAAAGCTGTTTCACAGAATGCACTTCAAAAAAATTGTTACCTTAAAATTAGACACTTTTGGACAATTTACTGATTTTTCTGCTTCCATAAATATGAACAAGAAATCTTAATATAAGTTCGACTCTTAACCTGGACAGTTTTCAATATTTTTAAGGATCCTTTGTAGTTTTCCAACTGTGTAATTACTTCTGATAAATGTGGGAACAGTAATTTGACTACTGACACTTTTATTTCCATTTTTTTTAATCAGAATGTGTAATCAAACTTTTTTCTTACTGCATTATAAACATTTACATGCTTATACAATTTTGTAAACTAATATTAACTAAACAAAATGGCTAACAAAATGGCATCGGGCATAACATTTGAGAAAAAGGAAAATTGGACATTCTTTCATGATTGTTCAAGGTCAAATACATTTATATAGGGTGAACACCATAAAAGTAAAATAAAAACTCTAACTAATTAAAATAAGATAAAAGGTTACCAAAGATTTTTTAATTCAGTCATTGTTCACCCAGATATATTATGCTTTGGAAATGATCATTTTAAGGTCATGTGGAACACCATCCAGACACGAAGTTAATCAACATTATTCCTTCTAATGCATTCTGTAAGGTTGCATATTGTGTTACTACTCACCTGCATAGCTTAAACTAAGCCAAGCTCTTATGTTCAAATAAAGCTGCTACCTTGTACTAATCTCTGGTGATTAACTCATTGGTTTGATAAACTTGATGCAAACCAATAAATTCCATTTACTTTTTGGCAAATTAACTAATCATTATTCTTCTAAAATACACATAATCAGTGTTTACATACCCTTTCTTAATACAAAAGTATTAGCTTTGATCACATAAGACTTACTA
This sequence comes from Erpetoichthys calabaricus, assembly GCF_900747795.2. Taxonomy (NCBI): domain Eukaryota; kingdom Metazoa; phylum Chordata; class Cladistia; order Polypteriformes; family Polypteridae; genus Erpetoichthys; species Erpetoichthys calabaricus. The sequence goes on from NC_041394.2 coordinate 125,393,082, forward strand.
GTAGAAAGATAACATTTAGCAAACCATAATGCAGGATCACAAACGTTGAAACAAAATGGGATTTTGCCAGTACAGGTTTTTCTTTAATACCATCAAAATATTATTTTCATTTCTTGCACTGCCAGGTTTTGACTATATTCTTAACATTCTTGTTGCACTCAATATTTGTAGTGTGTCTACTGTAGTAAAAGCCATACAACCTAAATCAGCAAGTTTAGTTGTGAATGGTTCATTCACTGGGTCTTACGTTGGGTCATTAGCCAAGTTCAAAAAGAGGCAGACATTGTCCATGGAACCATTTTCTTCAAAATCTGACTTGAAGAATCGTGCAGTCTCCATATTGACCTATAAGAATCAAATTTGACAAAAATATTTTAAATACAATAAATATAAAGGACACCATTGTGATACATTTTTAAATCCAAATAATTATAAAATGAATGGAATGATACTTACACCCATAGCAGCAAATACAATAGCAAAATTCTCTTCGCTGTAATCCATTACGCTTTTTGATTTCTTTACCAACCCAGCTTGACGACAGATCTGTGCTGCAATCTAAGTAAAGATAGCAAAATTATTTAAGACTAATTAGTGTTTATTATATGATATGCAGGACTTTAAGACTGTAAAAACACACCAAGCATTACTACAGGTCTAATTAGTTATCTGTAGGCCAGTCTAAGTTTAGCGTGTAATGAAAGGAAGACTTTCCAAATGTTAAAGCAGCGGTTCTCAAACTGTAGGCCGCGCCCCGCTGTGGCGTAATTTCGCTATTCGTAGGGAAATTTTAAACTTGTAGCAGTGTATCAGCAGCAAAAAATATAGGAATAAATTTTATTAGGGTTTCAAAAAAACGTTAGGGGTGCGCAATCAAACTGTTATGAAAACTCGGGTCACAAATACTTAAAGGTTGAGAAACACTGTGTTAAAGAATGAAAGCAAGGGACAAGCACACAATCCAGACAATATTCAGAATAGAGATTTAAACTACACAAATTTCTTATAATAAACTAGCAACTGGCTACAGTAAATTAATCATTAATGGTTTTGGTGTAAGGAAAGGTTCCCAATGCCCATTTGACTGCAAAATTGTTTACTCTTTTCTTGTCATTTCAATAACAGAACAGGAGGAGAATCATGTTTTTTCCAAAAGACATTGAAAATGAACGTCAACATTTTTTTCCTCCTCGAGAATCAATGTAACCTCCCTTATTTTATTTATGTAAATTTACCTATTTCAGGAGACCAAAGATACTACTTCCAAGACTTTATTTGAAGAATGGCAAGTGCTCTTATCACTTACTCAGTGAAAAACAGGTGTTCAACATATTTAACTTTGCCAATAGTCAAGAAGAGCTTGTCACAACAATATTCTTGGTAGATCATCTAAACCTTTATTTAAGTATTAGTAGTATAAATTCATAACAAAGTAAAATAAATTCAAAATAGGAAACAAATAGAAATTTGACAAAAAATCAAATCTGCTTCACCCACCTCATTGTGTGGCAAACCAGCAGCTGAGAAAATTGGAATTTTTTGTCCTCTAGCAATACTGTTCATCCCATCAATAGCAGAGATGCCAGTCTGGATCATTTCCTCAGGATATATGCGGCACTGGGGATTAATTGGCTGGCCTACAGAACAAAAAGCATTATTTGAAGTTATATGTTTTACAGCAGTTTTACCTAGACAGGCAAGACTACATGGAAGCTTTAAAACACATTTATATATGTGCTATATATAAACATAAGAAATTTAAATTTCAGTCAATCACAAAAATTCATAAATACCCATTATGTCCAGGTAGTCTTCAGCCAGAACTGTGGGACCTCGATCAATAGGCTTTCCTGATCCATTGAACACACGGCCTGTTATCATCCAAATTTAGGGGGAAAAACAGAAACTTTTGTGATATGTGTTAAAAATAAATAACACTGAAAAGCTGGTAATGACTAAAGTAAAAAAACAACAAATCAATGCATGTCGTGTTTTCTTGTGCTATTTCAATTACTGCAAGTAAACCGTATTTAACAAAAAAACTTTTTTTTTTTTGTTATAAACTCTGTAAAAGTGAGTAAAACTTTTCATTTATTAAGTTGTGTTACATCGTTTAACACCTGTGACAGCAAACCAAATGCTTCCTATGAATTAAAACACACTTTCTTAAAATTTGCCTAACTGCTCCTGATTTTCTATATGCGCAAAAAGCCAAAACTAGGCCTTGACACAATATTTCTTTTAGTTCGAACTCAGCAGTTTGACTTAGTCATCCTAAAACATGCAACAGCATTTCATGCCTTTATTTTCTCATTATGATGTTGAAGATTATTGTACAAATGAAAATTACATTTACATTTGAATTACAACCACAAACATAGTGCTCTCTTTCAGAACTATTTTGTAGTATTCCAATGTCAAAGATCCTTCAGTGATGTCAAAACATCCAGGTTCATGGGTAAGGAAGCAGTTGGAAACTATGACGATCCCACTGCAACATTTACCACTAAAGATAAGCTACTTTTTTGTTGAGACTATAAGGTTCAATTTCAGACTTGTACATCCCAATAATTCTATTGCAAAGTTTATAGTATCTTTCAGAAGGTCGTTTGCAAAATTAATATGGGCAACAATGTTCTTGTTTTGTGAACACAGCTTTTTTCATGGCCTTAATACCATGAATTCCACCACTTTTCAGCTTATTTTAATTTACTGGGTTGATGTCTTAATACCCTGACTTCCACCACTTCTCAGGTTATTTTCATTTACTGGGTTGATGGAACATTGGTCTGGAATTTTTGGATGTGTCTCTGGAGTGCTTATGGATATCCTGCATCAGTTTTCTTTTTTTCTCGTATTTGAAGGGCATCCTCATTTAATAACATTTTATGTATTTGATTGATGATTTTAATGATGATTTGATGATATTTGATGATGGTTTTTTTTCAACAGATAATTTACAGGTAAATATTACATTACCTAATGTATTGATTTTTCCTCACCCCTCTAACATTTGCAAGTCTTTTTACATCCTAAAACTGTAATGTTGTATAAAAATATGAGCAACCCATAACCCATTATTTATTTGTTATTTAGCAACATAACATCGAAAAATATGTGCAAATTAAGCAGCAGAACAAAATATACACAGATAGAATACTGCATGAACAGAAGCATTATCTGAAAAAGAAGCACACTGTAAACAGATAACTTTTCTCAATGAAGCCAATGTTTTGCATTCTATAATTTACATTTCCACCTTTACTTTATTTGCTGTTAAGATTAAATGTTTGTACTTTTATCTTTTTCCACAAAGTTTTTAAGTCTCCTACAAAACTCTGCTGCCTACTTGTAAAGAATTTTGTACTAAAATCCCTGAATTCTTGAAAGCATTGCTTACTCCACACAAACTGGATAGACAAATTAACACCTTGTGATGCACGATTTACTGTTCTAAAATCCCACCATGCAAACCTTCATTTATCACTGTGGCTCCTATTGTTTAGCACTCTTCCAAGATCTACTTTTGATGCCCTGTCTGTAATGACACTCAAATTCAGACTTAAGATTCACCCATTGTTCTGTTGTTTAATTGCTACACTTCAACAGTCAATGATGTTCACTGACAGAGTAAAGTCCCTTGCACACTATAACTCAGACTACTAGCGTTGAAACCTCAACCCAAAAATTATTTATTTGTTTACTCTTTACTGTTACTATCACTTTTGTCATGTTGTGTTTGGTTTTACATTACAACATTATTAGATTTGTAAAATCCCTTTTGAAAGTGGAAGCTACAAACTGTAAGGTACACTTCCATACACTAGCTAGTACCTATCGCTGACACACTTTTTTTACATTAATATTTGGTTTGTTGATTTTTATTACACTAATAAAGGCTGACTGGCTTACCAAGAGAATAGAAAAAAAGGATCAGCTTGAAAAGGATGAATAAAAATGTACATTTCTGATTACTTTTCATAACAGAAAGAAATAATGTTACTTTTACTGTTCTAATACACTTATAATTCAAAGATTTTCAGTGTACCTTATAAGCAACCTAATTGCACTGCAGTGGGTCTCTTGTCTAATTTAAGGTGGCAACAGCACAACATACTCTAGGGTTGATTCTAGTCATGTAAAATGCATCACTTTGCAAATTCCTGTTTGGAGACCACATCTTGACAAGTGAGCTAAATTGAAATGAACAACTATTTGAATGTCCTCTAATTTATGAAGTTAAAAGTACATACTGCATATTATGTCATGAAAAAATGTGCCAAGAAGCAATGAGAAAAACTACACACTATGACTAGCTGCATAAATGGATACAAATGGATACAAATTCACTATGTTTCCATGTGAATAAGAACTCTATTATATCTTACCAAGCATATCTTCAGATACGGGTGTTCGAAGAATGTCTCCTGTAAATTCACAGCTTGTTTTTTTGGCATCAATTCCTGAAGTTCCTTCAAACACCTAACATTTTTTTCATATTAAAAAAAAGGTTAAATAAAAAAGAAATGCAGCCAAAGCTCTTTAAACAAATTTAACCATTTGTACTAGAAGTAGAACCAATTCATTTGGGTGTTTTAGCTTATGCACAGAAGCATTTTTTTCATGCTTCAAAATCAACATTCTTTTTTTTGTGTAGACACAAAACTATCTGCAAAAAGAAAATGTTGAGAAGGGAGTTGTCATTTAATGCCTAGCAAAAGAATATTATTATCAAAGTAGCACTGTGGTTGTAATCCAATGTTTTTGCAGGGTTGAAGTGTGGCAGCATTTAGAGGAACTGGAAGAGGAGTAACCTAGTTAAAGTCAACTCATTTTTTGTCACTCTTGTAAAAGTGGCTCTAGATAATTCTTTGACATAAACAACAAGCTTAGTAATTATGTTACTATTGCATAACATCACATTGTTATTCTTTACTTATTTTGATATAGGCAACAAAAATTATTAAACCTGCACTTCAGCCTATTTTTGGTTTCAACAGTATAACTGCTGAAGAGTGAAATTTACAATTACAGGGACAACCTGAAAATGAATTGACGTTAATGTAAATATTCCCAAGAGAAGGTTAAGACTTACCCAGACATAATTTATTACATTAGCTCTGTGTGCTACAGCAACTGTCTTAATAATCCAATTAGCAATCACTTGACTTATAGTGCTTACCTTTCATTTTCATAAACTGGTATAAAGCTGTCAAATTAACAATAGGAGTTATCATCAAATCTTATAGGGATTAACTCTGTATTTTTAAAATACATTCCTAGCAATAAGTAATGTGTTGGAGGCAATTTATTTGATGATATCACAAGTTTATCTGCGATTCACCTATATTAGCAGCATGCTTAACAATAGCCCTTTAAACAGGTTGTTTTCAAAGCATAGCAAAAAGGCTGGAAAAATGTTGAGGGCAATATTATGTCTGAGTAACTACAGGTAATATACAGTGTATTTAGATGAGTCACGGAAACAAACTGTCACTTGATATCAAGTTGCATTCTAAATGTACTCCATAAGCCTTTGAGTAAAACCAATACCTACTGGATATTTTGATCAGTTACTAGCTGTAAATGAATTTCACTTTTAGATTTAGACACAAGTAGTACTGAAAAATTAAAACCAGATCATTTTGAGTGCATAGTTAAATTGAAGCTTTTGCCAACAATGTTCTTCGGCTACTGACTGCAGAATAATATAAAAAGAGAACACTGACAGGATTTTCACAGTTTGTGACACTACCAAGGCCATGTTGTGAACAAGGGTGATAAAGACATGCAAAGGATAATCAGAAAATATATGGCAGCTTTAGTCAATACAGTTATCTTACCTGCACAACAGCTTTGGCACCAGAGACTTCCAAAACCTGTCCACTCCTCTGAGTGCCATCTGGTAGTGTTAAGTGAACAATTTCTGCATACCTTGGGAACTAGAGAAATGCAGACTAATGTAAGTATCAAATGAAAAATCACCAGTACTGACAAACAGAATGTGCTATTTGCAATTCTTACTGTCACATAATGATATATACAAAGAGTACTTATGCCATGGCATTTACAATTTACCTTCTCTCTAAACCTACTTATGAGTGGCCATGGCTAAATGGTACAAATAAATTATCCCTGGCAGACTACAACCTGGATGACAAAAGAAATACAACATCCCTCAAATTTAGAATGTTTACATGCTATTTTAAGCAATTAACAGACCTTGTCAAATAGATGTGACTATGTATTTTGCCCTGTAACAAAGTAGCAAAAATCTAACAATTTTAAAGAGCAAAGCCACTCATTATGACTCACTTAAGTAAATTGTTGCCAGTCAGTGCTGTAAATCCCCCACTGTCTAACTTATAGCTACATTTTCAATTTTTTCCCCAAGTCTGAAAAAAATTCCAAGTAAAGTGATTCATTCAAACAAAGAGTCTGTCAAAAACATGCTTAAAAAGGCACATTAAACAAAGCAAATCCATTGTTCTTTACATTAAAGCGATACTTCCCTCATTTCCAAAGCTCTAAAGAATTTTTCTTGAGTGGAGTTCACTGTGAAAGGCACTATATAGGATGAAAGTGGTTTGATGCTTCTTAAAAAATGAATGGAGCATAAAATATTATTTAATCTACAAGACAAAGATGTTCTTGACACTGTGAATTTCAGGCATGATTTATTATTACGAATAAACACAATCTGACTTTCAAAATACCACAGACAGATCAGGATCAAGTGGTAGCAGTCTACATCACACTACAACAATGGACATTATTTTCAGTCAGCAGATACCATCTGGCTAATAATGGAAACAAATTCTAAATAACATTTCTCGGTACTAGCTACTGTTTATCTACTAATTATTATATTAGTTGAATACAATATACTAAAATTAAAAGAACACATTTTGAATTACTGAAATTAGACGTTAAATATAATCTCAGAACCCTAAATGTTACAGGAATATTAAACTAATTGTTGAATGCAAATTAATATTCCGGAGGCAGAGCAATGGAAAAATCTAACAATGCAAAAACAAACTAAGAAAATGTCCACTGTGTAGCTAAAGTACTTACACACATAAAATAAATACAGCAACTTTCTACTATTAATTGGGCCAAGTGTCTTCTTCTTATTCCCTTAATACAACATATTGCACTGTTTGAAAACAAGCCATTAGTAAGTTATTAACAGAAGATACTGGTACTTAGGAAAGGTTAAAGGGACATTAACTCAGAATTTAGCAATTTTGCTTGTTAGACTTACCGGGTAACTCTAATCTATTGGATGTGACCCACACACTTTGAGGAAACTCCATGCAGACACATCAAAAAAGTGAAAACTCTACAGGCAGTGTCTTGGCTAGTAGTTGGACTTAGAACTCTGGAACTGTGAAGCAGCAGGTAGCTGCTGCACCAAAGTCCTACTTGCTTTAAAGAGCATTAAATTCATATATAAACTCTTAGAGCAAGAAAAGTTTTACTCAAAAGCATAAAAACAGGGGCTTGGCAATGTCAGTTCTGCTTCATGTATGGACTGACAGAAGGTTGCTTCCAGGGGATGGACATCTGAGAAAAGATTACTATTAAGCCTCTTAAGTTCAGGTTGCTGAACATGAGGAAAAGGTAGGTTGCAATAGGGGAGTGGAGACATCCCTAATGGGCCATTGCAGGAGTTTTTAGTGCATCTAGAGAGCTGGATGGTTAGATGCCAGCTGTGTATGTTAATAGACTGGGTAGGATGTGCACACTGTCTAGGTGTCAACTCCACAGTTAAAGATGTCTATCCATCTATCGTATTTTATGGAGGCGGACAGAGACCTTTAATTTGATGTGTAGGACTGAATAGACCAGACAGTCTCCTCTAAACCAACTACTAGAAAGGGAAAGTAGTTATAGTTAGGAATTCAGTTTTTTTAAGGGTGACAGGTTTAATCGGTGTCAGGTAGTCTCATATGATTTGGTTGTGTGAGGCTGTAGCACTATGTACTTACTTCACCACTGTAACATCTATTTTTCAAATGTACAAAAAAAATTAAATAAGCATAAAAGGTTATATTGCTAAATAATAAAATTAATCTGACACTTTCAACAAACATCAATAAACAAAGGATTCATAAATGCAGCTGGACCAAAAACAATTTAAACTGGCAGAAGCAACTCTCTCTTACCTTCACCTGATCCAAGATGACCAATGGCCCGTTGACTCCAGATACAGTTTTATAAGCTGTATGATTGGAAAATAAACAATCACTTGATAAATAAATACACATTTATCATATCTATTACTTGACAATGGCATGCTGTCCATCTCTCTTATGCAAACAAAAGAGTGGCTAACCCACAAAATCCAAACTGATTACAAATCAGTGTTTACTTGAAGGCTCAACATAATATGTAACATTTATTCTGGCAGCTTTTGTACATCAAGATTAATTTAAAGTTGCAGGTCTGGATGCTAATATATGAAAAGCACTGAAAATGACAGATGTATATTTAATTTATTCTTAAGTGCACTTTCAGATATAAGCCAAGTACACTATACAATACTTAGAAATATATGAAAAGAATAAGTGCAACATACATATAAAACATATTTGCTAAAATATAAATGTTTTTGTATACATTATAAACATATACACATAAAATATATTTGCTAAAATATAGAGAGCATTTGTGAGGTCAGGCACTGATGTTGGACAAGAAGGCCTGGCTCGCAGTTTCCACTCTAATTCATCCCAAAGGTGTTCTATCTGGTTGAGGTCAGGGTTCTGTGCAGACCAGTCAAGTTCCTCCGCACCAAACTCGCTCATCCATTTCCTTATAGACCTTGCTTTGTACACTGGTGCGCAGTCATGTTGGAAGAGGAAGGGGCCATCCCCAAACTGTTTGCACAGAGGCGGGAGCACGAAATTGTCCAAAATTGCTTTGTATGCTGAAGCATTAAGAGTTCCTTTCTCTGGAACTAAAAGGGCCAAGCCCAACCCCTGAAAAACATCCCCACACCATAATCCCCCCTCCACCAAACTTTACACTTGGCACAATGCAGTCAGGCAAGTACCCTTCTCCTGGCAACTGCCAAACCCAGACTTGTCCACTGGATTGCCAGAAAGAGAAGCGTGATTTGTCACTCCAGAGGACACATCTCCACTGCTCTAGAGTCCAGTACTGGTGTGCTTTACACCACTGCTTCAGACTCTTTGCATTGCACTTGGTGATATAAGGCTTGGATGCAGCTGCTCGGCAATGGAAACCCATGCCATGCAGCTCTCTACACACTGTTCTTGACCTAATATGGAGGTACCACGCTTGAATTTGCTGAACTCCTGGGAGCGACCCATTCTTTTACAAATGTTTGTAGAAGCAGACTGCATGCCTAAGTGCTTGATTTTATACAGTTCTGGCCATGGAAGTGATTGGAAAACCTGACTTCAATGATTTGGAGGGCTGTTCCAATACTCTTGGCAATTTAGTATGTATGTATATATATCTTTAAGTTTTAACTGTTGTTAGTTTACTTCTGTTTTACCACACAGTTTGTGGCTACAAGTAAACAAAAGAAAGCTATTGAAATCTTCTTCTACTTTGCAACTTTAACCTCTCTGAAGCCTCTTGTGGAATTAATTCTTAATGAACCAAAGTACCAAACAACCATCACAGAAAACAATGGCTCCATCACAGCCTTGTTGCACTTTACCAAATGTACAAGGATGATGGAGCAGTGCATTCTGTTCAAGAATTACTAACAGCATTACCTAATTTTATAGTGTGCTGTAAACATGAAAACATTAAGTATGGGTGAAATCAGTTTCATACAGAGAACAACCTCCTTCATCACACCAAAAAAATGGAAATAGAGTCCCGCATTGGGACAGGTAATCACTGACTGGCTGCAGAGAACACAAATGGTACTAGTGCTTTAAGGACTTATTTGTTTACTGGTTTGGATGTGGACAAAATTGTTTAAAATATGGTTTTATCTCAGCAAAAACAATATAATAAAACAATAACATTATTGTTCTCTCTTATCTTTGACACTGCAGAAGTCTAGTTTTAGTCACTGTCATAATCTATGCAAGGCTTCCAACTGCACCTATAGGCAGAGAGGAAGACAAAAAGTCCTAAGCTCTGTTCTCCAATCAGTCGACTGATAGATGGAAAGCACTTTATTTTTTTTTTCCAGGGAAAAATCTGGCTCTAGCAGAGATATGCACATAATTGGCTAGGTATTCCTACCATCATAACAGAGAGAGAGAGAGATTGGCAGCATGCTCTGATTACAGCGCATCACCACAACCACCAAACGATGAACCACCTGGACTGGGGAAAAAAAAAAAAAAAACTTCATTCTGAAAAATGAAAGATTAACTACTTTGAAATATCATTCAACTGATAACCCACCCTGAGTCCGTTGCATTAGGATATTTTGGCATTATCAATTACTGGAAAATATCACAAAAAAAAAAATGCTGATAGATAACCACAAAGGTGAAGGTAAAGCTGCCCCCAATATCTGCCTCTCTTTTCTAAATAAGCTACACCGAATCTGACAATAGTTTGGACAGACTTACCATTGATCACATTAAGAGTACTTCACAGATGTGGGAATCTACAATACAATGATGATCTGAAAGCATTTCTTATATATAAACGTCTACATGTGTCTGTCTGTCTGGCCCGGAAGCGTGAGGCTACAGCATGAAGCTCTAAGAGTCAGCAAGGTTGGCCCAAGTTCATGAGTTGAAAGAAGTACAAGGCTACAGCATGAAGCTGAAAGAAAGAGATTCCATCGCCAAAGTGAAACCGCCGAGGAAAGACAAATGAGACAGAAACTCTCTTAGCCACTGACAGACAATGGGGGCGAGCATGTCCACAAAACGAAACCACCAACTCTGCATTTCAATTTTTTTCTGATGATTTCAATAGTTTCTAGGAGCCCGGGCTTTTTACAGCATAGGCTTACACAGCTAGTCCACTATAAAAGTGGAGACAAGGAATGAGAAATTAATTTGCTGATATCATCTACAGACAGCACACTGACCAAGTGAATTGAGTTCTTTGTGTAAAACTGTTGTGAACCATAAAGTCAGCACCTCTCCTAAATGACAAAATGGTTAGCAGGGATACCTCACAGTTCCCGCTGCTGGTCATCCTCTGTATTGAGTGTGCACATTCTGTGTGTACGAGTTTTTCTTAGCACATGCCAGTTTTCCTCCCACATCTCAAGGATCTGTATGTTAGGTTAAAAAATGACTCTGTGGTGCATGATAGGCGCTGCTATGTGGCCCCGGTGATAGCCTGTTGTGCCATATACTGCTGATTCTTGCCTTCCATCCAATATTGCAAAGACATGCTCCAACAACACACAACCCCGAACTGGATTAGGTGGGTTGGAGGATATTGTTACTCATCATTTACACAAATGTATGTATGCTGCCTTCTCATCTTCCATAGTCAATGTGTTTATTAGGCCACTTATATTTAAAATGTTTACTGCTACACATATCTAGTGGAACTCTTTCAGGCTCATTTTGAAATTATATTCTTGATTTCTTCAAGATCAGGGTGTGACCCAATCCTGCCCATTTTACGATCTTCAAGACCCATTCCTTGTTGAATGCCCGGATAAACGTCAGTGCAGGGGGAGGTCCACATTGAAGAATTGTAGATAATCAGGAGGAGGGGTAATCGAGGATGATCATCGGAGCAATATCAGTTTTACACAATGTCAGCACTCCACCGTGACCCAATTCACAAACCATCCAGAAACCACTACCATTAAATGCAATCTTAACTCACAACCCATGGTTTATGAAACCCTGTTCTAGACAACTGCCTCAATGAAAGGTGCTATAAAGCTAACAATCAAAGTAAAATTGATATGCAGTTAATACAATTTTTTCATCTTAGTACCTATACAACAAATGATTTCTTGCCATTTTTATATTGTCTTTAGTACTCATTTTAAAGACAAAGAAAATAATTTAAACACAGTTTTGTTTTTTATCATGGGATTTGTACTCCTGTGTTTACAATGCTGGTCTAGACCTATATACTCAATTACTAAGAAACTCTTTATTTGTATTCCCTCATAAAATATTGTTAAGAGTTTCACTTGCAAGAAGAGAGTGTATTTTTCATATAAAAACTATTTTCTTTTAAGTTAAACATTTCAATATTTAGTCATGTCGTAGGCTGCTCTCTACTAGTTACTGATCATGATTCTGTCCAATATTGCCATCTCTCCTTTGACAAATTAACAGAATTTTGTATAACACTGTGGTGGTATTTCAGTGTATAGTGAGTGAAGTGAAACATGCCACAGAGCAATGCAGGGCAAGCAAAGTAATAAGCAATAGGCTTCAACCTTGCTGTGAAGGGACTGACTGCAAGACTGTAACAGTATGAATGGATCCCACTTGTGCTCCGACATAAAATGCGGTGTCACTAAAAGATGCAACAAGAAACCAGGAAAGAGAACAAACAGGGCAGAATCAATTGACTGAGATGCAGAAGTGATTATTCCACACGCTACAGTAGAAACAATAAAGGAGAAAGGGTAGAAGGCAGACAAAATTTAGCTTTCAGATGATGATGTATCCTGAAGCAAATTAATGGAACACAAGGAGACATTTAGATCCAGTGAGGCTAGAGGACACTTGCCTGTGGGCAGATTGGCGCTGCATGTCGTGTGGTCTGTTTGGTCTTACACCATAAAACATATAAAGATGCAGCATGAACATTATCTTAATAAAAAAGAGACTGAGAAGCCGGGTGCAGTGCTGCTGCAGAACTGCTGCTAAAGGTTACAAGTGAACTGATGCATCAAGCGGTCGGATGAGGCCTCTCATGCAAAAATTTATAATATTTCTTCGCGTAGGGTTTTCGTGACACTGCCAACAGCAGCACTAAATGTATTTATATAGGATACATTTTTTTTACTAAGTGTGAAGAAAGGTCAGTTATCATTTATCGGATTCAATGTGCAAATGAATAAAAATAGGACCAAAACTGTCCTCGAACCACTTAACTTCGCCTCATCCATTCAGCCACGAAACACCGCTGGACACGTCGAAAGGGTATTAATACTGATAAATAACAACATGCCCAACACATCAGTAATCTGTGCTCTATCGAGGCCGCTATCCATCCCTCCCCCACCTCAACCACGGCGAACTACCTACTGAGCCGCGGCTGAGAAATGTAGTCCCGGCTGACAGCCTGTGCTTGCTCCCGAGCCCCGGCAGCTCTGGCGCTGCTCACCGTGGAGCTAAGCTCGGTCATAGCTCCGTTCACCATCCCGCGAATGGCTTTCAGCGCCATCTTCAAACGTTAGTCACCGACACAGAAGCAAGCCTGCGCGCGTGCGCACAAGCAGACGTTTGCTGCACCGTTACGTCACAAATCCACACCGCCCTCTTAAATTTGCGCTCGCCAGGGTGCTGACGATGTTACGTCGTTAAGGATCTGCTGAGCTCCTCGGAGCTGAACTCCCAAAGCGCTTTTGCTGGTAACATAACAATTATACATTGATTTGGGCTTATACGGACTCCTAAATATGATGAAGTAATGTTTATGTTTTTAGTATTATTTTTTCCTGTAGCACAGATTAAAAAAATAATCAACTAATACCAATGCTAATTTTTTTAACTGAGAGAAAAACTACAACGACTATGCTATTTTCCTTCTTTAACGACATTACAAAATTTATGTATTCATTCATTACTACAAGATTCGTTACCAACAGTAACGGAGCGTTAAAACAATAAATAAAAAAAATAAAAAGTTATGTTACAAGTCAGTGGTATACATGATGGATCACAGATAGATACATAGATAGATAGAGTGCTTTCCATAATGTTTGAGACATTTTTCTTGATTTACCCCTCTGCAGCGCAGTTTAAAATTACAAATCAAACAATTCAGACGTGATTAAAGTGCACATCGCACACCTTAATTTAAGGGGAGCTGCATACATTTTCACACCGTGTAGATAATAACACTTTTTCTACTTGACAGCCCCTACCCCTACCAAATCGGGGCACCATAATGTATGGGACATAGCAGTGGCAGGTGTATTAAAGCAGTCTTATTTAGTACTTTATCTCATATCCCTTGCATGCAAAGACTGCTGGAAGTCTGTGATTCATGGACATCACCAGGTACTGAGTATATTCTTTGGTGATTCTCTGCGAAGCTTCTAATACAGCCATCTCCAGCGCTTGCTTGTTTCTGGGGCTTGTCCCCTTAAGTTTTCACTTCAGCATGTGGAAAGCATGCTCAACAGCAGGATTTAAATCGGGTTACTGGCTTGGCCATTCAATAATTACCAATGTTTAGCTTTGAAAAGCTCCTGTGGTGCCTTATGCTTGGGATAGTTATCTTTTTGTAGGATGAAGCGCCATCCACTGAGTTTGGAGACAATTATTGGAACTTAAGCAGATGATTCTATATACCTCAAAATTAATTGTGCACGTGCTGTCAGCAGTTACATCATCAATAAAGATAAGTGAGCCAGTGCCTGTGGCAGCCATACACCCCCAAGCCATAACATACCCACCACCATGTTTAATAGATCAGGTGGTATGCTTTGGATCTTGGCCAGTTCCTTTTCATCTCCACACTTTGCTCTTGCCATCACTCTGATACAGGTTCATCTTTGTTTCATCTGTCCAAAAGACCCTTTTTTCAGAATTCTGCAGGCTCTTATAAGTACTTGTTTGCAAACTGCAATCTGGCCATCCTGTTTTTGTGGTTAACTACAAGGTGTTAACAGGTGTGACATTAGGCTGGAGGTGGCAGTTGGGATTCAAGAACTTTCTCAGCTTGCACACAGAGGCTAGCAGTGTTAGGGAAGGGATGAACTGACAAGGATGAGTCAAGCCTGTCAAAGATCTGGTTGTTTATTAGCTCTGTTTTTGTTCCCTTCCTCTACAGGCTTTACAGCCCACTTGGAGCCAGTGATAGTCCTCATCCCATTCCACACTTCCTTCTCGTTGGTCTGCTGTAACTTGCGCTAAAGTTTGTCCTTGCAGTGAACTTTCTCCTTCTTGAGTTGCTTCCTCCTTATCTCCAAACCTGAAGGCTCTCTTCTTCTTATTCGGTAGGGCTTTTAAGTCTTTTGTGATTCTTGGTCTGTTGGAAAAAAGGCACACTGTCTTTGTGGGCATTGCGTTTTCCATACCAACCTTGATGTCTTCTGTGATACAATGACTGAGTTTTTCAATGTGCTCACCTTGTGACTCACAAAGCATGTCCGAACCAGTGTTTTCAAAGGCATCCTTCAGAGCCTGCCATGGCCTGGTGGTGACTGGTAGCTGCTAAACAATGAATTTTTATGCAAGTATGAGCTGTTTCAAGTTATGGTGAGATCTTCCCAAATGTAGCAAAGCAACAGACTCACATGTCCCTTTAACACAGATATATAACAATTTTTTTCCTTGTTGTACAGTCCACAAACTAATAATTGATAAAGGTGGAGGAAAGTGAAACATGGTTGAAGTCTACAGAAATTGTAATGAAAGCATTGGTATGGTCAGTATTGAGTTTGCTTACTACTGCATACAGTGTCTGTTTAAGACAAATTGTAAGACAATTTCATTAATCTATTTTGTAATTATTTACATTATTTTAATATTACTTATGTGATTATGTATATTATTTAAATATTTAAGTAAATTTATTTAATTAATTTAATTGATTTATTTATTTAAGACAAGGTAAGAAAATGGCATCATTTTAATTATGTTTTGACTCCTTTATTCTTTATCCAGAACCTTGTATCAAGTGAATGAATGATCATTCATATTATCCTTTCAAAAATCATCATATGCTTGTGAAGAAAATACTATTTTTCTTCGCTCAACCAAAGCTTACCCTAAGCATTTACACTGGCAGTGACATACATTAGAAATCTATTTCCTGTTTTCAATGATTGTTGTTTTATTAACAATATGTTTTCTTTCCACTGTTCTTTTTAGTAATATTCATGGGAGAAATATGGTTGAATAGAAACAAAAAGCTTTACTATTTTATATAGCCTTTGTGATTTGTCTATTTATGACTCTGCTGCCATTATGGTAATAATCCTCTTCTCAGGTTTATTATTTGGGTCTTCAGATTAAAGTTTTTAAGAACCCCGGTTTTAGAAACATTGGATTCGGTGTTTTTTAAAGAGTACTTGTCTACTAGCTGTATTTTTACTAGGAGATTTCAGTGCTCACAAAGGTAATGATTTAGATACATGGAGGGTTGTGATAGGAGGCATGAACTTGCCTGATCAGAATCTCAGCACAGAATACCTTGGACTGGAGGTTCATGATTGACTTTGCAGTTATCTCTTCTAATCTGAGACCATATATTCAGGACAGTTTGGTAAAGTGAGTTGCTCAGAAGTCAACTGATCTCTACTTGGTGAAGCTCCTGGCTCAGACTAATGGAGCTCTAGCTAGACCGAATCTAGAGTTGCTTCTACATTTTTGGAGAGGTCAAGGACTTGGAATTATATGGACCCTGTTCATGATCTCTGAAGTGGAGGCAGCTACAAGAACAAGATGTTGTGGATGGCTGTCAATGTCACAGCAGTAGAATCCTGGTGATAAACACCAGTAATAAGAGCTGTCAAGTTAAAAAAAAAGCCTTGTGTCACTGGAGAGGGATTTGCTTAGGATGTTGGGCTTCTTGCAGGCATTACATGTTGCTCCTGAGGAGATGTCAGCTGTGAGAATCTAACATGGATTATTATCATTGCAGCTACCACTCACCTAAAAAGAAACCTCCATTATTCAGCCTCAGATCTGACTCTTAGGTTTATGACATGGTTCTTTTGTAGATTACAAAACAATAGTCCAATAGATGGGGCATCGCAGACATTAATGCTAAATACAGCCAAAAGAGTGTAACTGCCAGGCAAAAAGAAATTTGCTTATATTAATAATAATAATAATTCTTTGCTTAATTGTAGCAACAGAAAAACTTTAGAAATACAGAGAAACACTTTGTTTGGCTTTGGTCAAAAATGCATCAGTTAAAGGCCTGTTCTTCACGAGCCAGCAAACCAATGTTCTAAAACACCCTGGCAGCTCATTTACAAAGTTAATCACTAAAATGGTGGGAAATCTAAGACTGGCCCAAGTCACTCTTCTGATTTAAATCCAATCCAAAATACATCCATCCATCCATTATCCAACCTGCTATATCCTAACTACAGGGTCACGGGGGTCTGCTGGAGGCAATCCCAGCCAACACAGGGCGCAAGGGAGGAAAAAAACCACGGGCAGGGCGCCAGTCCACCACAGGGCACACACACACACACCAAGCACAATTTAGAATCGCCAATCCACCTAACCTGCATGTCTTTGGACTGTGGGAGGAAACCGGAGCAGCCGGAGGAAACCCACGCAGACACGGGGAGAACATGCAAACTCCACACAGGGAGGACCTGGGAAGCGAACCCAGGTCTCCTTACTGCGAGGCAGCAGCGCTACCACTGCGCCACCGTGCTGCCCTTCCAAAATACATCTCACAGAAAATACCTTATAACAAATCTGTAAATGGAACGGTTTGACAAAGAATCTCAAAAAAAACAAAGAGGTTGGTGATGTCAGTGTATCAGTGACAGTCTAAATTGGTTACGTGGGCATACTGTCCATCATTATTTTGCTCTATTTTACACATAAATGTACAGTAGCTTGCATTTACCGTACATGCATGTGAGGAAATATTTTGGTTTGAATATGAGACACCATATAGACTGCAGATGAAAGCCTTTTTGAAATGTAAACATTCAAAGTGAAGCTAGAACACAATAACTGAGCTAAAGTCTTAGAAAGTGTCAGAATTTATGGTTATAGAGAGAAAGCGGGTGAAGAAGAGGAGTATACAATATGTAATTAAATCACTTATTGGAAAAATGAAGATAATAATACTATGTAAGATTGTATTCATGGTGACATCTACCACACTCTAGTACAATCTATTTTATCACAATGGCTTAACATTTGAGTACTTTTTTTTTTGGAAGTCATTAAGCCACCAAGCCTTTGGATGTCTCTTATCCAAACCAAACCATCGGGGCACAGTTGAAGAGCCAATCATCTCTTTGACAGACAAGAAACATGTTCCATGTTAATGTTATACCAGAGACACTATTTCCAAAATCAAAGTTCTGATGCTCTGTCTGTACGGTATGAAAGGAGTACTGCTCCTAAAAATATTTTTTATCTGTTACATTTCCCATCCGGGTTCGCTTCCAGGGTCCTCCCTGCATGGAGTTTGCATGTTCTCCCCGTGTCTGCGTGGGTTTCCTCCCACAGTCCAAAGACATGCAGGTTAGGTGGATTGGCGATTCTAAATTGGCCCTAGTGTGTGCTTGGTGTGTGGGTGTGTTTGTGTGTGTCCTGCGGTGGGTTGGCACCCTGCCCAGGATTGTTTCCTGCCTTGTGCCCTGTGTTGGCTGGGATTGGCTCCGGCAGACCCCTGTGACCCTGTGTTCGGATTCAGCGGGTTGGAAAATGGATGGATGGATGGATACATTTCCCATATTGTTTGTAGAAATGTCTGAGAAATAGTTTTAATCTCATGTTTTTATGGAAGTGGAGATCACAAAGTTTATAACAGGCGTTAATGGCTAATACTGAACAAAACTAAACAATATTAAAATGTCCAGAGAAACAAAATTCAATTCAGTCATGTCTCAATATCCACAGGTCATTTATCCAGTCATGCTGTATGTTCACAAGGAGCAAAACACAAGCATTTTCTGGTAAATATTGTTTATTATAAATACTTTCAGAAAAATCAGACTAGAGAATGAACAGGAAGTGCACTCAGCTGAAGAGGACACTTGAACAATGAATTAGTATAGAGGTGGATCTTGTAGGACTGACTGGCATCACCCATTTTGCTTTGGCACACAAGTCATTTACTTAAGAAGGACCTGCCATACTCTCTTCCATTGACTTTTAACTTCAATTCAAATGTTAGTTCTCTCTCCAAAGGGCATCTTTAACATGCAGTTTCTGGGTCTCATGTGAGAAGACTGATCAATCACAGGCAAACTGACATCCATATATTTGTCTGTAATGCACCATTTAAACACTTGGTCGAGTCGAAAGAGCCATAACTCAACGACTGGCACCCTTGATGGACAAAACCTTGCTCTAATTGTCAACCAAAAAGATTGGGCTTATGTGCACATACAGCATCAATGACGAAACGGTAATTAAATCCATTGCAAGTCCAAGATATGTGCTATCTTTATGCTTTGTGCTCTCGGCATGGATCCCTGTTGCCTAGGGTGTGGCCACAGCCAAGGCTGGCGTGATCCTTTTCATTCCAAAGGGTAACCTGGCACTGGACTGGACTGGAAATGTGGAGGACCAGGGGCCTCATGTATAACGCCGTGCGTAGAACTCACACTATAACATGGCGTAAGCACAAAAGCGGGATTGTGCGTACGCACAGAAAAATCCAGATGCAGGAATCTGTGCGCACGCATACTTTCACGTTCTTCCACTACATAAATCCCGATTTGCGTGAAAAGTAACGCACGTGCACGCGCCTTCTGTCCCGCCCCAACTCCTCCCAGAATTACGCCTCTTTGAATATGCAAATCAATATAAATAGCCTTCTGTGAAAAGACAATGGGAAAAGCACGGGAGAAAATATAAGAATTTCAGCGAATACCAAGTGGAGGCAAAGTGGAGTTGGTTTAAACAGTGATATAATCAACAAAAGAAAGTTGATCGAGTGACAGAGTGTCGGAAAAACTCGAAAGATCAAATTCACAAAGTCGCACAGTGCCTGAAATAAAAAAGAAATCACATATCAAAGTCGCCGTGAAAAGGCGAGTCGTAGCCCACCGTCTGAGTGTCATATGAAAGCGTATTAGGGTACAGACAAAAAACATAGGCACACAGTGGGAAAAAAGCACGAAATGTCAACTTTAATCTCGAAATTTCCACTTTAATCACGTAGTTTATTTTGCCATTAAAGTAGAACACCATAAACTTCATCTTTATTTTACTAGTTTCTCAAGTAGCATGTTAAATGCTTTTTTCTGTGTTTGATCTTCTATGTGCTCTATGTGTGTGAATCACTACGTGCTTCCGTTCTTTCTCTTTCTCCGACAGGACACAGAATGCATTACATTCGAGATATTACAGCTCTCTGAATAATTAAAATACTGAGATGTATACGTGATATCATTTTCATGATGATAGGAATGAAAGCATGTTATTAAACATGGGAACACGGTGGCGCAGTGATTGTTCATATCTCACGCAAGAGGCTTGCTGCACCATGTGTGACCTTCGATGAAATAATTTATTACAGAAGTACTGTCTCTTTCAAACGTACTAACCTCCAATTCCTGTCCATACTTTTCTTTCTCCAATCGCCACACAATCAGCTCTGTAATAGACGTTAAGCCATTTATAAGCTTAGAACGCCGATTCTTCAAAACTTTTAAGGAACATTGAAATATCTTCGTAGTACATGTTTAATTATTCTATTCGTCTATCCTTCCAGTGTCGCGTCAGCACCAGCAAGAATACAGCGCAAGGCAGGAGCTATCCTTGAACTAGCTATACGCTGCGGCACCGTGTCCTCACATGTTTAATTATTAACAACGCAGATTATTTAAATGAAGTTAAAGTTTTATCTGTATACTATAAGCAACATATTTTGCTGCATTTCATCTTAAAAATGATATTGTCATCATACGTGCTTTATAAAGTAGCGCAGGTTGTGCAATATTATAACTGTAGTGCAAGTTTACAGTGAGGTGATTGAATGCGTTTATAGTTCTTGGGATGAAACTGTTTCTGAAACGCGAGGTCCGTACAGGAAAGGGTTTTACGCTTTTTGCCGTGGTTGAGGTAGTGTGTACTTGAAACTGTATACCGATAATTCTCTTTCCGATCATCTGCTGCTGTGATTCACACTCAGATACAGTGATATAAATACTCCAAGTGGTGCAGTGAGAGTAATATGGAAAAAGATGATCCGCAGTGGCAACCCTTAACGGGAACAGCAAAAAGAAGAACAAGATGCAGTGAGCGTAACAACGCTAAAGCAGTTCTGGTATTTGGAATACTATGGCTATTCCCTGGACCATTATATTGTTACAGGTTAATTACAATCAGATGCATTAAATTTATGAACGATATGCGGTTAATTTCAGTGTATTTGATAAAGCCGCCGCCGTGGATGTGGATCTAAGAAAGGGTAACCACACAGGAACAGTAGCACTGCTTTGACGCTGGGTGCCGCCAGTCTGCAAAACCGGGCGGATAAATTGCGTACGCCAAGGAATGAGTTACCGTGGAAATGTGCGTGGCTTTACGCCAAGTTTAGGTTTTATACATCGCGATTTGAGCGTGGATAGGTTCGTACGCAACATTTCTGTGCGTACGCACCGTTTATACATGAGGCCCCTGCAGGTGAGTTAGATGAGGGTGATACAAGTCCAAAACTTGCTAAATTTAAGAAAGGATCAGAATCAAGGGAGGTTGTAGGTAATTCAAAATGTTCATCTAAAGACAGGAGTTGACTGATCACTGACTACCTAGCAGATATAAATTTTATGCTAGTAAACAAAGCCACTGTGTGTGAAACTTCAAAAACTAACTGCAATAACAAATGTAATCAGAAAGTGCAACCAAAGTGAATAAAGGAAAAGAGCTCCTGAAATTCTTCCACATGTGCCAGAAAAAGCCAACCCAGATGGATTTGGACTAAAAAATCATCTACACTAGGAATCAACAGAAGCCAAACCAAAAGCACACCTACTATCTTCAGTTTAAAAGCTTCAGTTTATAGTACTTTAACTTAGTATTTCCAGTAATTATACTCACAGAAATGATGGTTATGGAACAATAATGCTGGTGCATATTGTTAAAGTTGTAATTGTAAACGTTTAGGGGATATTTGTGAAGAAATGTGTTGAAATAAAAAAGACAATCAGTCTTTCTGCCTCACGTAAAATATTTTCTATGATATTAGTATTCCCTGAATGTACATAAAAAATAAAGAATTAGACTAATTAGAAAGAGACTCAAAAAAGGTCCCTCTATGAGAGTATGTGGATATTTGTGTGAGTGCATTCTGTGTTGTGCCCAGTCCTGTTAGAACAATAAATGGACGGTTGCTTGATACTATACTTGCACATCTCACCCCAGAATGCAATGGGTGACATGAAATATTTAAAAATATTAGTTGTTTGAAAGTAGAGATTTAAAACCACAATCTGCTACTTCCACAAGTATTCACATCACTTTGTTTTGGCAGCTCAAATGTGAAATTTTCCTGGGAAGAAGAAAACTGGCCTCTCGTTGTGCACATTCGAAATCAATATTAATATGAAGTAATGGTAATAATAGTCACCACTAAATTGATCAAAGTAAACATCACAAGAGACTATAAAATTACTGTAAGTCACGATATTTGCATCTCATGCTTCAAATGGTTGGTCCAATTATTAAGAAATGAAGGCTCCATCATAACACACATATTGTACATTGCTCATAAAAAGGTGTCTGCCAACTCAACTTCAAAGTTAAGACTTGCGAGGGAGGCTACTCAGAAGCCAGTGGTAATTATTAGAGGTGCACAGAATTCAATGGTTGATAGAAAAGATGCATCAGTAACCAGTTCATGACCCCAGCAAGACAATGGGCTGTACTGGAGGATGGAAGAATTACCTTAGAGCAGTTTGGAATTTGCAAGAAAGGCAGAAAATGGAATCAAACTTACTTTTGAAAAAAATATTTGGGCAAAACATGAAAATGGCCTCTAAATACATAAATGCTTTTATCAGTAGAAACTGAATAACAGCTTAACAAAATAAGGAAAACAGAAAAATACATATTTCAAAGGGGCCTATGTCAGCCTAGGGGTTAAGACCACTGTTTCACAACACCGGAGCCCAGACTTCAACTTTATGCCCTGTGGCATTGGCACACATTTCTCCCTTACTGTAAAGATATTCAAGTTAGGTTTGATCAGTGACTCTGTATTGACTGGGTTGGAGTGAGTGTGCTCTGTGATGGATTGCGGTCCTAGCCAGGGTTGGTTCCTTCACCCCATTCTAACAGGATATCGTTACAGGGAGCTTCAGCCCTAATAACACTGGGATGTGATGGATTTGGGAAAACAAGTGAATTATGTACTGATGTGAAAGAAACCAAGCACCCTTAAATAATAACAAAATATTCTTTAATCTGAAATACACATTATGAGCAATACAGTTGATGGGACAAAAAAAAGAACCATCACCAGTTTCCTTGCCAAAACACTATATTCAAGCACCAGTTGGATCAGGAACCAATGTACAATACAAGTATGTATTCTTTTCTACTTTCAAATTTATTTTATAGAAAGGGCTATACACATCTATTTGCTGATGAAACCACTATATACCATAAGAATGTATAGAAGACAGACCTTCCTGGAGTGTTAAGTCTGCAGATGAAAGACAGCAGCAGTGGCATGCAAATGTCTGGGCAACTTGTTTAAACTGTCTGTTACTGTGAAGAGTTAAGTGAGAAGAAGATGAACTGATCACCAAAAGGCATAAAGATGACACATTTCTCTAATATTTTAAGCAAGACTGTATTTTATTTCCATCATTCACAGGTACAAAATACCAAAAAATTGAAAAATGCCAGAAGCAAAAGTTTGGGCACCCAGCATGGTCAGTACTTAGCAATACCCCCTTTGGGCAAGTCTCACAGCTTGTAAAACACTTTTTATAGCCAGCTAAGGGCCTTTCACTTCTTACTTTGGGTATTTTCACCCATCTGTGCTAGCAAAAGGCTTCTAATTCTGTAAGATTCTGTGGTCATCTTGCATGCACTGCTCTTTTGAGAGCTATCGACAGATTTTTCAATGATAATTAGGTCGGGGGACTGTGAGGGTCATGCAAAACCGCCAATTTGCATGTCAAGGTATTCCATTGTAGATTTTGAGGTGTGTTTCGAATCATTGTCTTGTTGTAGGACCCATCCTCTTTTTCACTTCAACTTTTATTCAGATGGCGTGATGTTTGCTTCCCGAATTTGCTGGTATTTATTTAAATCCATTCTTCTCTACAATCCCTCCTAACCCATTAACAGCTGTGTTCGGTGTTCTTCCAGACGGACTTGAAGTAGAGAAGGACAAGCAAATGGTGATTGCATTCACTACACTTTTGGCACGCAGACTTATTTTGTTAAATTGGAAGAATCCTAACTCTCCTCTGATAAGCCAGTGGGAAACCGATGTTTTATATTATGTGAAATTGGAAAAAATCAAATTCTCAGCTAGAGGATCTGTACAGAATTTTTTCAAAACCTGGCAGGATCTAATCAATATTATTTTAGAATAAGAGAAATAACTTACCGCATTTATTTTCCTTCTCCATTTTTTATTTACCTATATATAATTCTTCCTTTCTTTTGTTTATTGTTGCCTTATTAAAAAGCCCTAAGCAAGTCTCCTTTGGCTAAGCTCTCCTTCTCAGGGGTGGAGTTTGATTTGTCTTCAATTTTTTCTTCTTTTTGTTATAAATTGATCTATTTGTATGGAATGATTACAATAAAATTAATAAATAAAATAAAAAAAAAATCCATTCTTCTCTCTTCCAATGACATGTTTCCTGTGCTACTGACTGCAACACAAGACGAAAGCATGATTGATGCACTCCCATGCTTAATAGTTGGAGAGATGTTCTTTTCCAGGAATTCTGCACCCTTTTTTCTCCAAACATACCTTTGTACATTGTGACCAACTGTGTTCTACTTTGTCTTCATTAGGCCAGAGGACTTGTTTGCAAATGAACATCTATAAGCAAGCCTGATGTATTTTGGAAACTTTAGGCACCAAATTTTGTGGCTAGAATGCAGGAAAGGTTTTGTTCTGCTGAATCTACCACGCAGGTTATATTTGTTCAGGTGTCGCTGCACAGTAGAACAGTGCACCACCACTCCAGATCCTGCTAAATCTTCTAGAAGGTCATTTGCAGTTAAAAAGGTGTTTTTATTTATCATTCTAGCAATCCAACAAGCAGTTCTTTCAGAATGTTTTCTTGGGCTATCAGACCTCAACTTGACCTCCACCGTTCCTGTTAATTGCCATTTCTTAATAACATTACAAACTGAGGAAACAGCTACCTCTACATGCTTTGTTATCTTCTTGTAGCCTTCTCCTGCTTTGTGAGGAGTTCATGGCTGCCGATTGTTGGGACAAGGTTTGAGTAGTCACAGAATTTATACAGCTTTGCAAATTTATATTACCTGAGGTTTTCTAACAATGACTGTGAACAAGCAATAGCCCTAACAAGCCAATGAAGGTCGGAGACCTTGGGAAAAGTTTACTAGGATCTCAAATATCTTGGGGAGCCCAAGCCTTTAGCATGCCACTGTAAAACCTGAGTGAGGCTGTTGAATCTCTTTCACAGGAAGAAAAAAAAAGAAAGAAAAAAAAGTCAAATGAGGAATTATGGAAGATTCTATAAGCAAGAACCTTCAAAGAATTTTCCACAGGCCTACTTGAAATAAATTATACAGCAGTGAACCAAAGTGAATTACTTCAGTTTTGTTTTCTAAGGTAGGACATTCAAAATACTTTTAAAAACACAAGATACTTTTATTGTATCAATGTTTGTGTTTAATTTAATGTTATATATTGCTTTCGTGAGCAAATAAACCCTGTTCAGATGATTAATTATAAATAAGCTTCTTGGGTGGACTATGATTTTTTGCACAGTACAGTACACATACATTATTTTAACTGAAGACATACGTTTTCAGAGAGATCAAGTTGTTATTGCATATGACGGTATTTTTTCAATGTGTATTAGACATTTATCTAAACAACAGGAGAAATGCTACTTTTTCCGAGAACAGAATAAATAAAGAATTGGATGTTCTAGTTCAAAGTTATAAGATGACATGCCAAAATATGATATCTGCTCATCTATTTGTAAACTACAGTATTACACAACAAAATGTCACTTAGCACCATATTAGAATAATCTAAGGTATTAACTCGGAGTTTAGTACTTTAAGAATATTTACATTTTATTTTTATGTTCTTGTATTTAACATCTTGTAAAGTGATACAGGGATTACACAGTATATTACACACACTCACAAATACATGCTATATATTTATGCATTTTTAAATATACTGTATAAACATACACATACAAAAATATATGTCTGTGTGAGCAATGTGTGTAATACACAGATGTATACTTTTAAAATTAAACCGCAAGTTTAACTGAAGTTTGCATAGCATGTAAACAGTCATACACTCTATATAATATAAAGCTTCATTCAAGCTTCAACAAAAAAATTAAAAAAAAAAAAAAAAGGCAAAAAAAATACAAAAAAAAGAAAGACCACAATAGTAAAGTGATTTCAGTTGTCTCTGCAATTTAAAATAAATGTGAAAAGGACAACTGTATTAAGGAATTACAAACATTACACAGCATATACAGGGGATTTTTTTCCCATTTTGCTTGAGTATAGCACAGGTGACAGATGATAAAGTTAATGTAAAAATATTCTAGAAGTGATTAAGGAGTGCTATTTTTAACAATATGTTTAAACCATCTTCCAAAATCTTTGTTTTAAATTATTAATTTGTGTATCAAACTAAAAATGAAGATAAATACTATAATAAATTATAGATTTTGTTCAGTAACAAAAGTATCAGCACATACTGAATGACTTTGTGGCCATAAATCATTTAGGTAAAGCCATTTGGTGAGAAAAATCTTGAACTCTACAACCAAAGATGTGATTTTGGATTATATCTCCAGCATAATGAAAAATAAGTTTAAATAGAGATGGAGAACACATTAGCAATTAGAAGAAGAAATAATTTGAGGAATAGATGCAGATTTTTGTAAGGCTACTCTGCAACATCCAGTGGGTTATTGCTTTTTTTATGTTTATGTTTTGGACATTAACTGCAGATAATAAATATTTTACTACAGTGAACTCAAAACAAAAGCTTGTCTTTTGTATGGTCAGTCCTGAAAAAGAACATGTCCATGAGTTAAGACCACTGGAACTTAAAACAACATACAAGCACACCTCCTCCAAAGCTATCTTCCACAAAAATATGATTTATCAAACTAAACTTTAAATCTAATTGCAAAAGGAGCAATTTTAACCTTATTCTTTCTACACAGAGTAATGATTTTGACAGTACAGTGATCCTTCGCTATATCGCGCTTCGCCTTTCGCGGCTTCACTCTATCGCGGATTTTATATGTAAGCATATTTAAATATATATCGCGGATTTTTTGCTGGTTCGCGGATTTCTGAGGACAATGGGTCTTTTAATTTCTGGTACATGCTTTCTCAGTTGGTTTGCCCAGTTGATTTCATACAAGGGACGCTATTGGCAGATGGCTGAGAAGCTACCCAACGTACTTTTCTCTCTCTCTTGCGCTGACTTTCTCTGATCCTGACGTAGGGGGTGTGAGCAGGGGGGCTGTTCGCACACCTAGACGAAAAATGCTGAAAGATTATCTTCACGTTGCTATCTTCTGTGCAGCTGCTTCCTGAAGCGACATGCTGCACGGTGCTTCGCATACTTAAAAGCTCGAAGGGCACGTATTGATTTTTGATTGAAAAACAAACTCTGTCTCTCTCTATCTCTCTCTCTCCCTGCTCCTGACGGAGGGGGTGTGAGCTGCCGCCTTCAACAGCTTTGTACCGGCGGTGCTTCGCATACTTAAAAGCCAAACAGCCCTATTGATTTGTTTGCTTTCCTCTGTCTTTCTGACAGACTCTGCTCCTGACGCGCACTCCTTTGAAGAGGAAGATATGTTTGCATTCTTTTAATTGTGAGATAGAACTGTCATCTCTGTCTTGTCATGGAGCAGAGTTTAAACTTTTGAAAAAGAGACAAATGTTTGTTTGCAGTGTTTGAATAACGTTCCTGTCTCTCTACAACCTCCTGTGTTTCTGCACAAATCTGTGACCCAAGCATGACAATATAAAAATAACCATATAAACATATGGTTTCTACTTCGCGGATTTTCTTATTTCGCGGGTGGCTCTGGAACACAACCCCCGTGATGGAGGAGGGATTACTGTATCTGCAACCAAACACAAACTTTCAACTTCAGAAAGTCTGCTTGTCAACAAAGTATATTCTTTCACACATTGCATTAACAAAACAGTACAAAAAGAAAAAGGCAATGCATTTTAGCAACAATATGTAATGAGTTAAAATTCCCCTTACAGGTTAAAAAAAGGCCAAATAAATTACCTCACTGTGTTACGAGGTTTAAAATATATGGAATTCCCTTTAAGAGAAATATTTATAAATATAAACTTTATTTTTTTTTACAGTTATTAGCAGTTGAAATATGTAAATATACATTATTTGCAACTTTTATCAAAGTTGCCTTTAATAACACATAATTATTCTACATATAAGATCTATGTAGAAAAAAAGTGGGTGACTGGAAATTTATATATAAAAATTTTCACCAGATACGGATTTAGTTATGCTAACCATGACATGATAAATAGGGTAAAGACTTTAATATATATATATTTTTTTTAAACACAGCTATGGCAAATCTTTACCAAACAATTTTCAAAAACACAATTGGTCTGTCAGGAACAGTTTAGTCCAATTCTGTTAACTTCTTTTTTTGTTATTTTCCATAGACTGACAATCTTCAGATGCCATTAGCACTGGCTTGGGACTTCTGGGCATCTGCTGAACCTTTACACTGACGAAAAAGAGACAGCATTAGTTGTTAGTGGCACAAAAAGTATAACTGCAAAATTTCTGATTACATAGGCAAGGCTTATAATATATGCATGCTTTAGGATTAGATTCTTTTTGATAATTTTTTAAAGCATCATGATTATTGAGATAAGTGTAAATATGAAAATTGTCAGTAAACTGTCATAACAATTATTTGAAAGGAGAAAAAAATATTCTCAAATTTTACTTCCCAGTGAAGTTCACAAACATTATTATACAGTATGTAGTGTCATGTGCATGTGAGTAGGGAGCTTTCAAAGGGCTTGTGTGGTCTCATTAGTGACTAGACGGGGTGCTCGTATTGACAGGTTGTCCTTTTTCATCCACAGACCAGAAGCTCAGAATGTCAAGGACCCATGAAGTCGCTTCCAGTTTCACCTCTCAGACTCGCAACTTTCTTCCCTGAAGAAATATAGCCCTCCACCTGCCATCATGGAGTTAGTTCACTAGGTGGATTCACATGTGCAACTCTTGTTTTAATTTACTGCTTGTGAAAACAATCAATCCTTTAGAATATATGGGGATCACCAACTGGTGCCTCAATTCTTTTTCTGGCTTTACTTGTTTAATTTTGACATAGTCGGAAGCCAAATCAATCCAAAAAACATTCTTTAAAATGTCAGGCCAAATATTTAGGCTACACAGGGAATACTTACTGTATACATTCCCAGTGGTTGCAACACACAACTCTACATTCCCCAGGATTCTAGGTTAAGCTTGGTTTAACTTAAAAAATGAAAGGACAAAAGCCATACCCACTCTAAATTCAGGCCTAGTAACTAACAAAACTTCCCCATCACAGAATGACTCCATGCCAACCCAGTCCAAAATGAGAGATGGCAAGGGGGTTGTCATGAGTGCAATGGCAAAGACTTAAGGGAGTCTCCGTCAGAGGTTTCTGACAGAGCATCACAACAAGAGATGGCTTCTGTGTTGGTCAGCCCTGAGCCTTTGGCTCAGCTATATTTTTCATATTGGTAAAACACCTGCCATCTTTAACAGGGAACAATGGAATGATGAATCTCTTAAAATTTACCAGAAATGCTGTGTTTTTTTAAAAAAAAACAACACACACACACACAAAAAAAAACGTTCAACCAACCATTAATTCTATGCCACAGGGGCCAGATTTCATAATTGAAAACAATCCATTATTTTGAATGGCCATACTCCATAAATACAGAGGAGAAAAAACAGAGAAAAAGAGGAGGATGAAACAGGAAGTGACCTCATAGATCTCGGATATTTTAAACTTCTAGTCTGTGGATGAAAAAAGGACAAGATGTGAATACCAGAAACCCCTCTCAACTCAGGATGGAACTAAGACCACACAAGCCCTCTTAATGTCTTCTACTGACATGTCCTCAACAGTGGTCATAACATCATGTGTACAAGCAAAACGTGAATGCTACATTAATTTTTAGTTTACTTGTGTACTTGTTGAAACTGATAAAATACTTTAAGCAACAAATGAGGCACATTATAAAGTTTGAGAAAATGTGAATGAAGACAAATGAAAAATTTCTGATGGAAAGATGGAGAAGAAAACTATGAGACAAATTCTACACACGCACATCTTCATATACATCACTTATCTCAGCCCTTCTGTGTACCACTGCAGGTAACAATGAAGTTTGTTTATAACAGAGTTTTTTTTCTTTCCATAAATAAATTTGTTGTTTTAGAGACATCTGTGTAAGAGTTTGAAGGTTGATGGAAGTCTGACTTTAATAAAACAAATATATTTAATAAAGGAAGGGCTAAACTATTAATTCTGCATGGTGTCACCATTTCCATTTTATTGCTTGTCATAATATAACATGCACATAAAATTAAAGATGGTTGGATTTTGGGTGCTTTATTAATTACTTTCTTTACACTTTTCCAGCAAAGCTGTTCTTTTTTTTTTTGTGTTAAACGCCATGACCACACCTTCCAAGAGTATAAAAAGTGTAAGTGAATGTGACCTCCAAAGAGCAAAATGCCTTAATTACCATAACTATCATAACTTTACTCTGCCCCCACTTTTAACGACCTGCAGTACAGCAGCCATATACTGATGTACACCCACTCATCACTCTCCTAGTTAAAGAAGTAAATCTGTCCCCATATCATTCTCCATCTTAACCCATAGAATGTACTTTTAACCAGTCAAAGACTCTTAACCATATTCCTAATTCAATTCCTTTCCAAATGTAATCATGTAAGAAATATGTGGAAATGGCAATAAAGTCAAGATTTACAGAAGAAGAGGAGAAAGTGTAGACATTAAAAGAGCAGGCTTTTAAACTTCATTCATTAGTGCTTTGGGGGTGTGGTAATAAACACGGTGCCACTTTGGTGCCCTAACATAGGCATTTTGAAGATAAGATACTAGTTAAATGACCAGCTAAGCTTAATACTGCTGCATACTGTGTAAGAGGCTTTATAATAAATATTGCTTTACAAAGATAGGTACATTATTGGAAATACTTTGACAAAGTTTTATAGGAAATTGAGGATGTATTGTGTATATAAAAGATGTTAGAGCATTTACAAATTAGCTATGGCGATTCATTTCACGCATAACAATTCATCTTTCTTTTACTGATAAAGAAAGAATTGGTCACATTTACATATATATGCTAACAGCACAACTATCCCACAAGCTCTCTTGGAAGTTCAGGACTATAAACAGTACTTAAAACAAGAGTATGGACTCTGGAGAACGCAAGGTTTCATTTTGGTAAGCAAGATATTAATAGAACTGTTATAGGAAAGATAAAATACAAAATTTCACATTCAATTTATAACAATTTACTCTTGTTAAAATATCAGTTTGGTTTCTGACATCCTTCAGTGGTTGGAGTTATTTCAAAAGTATTCATGGCAATAAGAAAAAGGGGAATAAAAACATAAGAACAGGAAAGATTAACCCTAAATAAAGCTGATATATATTAGTATTGTGCAGTATTTTGTTTATACCAGGCATGGCATATCATCTAATAACCAAAAAGTTCAATTTTGGTCGACTACAGAACCTTACTCTAGAGGAGTTCATAGTCACCTTCAAGGGGCAGTGCAATGTACAGTTTAAAATCCACTGGGGTAGTGACATGCTCATCCACCACTGTCTGCTACAGGTCTGTGGATGTCACACAGGCCTTGTAAACCATCATGGGGCACTAACTTTAAAAACAAACTTCTAAGCCAGCCACACTGTGAATTTTCAGGGAAAGAGTCAGCGAACAAGGTCATAAGCCTTGGCAAATTTCACTGATAAAACACTATTCACCAATAACT
This sequence comes from Erpetoichthys calabaricus, assembly GCF_900747795.2. Lineage (NCBI taxonomy): Eukaryota > Metazoa > Chordata > Cladistia > Polypteriformes > Polypteridae > Erpetoichthys > Erpetoichthys calabaricus. The sequence continues at coordinate 125,425,143 of NC_041394.2, forward strand.
TTAATATTACATCAAATACTTAGCAAAAGAATATACATTTACTGACTAACTTGATCCAAAACCAAAGACCTTCAATGTTTAGTATTTATACTACATTTTCAAAAGTGTTTAAAGTTGATATTTTTGAAAAGGTACACTCTGCTGGAGATATCCTACAATTAACAAGTACCAATGTGGCAGAAATTGCTTTAACTAAGAAAATGAATACATTTAACTTGGATTTCAATATTTTACATTATTTTGTAAATGCTAGCTGTTACATATTAAGTACTAGCTGTCCCTTTGTAGTAGTGAAACACAACAAACTTTAAAAATCAAAGAAATGTAATAATTTGTATTGAGAAGAATTTATATTGATAGCTTTTGTATCCAATGGCCTCTTGATATACCATTTTTTTGGGTTTGCTATCAGGGGTGAGAATGTAGCTGTGATCTCTTTGCCAAAAATGTAAAAAGTTGGCAAGGTATCTCTGGCCAAGCGGAAGGTAAGTATGCTCCAACGTCAAACGCTGCCACTGTATCTGATCGTGTTCAGCTCTGATGGGATAGCGTCCCCCGTGTGGGTAGAAGACCATGTGGCGATGATATGTCTGCCAATGAACACGTAATAACAATAATAATATCACTACTACTACATTTACTCTGTAAAACACACGTAGGTGTGATCTCTCAAAAAAGTCACACGTTACTCTTTAATAACCTCTAGATGATAATGTTCGCTGAACAAACAGGTATTGCTAGCTAAGCGGAGGCAAGGTATGCTCTAACACGTGGCAGGAGGTAGAGCGACTGGAATGAGAGATGGCGCGTGAGTGAGGATGGCCCCGCCTGGCTCCCTACTCTTGAGGTCCCGCCTCACCTTCCCCTCGGCCAGCAACCTGTCTCTCGGATTTGCGTGAATAAATTGGTGCAGCAACCGAACTATAATACCTAGCATAAGGACAGAAGTTACAAAAATCAACCAGAATGTTCAAGCAAATTATGGAGAAAAAAAAAAAAACCCCGATCTAAATCCATTAAGTAGTTCTCTTTTGAAAAAATATATACATATACATACACACACACACACACACACAGAGAGAGGGAGTTGAATGGCTAAATAGCTCAGTCTTTCTCTGTATTAAAATATAGCATACTCCTGAAAATGGTGTAACTTACAGTAGCAAGTTCAGCGGCCTTTGCTGATTTGCTGCTAATGATTTCTGCAGTCTGATCTTCAAGTCTCTCTCCCTGAAAACAGAATCGAAAAATTTAAATTCAACGTGAGTGCTAAAGAAGGGCAGCCACTAAACTGTTCAAACTATATTTTTTCTATGAAGTAATGTCTATTTATAGACAAAAGAGGCTAATATACACTAAGGTGCCACAGGGTCACTGGTCTAAAACACCATAAATGTTAAAAGTAGTAGAAAAATACCAGAGGAAACCGACGTCTGATCCCAAAGAATGGTGAATAGTAGGAGAATGAAAATACCTAGAAAAAGGTGACCAATCTTTAATAGACTCATTGAAAAGTTTCTGAACAGATAACAGAATCTTTAAAAACAATTTCAGAACTGTTAAAACCTTATTCTATACTATAAAATACAGGTAAAATTCTGTAACAATGAACTTCCAGGGACCTAAAATATATTTCGTTGTAATGAGATTCTGCATTTGTCACTATAGTGCTTTCTTTAACTTGAGTCCAGGCGTTTGCAATCACTTCAATAGTTTCTTTCATGTTAATTTTAATCTTCTCCTGTCTACAAGTTATGCTGACGAGAATTTTTCTCTGCATTTCCTTGTGATAATCCACTTTCAGCGTGCGAATGATTCCCAAATCCAATGTCTGAAGCACTGCTGTGCAATTGGGTGGGAGGAATTCAACGCGAACATTATCTAAATGCGGAAGCATGTTGTGGGCTGCACAGTTATCAATCAGAAGCCGAATAATCCTTTTCTTCTTCTTCATATTGTGAGGTTTCTGAACTCTTTTGGGATCCCCCCCAATCCAACGGGAACATCACGTTGAAGTGCATTCCAAAGTGTAATTGCCGCGTCTGTGTAAGATTGTTTGTCCATTGCCAGGGCAGGGCAACAGCAGGCTCACAGCGGTGCAGTGAGGCTTCACAGAAGCGAATACTAATAGATTGGCGTCGCGCTATAAGTCCCTGTCTTATACCCAAAAACACGAGGCCGAATCTCAGTACTTTAGCAAAACCAACTTTTTTCAGCTTGAAACAGGAACAGCATGGTTATTTATTGTAGAGGGATCTGCCATTCTCCTATAAACAGACACAGCACTCAGGCAGGGTCGTGGCCAGGTTAGTGGTCAAATAATCCTGTGTCCTCCATTTACAATGTTCCTTACAATTAGGTCCATAAATATTTGGATAGGGCGGCACGGTGGCGCAGTGGTAGCGCTGCTGCCTCGTAGTTAGGAGACCCGGGTTCGCTTCCAGGGTCCTCCCTGCGTGGAGTTTGCATGTTCTCCCCGTGTTTGCGTGGGTTTCCTCCGGGTGCTCCGGTATCCTCCCACAGTCCAAAGACGTGCAGGTTAGGTGGATTGGCGATTCTACATTGGCCCTAGTGTGTGCTTGGTGTGTGGGTGTGTTTGTGTGTGTCCTGCGGTGGGTTGGCATCCTGCCTGGGATTAGTTCCTGCCTTGTGCCCTGTGTTGGCTGAGATTGGCTCCAGCAGACCCCCGTGACCCTGTGTTCGGATTCAGCGGGTTGGAAAATGGGTGGATGGATATTTGGACAGAGGCAACTTTTTTCTAATTTTGGTTCTGTACATTACCACAATGAATTTTAAATGAAACAACTCAGATGCAGTTGAAGTGCAGACTTTCAGCTTTAATTCAGTGGGGTGAACAAAACGATTGCATAAACATGTGAGGCAACTAAAGCATTTTTTTAACACAATCCCTTCATTTCAGGGGCTCAAAAGTAATTGGACAAATTAAATAACTAATACTTGGTTGAAAACCCTTTGCTGGCAATGACAGCCTGAAGTCTTGAACTCATGGATATCACCAGATGCTGGGTTTCCTCCTTTTTAATGCTCTGTCAGGCCTTTACTGCAGCAGCTTTCAGTTGCTGTTTGTTTGTGGGCCTTTCTGTCTGAAGTTTAGTCTTCAACAAGTGAAATGCATGCTCAATTGGGTTAAGATGAGGTGACGGACTTGGCCATTGAAGAATTTTGCACTTCTTTGGTTTAATAAACTCCTGGGTTGCTTTGGCTGTATGTTTTGGGTCATTGTCCATCTGTATCATGAAACGTCGCCCAATCTAGCTAACTCGCTAGCTAGATAGATAGATGGATACCTAGATAGATACTTCATTAATCCCAACGGGAAATTCACATACTCCAGCAGCAGCATACTGATAAAGAACAATATTAAATTAAAGACTGATAACAATGCCAATAACAATGCAGGTATACAGACAGACAATAACTTTGTATAATTTTAACGTTTACCCCCTAGGGTGGAATTGAAGAGTCGCATAGCGTGGGGGAGGAACGATCTCCTCAGTCTGTCAGTGAAGCAGGACATTGATAGCAGTCTGTCGCTGAAGCTGCTCTTCTGTCTGGAGATACTACTGTTTAGTGGATGCAGTGGATTCTCCATGACTGACAGGAGCCTGCTCAGTGCTTGTCGCTCTGCCACGGATGTCAAACTGTCCAGCTCCGTGCCTACAATAGAGCCTCCCTTCCTCACCAGTTTGTCCAGGCGTGAGGCGTCCCTCTTCTTTATGCTGCTTCCCCAGCACACTACTGCGTAGAAGAGGGCGCTCGCCACAACTGTCTGATAGAACATCTGCAACATCTTATTGCAGATGTTGAAGGACGCCAGCCTTCTAAGGAAGTACTAGGGGGCTCCGCCCTCTGCTCGCTTCGCTCGCCAACCCCTGGCGTTGGGGCATGACAAAGAGTGAGATGTATGAATTAGATATAGAATAGTGTGCAGGTTTGGATGATGCCTATATAAATAAAAAATAGAGTGTTTGGCATAGAGTAATGTTTTATTGGAATATTTCTTTGTATACAACATTAGTAGTAAAGATGGTGTCTTGTCTTTGAATGAGTCTTCCTTGGCATGGATCATTTATAAATTTAACTTTAACGTCAGATGAACGTCGAACACGTGAGAAGGCAACAAAGTTGTCCATGTCCAAAAACGGGCTCAGAGAGGTAGATGCCAACCTTGTCCATGGTTTGTCCTTGTGATTTGTTGATGGTCATGGCAAATGCAGGTTTAATGGGGAACTGTCGGCGTTTCAATGTAAAAGGTAATTCTAGGTCAGAACTCGTAAGGTCAATTCTAGGAATGAGAACAGTATTGTCAGCATGTGATCCTGTAAGAACTGTTGCTTGAATAACATTGTATGTCATGGTGTTGACGACTAACCGTGTGCCATTGCATAAACCCTGTTTAGTGTTAAGGTTTCTTAATAGCATGATTATTGTTCCGTTTTTAAGGGTAAGGTTGTGTTGTGGTCATCCGTCCGGGTTAATAGTGTTCAAATATTCTATGGGGAAATTCAGATGTTCATTGTCGTCATCAGAGTCAACTTTGTCAGAGTTTAGAAAGAGCCGTGTCTCTCCAGGAAGTAATGAAATGACCTGGTTATTAATGTGATTAACATTAATATTTTTTGGACATAATATAGTGCGTTGTGTTAACCACATATGCGAAAGCAGTATGGGCCATTGCCTTTTGGTGGCCTGATATGTACTCCGGTAGATGCAAAAGCAAATGAACTATTGTAGGATCTAATGCAGTTCATAAAGTTTGTACTTTCAGGCACATCGTTAGTTAGAAGCTTCTGTAGATATTCAGGATATGAATGTAAAGGAGGCAGTCTAATCTGCCCCTTTTGACAACAACGTGTAAATTCATTATTTGTATTGCCAGTTGTTTCTTCTGGGAAGTTAAGTGAATGACAATGATTGCAAATGACATTCATTAATCCCAATGAAATTTGCTCAATAGTGGACTCATTATTGAAGGCGTTGTCAGCCAACTGGCGTAAGCGTTTAGCAGGTGTCTGGCGTTGATGTCCGCGACGGGCATGTTTTTCTTGTGGCGTTTGAGTGCCGCGTTGTTGCATGTCCATTATTTGTGACGCGCTATTTTTGAGTTCTAATTGATTCGCCTCCGCTTTGCGCAAAGTCCGTTTCAGTCTACGTCGTGCATTGTTTGTATCGTGCCTTGTCCGTTTTTGTATGTCGGTCAGTTGAGCTTTCTGCTTTTGGAGTCTTGCTTTCTTTTTTTCTGGCAGGTCATATGCGCGTTGTACACGTCTGCGTTCATTTATTCTGTCTCTTCGCTTCCTTTTTTGTATGTCTGAGACGCGAGCTCTTTCTTTTGAAATCGTGCTTGTTTTGATGCAGCACTTTGAGACGCGCGCTGTATGCATCTACGTTCATTGTGTCTGTCCATTTGGGCACGTCTCTGTAACGGGGTTACTTGAGTTTTGCTTTTTTTGATCTGAGACATTTTTTCTCCCGGAGTTTCCGAAGCGCGTTGTATGCTCCGCCGTGTATTTTGTTGTTTCATTCGTGTTCGTGTGTTTTGTCCCGTTATCCGATCCGAATCGTTTTGTACCCGTGACCGTGTATTCATGACTTGTTTGTTCCTCAGCGTGCGAAATATGGATAAGTAATAAGGAGGATCGCACTCACTGTTAATATGGAGCCTTTTCTGCAGTTGAACGGTTAATAGTGCTTTATTATAAGGAGATCCACCTATGCTGCCTAGTGTGAAGGTGTTGAGATGACGTATGTTTAATATGGACGTTTCCTTTAGAAATGTGGCTTTGGGTGTCACTTCTTATTGGTGGGGGGGGGTGAGGATTGTTGTTGCGCGAGCGTCTTCTTTCTTTTTGTGTTCCAGGGGCTTGTTTAATCCCCCTCTTTGTGTGTGTCCCGTCCGTTGCTTGTAGGGTGTGTTGGGTGGTTTTGTGTTCTTTTTTTTTTTTGTGTTCCAGGGGCTTGTTAAATCCCCCTCTTGGTGTGTTTCCCGTCCGGTGCCAGTAGGGGGGTGGGGGGGAGCCTTGCTGTTGTGCGCGAGCGTCTTCTTTTTTTTTTGTGTGCTAGTTTCGTGTGCAATGGGTTCCGTGCGGCGCCTGCGTTTGACTACTTTTTTCTGTGCCTTTTCCTTTTTTCTGTGCTCGCGTTGCCTCATTTCTTTGACTCCTTTTTTCTGTGCTCACTCCTTTTTTCTGTGGTCTTGTCCGCCTCTCGCGGCCCCTCATTTCTTGGGGCGCCTGCGCAGTACGTCTTTTTGCGGCTACGGCCCATGGCCGGATGTCCCTGCGTCCATCCGGTTTAGCATTCTCGGTTAGTAATATGGATAGTCGGCTCTGTCCTTTCTTACACAGAGCATCAGTATTGGCAGTCCAGTCCAATTTATCATCCAGCTGCACTCCCAGGTATTTATAGGTTTGCACCCTCTGCACACAGTCACCTCTGATGATCACGGGGTCCATGAGGGGCCTGGTCCTCCTAAAATCCACCACCAGCTCCTTGGTTTTGCTGGTGTTCAGTTGTAGGTGGTTTGAGTCACACAGCAAGTTCCTGTACTCCTCTTCCTGCCCATTCCTGATGCAGCCCACGATAGCAGTGTCATCAGCGAACTTTTGCACGTGGCAGGACTCCGAGTTGTATTGGAAGTCCGATGTATATAGGCTGAACAGAACCGGAGAAAGTACAGTCCCCTGTGGCGCTCCTGTGTTGCTGACCACAATGTCAGACCTACAGTTCCAGAGACGCACATACTGAGGTCTGTCTGTAAGATAGTCCACGATCCATGCCACCCGGTATGAATCTTCTCCCATCTCTGTCAGCTTGTCCCTAAGGAGCATAGGTTGGATGGTGTTGAAGGCGCTAGAGAAGTCTAGAAACATAATTCTTACAGCACCACTGCCTCTGTCCAAGTGGGAGAGGGATCGGTGTAGCATGTAGATGATGGCATCCTCCGCTCCCACCTTCTCCTGGTATGCGAACTGCAGAGGGTCGAGGGCGTGGCGGACCTGTGGCCTTAGGTGGTGAAGCAGCAGCCGGTCCATGGTCTTTATTACATGTGATGTCAGAGCGACAGGCCGGAAGTTGTTCAGCTCACTAGGACGTGATATCTTTGGGACGGGGGTGATGCAAGATGTTTTCCAAAGCCTTGGGAATCTCCCCTGTTCCAGGCTCAGGTTGAAGATGCGCTGTAGAGGACTCCCCAGCTCCAACGCACAGGCCTTCAGCCGTTGTGGCGATACTCCATCTGGACCCACTGCTTTGCTGGCACGAAGTCTCCTCAGCTCACTGCTAACCTGGGCTGCTGTAATTGTGGGTTGGGGGAAACTCTCTCCTATGCTGATATCAGCAGAAGGATAGTTGGAGGGTGCAGTACTCTGAGGTGAGAGTGTGTTAGGGTTGTCAAGCCTGTTAAAAAAGTTGTTCATCTGGTTTGCTCTCTCCACATCTCTCTCGATAGTGGCACCCCGCTTCAAGCTGCAGCCAGTGATGATCTTCATCCCATCCCACACTTCCTTCATACTGTTGTTCTGCAACTTCTGCTCCAGCTTTCTCCTGTACTGCTCCTTCGCTGCCCTGAGCTGGACTTGGAGTTCCTTCTGCATGTGCTTGAGCTCATTTGACTGCATTTAGCTGGATTTGAGCAGACAGTATGTCTCTGAACACCTCAGAATTCATTCGGCTGCTTCTGTCCTGTGTCACATCATCAATAAACACTAGTGTCCCAGTGCCACTGGCAGCCATGCACGCCCAAGCCACCACACTGCCTCCACCGTGTTTTACAGATGACGTGGTATGCTTTGGATAATGAGCTGTTCCACGCCTTCTCCATACTTTTTTCTTGCCATCATTCTGGTAGAGGTTGATCTTGGTTTAATCTGTCCAAAGAATATTTTTCTAGAACTGTGCTGGCTTTCTTAGATGTTCTTTAGCAAAGTCCAATCTAGCCTTTCTATTCTTGAGGCTTATGAGTGGCATGCACCTTTCAGTGCACCCTCTGTATTTACTTTCATGCAGTCTTCTCTTTATGGTAGACTTGGATATCGATATGCCTACCCCCTGGAGAGTGTTGTTCACTTGGTTGGCTGTTGTGAAGGGGATTCTTTTCACCATGGAAATGATTCTGCGATCATCCACCACTATTGTCTTCCGTGGACGTCCAGGTCTTTTTGCGTTGCTGAGTTCACCAGTGCTTGCTTTCTTTCTCAGGATGTACCAAACTGTAGATTTTGCCACTCGTAATATTGTAGCAATTTCTCGGATGGGTTTTTTCTGTTTTCGCAGCTTAAGGATGGCTTCTTTCACCCGCATGGAGAGCTCCTTTGACCGCATGTTGTCTGTTCACAGCAAAATCTTCCACATGCAAGCACCACACCTCAAATCAACTCCAGGCCTTTTATCTGCTTAATTGATAATGACATAACGATGGACTTGCCCACACCTGCCCATGAAATAGCCTTTGAGTCATTTGTCCAATTACTTTTGAGCCCCTGAAATGAAGGGATTGTGTTAAAAAAATGCTTTAGTTGCCTCACATTTTTATGCAATCGTTTTGTTCACCCCACTGAATTAAAGCTGAAAGTCTACACTTCAACTGCATCGGAGTTGTTTCATTTAAAATTCATTGTGGTAATGTACAGAACCAAAATTAGAAAAAAGTTGTCTCTGTCCAAATATTTATGGACCAACTGTATATCACTCATCGAGTTTGCTTTGGCAGAGAGACGCAGCAGAGCTGTGAGCCTGCTGTTGCCCCAACAACATATAAACAGTCTTCCACATACGTGGTGATCGCACTTCGGGGCACTCTTTGGCTTGTTGTCCCATTGGTAGAGGTCCCAAGAGAATTTAGAAACCTCACATTTTCTTGAATGAGTGCCGCATTAATGGGAATGTTTCTTGAATGACCATCACTTAACCACATAAAAACGGCTTTCCCGACGTCTTCAAATGCAGCAGTTCGCATACATTTGCAACCAGAGATTTTTCTTCTTTTTTTTTTTTTTTTTTTTGTTCGGTCTTTCAAGAAAGTTGACAGTGTCAATGGCAAAATTCCAAATTCACTGGCAACGTCTTTTTTCTTTTTGTCGCAATCGAGAGCTGCAAAAATGTAAAGTTTTTTTTTTCTAATATGAACTATTATCGTTTTTTCGTGTCTGCCGTTTCTATAGGAGGGTGACAATGAGTTAAATTCCAATTTATGTTTTTCAAATGTTGACGAGCAATAAGCAAAAGGTATCTTTGAAAACCACTGAAAACAACAACAGCAAAAAAAACAGTGCAAGGAAAGTTCGAAGAAAGAAATTTTTTTTTTTTTTTTACAATGTTTCTGTTTGGGTATCGTTGTGCACAACTGAACTGCGACCACAGAACTAACTGCTCTGTGGATTATTCATTCAGGCATTTCAAGGTCTTTTGGGCACTTCGTTGTAATGAAAGTATCTGCTGAATGTACTTCGTAGTAACAAGATTTCTATAGACTCCTGTCATATGGGGAAACTGTCGGGACCATAAAAATACTTTGTTGTAATGAAAATCAAATTTTACCTGTATACTTAAGACTATTTTTTGGAGATTTAACTTGTTTTTTTTAATTAAAACAAAACATTATTATTTATTTAAATGAATATAGTAACTGACGTCATGTAGTACTTAAGTCAATTTTTATTTTTAAAAAAAAAAGGTAGTTTTTCTTTCATAGTTATGTGGAAAAAGTTTGTGGAGTATCACAGAGCAAACATTTACTTTACCTGTAAATATCTGACAGGAATACAAGTTCCACAATAATACAATTAATTGGAGTCTATCAATAGATTTACTACAAGAAGACAGAGGATTTGTCACATGTGAAATGAAATCATGATTGGAACATCAAAACAGACAATAGCTTTTGATCTACAGTTAAATATCATTTATAATGTTATCATTAAAAGGTACTGTATATTAGAAAAATATATGATGGAATTAAGAGAACAGTAATAATAAGGTAAACCAAAACAAAACTCTGTCATCTATTTAAATGTACGCATTGAATGGTCTAGGCTTTCCTTACAGGAGTAGTATGTTTTAATGCTATTTCATGAACTCAACTCAGGTTTACCAATGGTTTAAAATTTTGTCCAAAACAGTTACCTTTTCATTAATACATCAGGGCAAGTAAATCATAATGAATATTCTCAAACTAATGACTGAATTAAGCATAACAATTTACAGTAAGCAAAAACTTGAATACCTTGATACCATGAATTACTTCAGCTGGATCCTTTAGGGTCTCTGTGGTGGGTGTTAATATTTTTTCATTAGTTGGGGCTTCTTTATTTGTAGCGGCAGGAGCAGCAGTCTAAAAAAAATAAAATAAAGATTTTTTGATTTGGCGATTGTTTTTTTCTGTAAAATGTGTGTAATTGTTAAGATTGTACCATTGTAACTATGAACTTGCTTTTTACATATGCATAAGAGAACTGCAGAAATTATATTTAATTTCGATACAGATTAAAAGTACCTTGCTTATTACAAGCACAAAAAAATCAAATTAATCAAATCAACTTTTTAAGTAGCTGTGATGTCACTATTATTTGTATTTTTAAAGCTGCATGGTGAAGAACAGGCAACTTTTATAGTTTATCTTATAGTAATGTGAGAAATATCTGTTGTGTCATTTGTTTTAAGAATTGCTTTCTTTTCACCACATATTGGGAAACGGTTGTTAAAAAGGTGCCCAACTTGAACATAGATCAGAAAAAAATGCTAAATGGAAATGCAGAAAACAAACATTTTGAAAATGACACCAGAAACCCAGGGAAAGGTTTAGCAGCTAGTTGCTTTAATTCTGCTTGACCTAAAACAATTCACAAAGACCTACAGTGTTCTGAACTTAACTATTCCTAGCAATCTGCAAAAACACTATGATTTTTCCTTGTTTCACTTTGAAACCTGTTCTTAGCTTTGCTGATGTTGAGTTACAAATACAACACTTTATATTTATGAGGGAGGGGTCATTGATGAAAGTGCTACTGCTCTACAACTTTATTCATACTTTATATAACTGCAATTCTGGGTTTACTGCATCTGTTTTCTTCAAAAGATTATCTTTGTGAAAATGGCAGAACTGATTTACTTATTATGTATCTTAGAAGAAATTCTGTGTCTCAGACATGGCTTATAATTTAACATAGGCAATGTGCAATCAGGCTGTATGCAGGTAGATGCTGGCTTATATAGTAGTTTTGCAAACATGACAGTTTATACAATTTTATTCTAGAAAAATGCTAATGTTTTTGTAAGTAGTAAGCCTACATCTTCATCCTGAGCCTGGAACAGGGGAGAGTCCCGAGGCTTTGGAAAACATCTTGCATCACCCCAGTCCCAAAGGTATCACATCCTAGTGAGCTGAATGACTTCCGGCCTGTCACTCTGATGTCGCATGTGATGAAGATCATGAAGCGGCTGCTGCTTCACCACCTCAGGCCACAGTTCCGTCATGCCTTCGACCCTCTGCAGTTCGCATACCAGGAGAAGGTGGGAGCGAAGGATGCCATCAGCTACATGCTACACCGATCCCTCTCCCACTTGGACAGAGGCAGTGGTGCTGTAAGAATTATGTTTCTGGACTTCTCTAGCGCCTTCAACACCATCCAACCTCTGCTCCTTAGGGACAAGCTGACAGAGATGGGAGTAGATTCATACCTGGTAGCATGGATCGTGGACTATCTTAAAGACAGACCTCAGTATGTGCGTCTCGGGAACTGCAGGTCTGACATTGTGGTCAGCAACACAGGAGTGCCGCAGGGGACTGTACTTTTTCCGGTCCTGTTCAGCCTATATACATCAGACTTCCAATACAACTCGGAGTCCTGCCACGTGCAAAAGTTCGCTGACGACACTGCTATTGTGGGCTGCATCAGGAGTGGGCAGGAGGAGGAGTATAGGAACCTAATCAAGGACTTTATTAAATGGTGTGACTCAAACTACCTACACCTGAACACCAGCAAAACCAAGGAGCTGGTGGTGGATTTTAGGAGGACCAGGCCCCTCATGGACCCCGTGATCATCAGAGGTGACTGTGTGCAGAGGGTGCAGACCTATAAATACCTGGGAGTGCAGCTGGATGATAAATTGGACTGGACTGCCAATACTGAGGCTCTGTGTAAGAAAGGACAGAGCCAACTATACTTCCTTAGAAGGCTGGCGTCCTTCAACATCTGCAATAAGATGCTACAGATGTTCTATCAGACAGTTGTGGCGAGCGCCCTCTTCTACGCGGTGGTGTGCTGGGGAGGCAGCATAAAGAAGAGGGATGCCTCACGCCTAGACAAACTGGTGAGGAAGACAGGCTCTATTGTAGGCATGGAGCTGGACAGTTTGACATCTTTGGCAGAGCAATGGGCACTGAGCAGGCTCCTGTCAATCATGGAGAATCCACTGCATCCACTGAACAGTATCATCTCCAGACAGAGGAGCAGCTTCAGCGACAGAATGCTGTCACTGTACTGCTCCACCGACAGACTGAGGAGATCGTTCCTCCCCCACACTATGCAACTCTTCAATACCACCCGGGGGGTTTTTGACGGGTGAGGGGTTAAACGTTAACATTATTCAAAGTTATTGTCTGTCTGTATACTTGCATTGTTATCACTCTTTAATTTCATATTTTTTTTATTAGTATGCTGCTGCTGGAGTATGTGAATTTCCCCTTGGGAGTTAATAAAGTATCTATCTATCTATATAAAGAACAAAATCGTCAGTGTTTATTTAAATGAGGAGTTTAAAATACAATACTTATAAGTAAAGCACAGATGTATGGTTACATTGTTATAGTGAACAACCTATGACATTGACTTTAAGCTTAATAGCTACATTGCTGCAGCAGCTATGTGTGTGTGTTAAGTGTGAAATACAAGTCTGTGTTAAGGATGTCAGGCAATTTGAAACTGCAATATTCACAACACTTGAAAAACACATTGTAAACAAGTAAAGAAACAAGGAATGCACATCTCTTCATGTACAGTCAGTCAGATTAAAATTATACATCATTATTTGTATAATCACAAAACATGTTATACATTTTGAGTCTACAGTTTGGCATTACTCTTCACAATATTGTTTTTTTTAGTGTTTACTTACACATACAGTATTTGGTTTTTGTCAGTCTGAATTTTATAACTGTTTCAAAGTGTTTACCATTTCACAACCATTAACAATTTGTGTTATTTGTATAAAGATTCCCAATTACTAAATAATTTTATATTTTAGAATTTTAAAAGTTGTAGAGCAGAAACATGGAGTCCCTTGTGTTCATTTCTCACATTTGCAGTATAGGAACAGTCTGCACCTTTTATTCCTTTTAAATTCGCCCTCTTTTTATCCATTTTAAATTTTTTAAAACCAAATTTTCCCATTTCTGAGCTACAAATTAAAACTTAATCACTTCAGCTACTTCACAGCTTGACTGGCATGACATTTTGTGTTTGCCAGGTGATCTTAATACAGTTATGATTTGCCAACAAAGGGAAATACATACTTTTACTATTGCTATTTTGGGTCTGTTTAAGACTTTCTCATGCAGCACAACACTGCCCACGTCAAGAAAAAAAATGGTTAAATTAAACTTGGAATTAAACCAAGGAAAAAATTTAGGGACAACATTTTTTAGTGTTAATTACAGATATACCAAAGCCAAAAACAAAACACTGTTTTCAGTGCGAAATTATTCTCAGAGGTTTAAGTAAAAACATCAGCACCCTCAGGACAAGCTATTAACATGATTTAGTACAAATATCCGGCTAGCCGTTTTCTGAAGCTACTTTGTCTATTACTGGGGTCATATGGCAGGAACGCAAAGAAACGCCTACATTCTCACTTTACAGACACCAATTAACCTACTACACAAACCTAAAAGGACAATGGAAGTAACATGAGAACCTAAAGTAAATCAGCAGAGACACAAGGAGGACAAACAAGAACCAGACATATTTATAACAAGGAAGGAATTCAAGCCTATGTCCTAGGAAATGTTATGCTACATTCTATTTAAAATGGGAAGTCGGAATTTCCAAGTTCCTAGCAGTAAAATTTAACTGGGATGTCCCTACAAGTTGGATTTCCTACTGAAAAAGACAGGCAAGCCTCACCAGTCCTGACCTCAAAATTCAAGATTGCTGTACCAAACATCAACAGTAGTAAAAGCTGTAAAGTATTATACTGTTTATTGGCACTTTTGTGTGTATTTCATTATATCAGTCTTACAGACAGCACTGGCCAACGTCTATCATGTCCATGCTGATACAGTGTTTGGATGCTGAAAATACCATGTCATGTATTGTTCAGTAGTTGTTTGTATTCTGAAAGAGCAAGCACAACAATGTTTTTTCTGGAGATGTCTCTATTGGTTTTCCAAATGTTTTACTGCCAGAATGAAATATGTTTATGTCAATTATTGTAAAGAATTTAACCATTTGTTTATCTCTTTCAAATCACAGGTTTTGGTTAACCTGTTTATGTGTTCCTAAATACAAGCTAAATACTGCAATTTGGTTATACAAGTTTACATTTTTATTGTTAGGAAAAGTCAAGTAATTATTTATTCAAACATTTTCTGAACTTGCCTTTTGATAAATGGGGTGTGGCAAGTAGATAACATCAGATGTAAGTTGGGAACCAAACACAAATAAGATACCATTTCACTGCAGAGCATGCTAATGCAGAAATACTAAACCAATTTAGGGGGCAACATTTCATGTAATATGTATGTATCTGGGATGTGGAAGAAATTCTGACCATACACATAGGACACAACAAAACCCAGGTGGACAAAGGGAGAAACTGACAACGATTAGCTCTGAAAGAAAACAGGGCTTAAAACAGCTGTCTTCTTCACAACAATCTGACATTAGTTTGCCAAAATAAGAGGACTGCATCTGCTTATCATACATGCAATAGGCTTAATATAAAGCAGGTGAAAAACGTGTGTGTGCAGAAGCCATAACAAAGAAGGTCTTACCTGGATATTTGGTACAGGTGGGATGATGGGAGGTTTTGCTTTAATGTCAGTCAAATACATGGCACGGGAGAGTAAAAGAAGAGAGGGAGGAACATTTTCCTTTAAGTGAAGATCCACCCACTGTGTAATAAATAATTTAGTTTGAGAAAAGATAAATCTGGTTAATAAACAGTAGTACTTAAATTTACAACAATCTATTATTATCAGTGTTCTTCCATTTTGCAGGTCTAGAAGACTCAAAGCAAAAAGAAACAATCTGAGTATCACTGCAAGTATCCTAATTTAGAACTGCTGTGAACATTATCTGGTGCTTATGACAATATGTGACGGGGGGAAATTTACATTCATTAATTTAGTGCTTTTACCCACAGGGAAACTTGCACATACTATTAACTGCTGTACATGCAGTATGTATATGCATGCATGCATATATACATTCAGTATAGAAGGTGTTGTAATGGTGGGACAGAAGGCCCTGGCCAGTCAAACAGAAAATGCAGCTTGACTGATGTTCCATGAGTGATGAATGGGAGTTCCTTACCTGACCTTGAGATCAGCATAACGGAAAGACATTTGGGGACATCATGACTGAGATGGTCAGTGTTCTCCTTTCCTGGCTAGGATGGTTAAGGTTCCCTTTCCCAGTTGGGAGGCTAGGGTGAAAGAAGGGCACTTGGAGGCTGCCTCCTGTGCTCACGTCACTCTCCCATACACTGGGGGCAGCATATCTACTGGGAAGTGCCTATTTGGATAACTGCTGGGCAGCATGGGAGTTGTGGTTCTGCAGGGTGCTAGAAATAGATTCAAAATGGAGCATTATACACAGCTGGAGGAGATGGAGTCAAGAGAGAAGGTGGACAAAGCTTGCTCAGGAGAATTGGAGGAAGAAAATAAGAAATGGTAGTATGGGCTGTGGAAAAAGGGGTATTTTGTTAAATAAAAACAGTTTTTTAAATTCTGGACTATAGTTGGAGTAAGTGTGTCTGGAGTGGAGATGCCCCCTAGTAGCCAGAGTGTTTGTTCTAATTAAATTAGATTCTAACAGAGCAGAAACATAACTGCTGTTATATATAGCTGTTATAGTTGACAAATAAGTTAGTACAAACTGATTTTTTGGAAAGTAGCAGATGTAAAAAAAACAAAAATTACAACAGACATTAGTTTCCAAAACAATAAACAACTGTGCTGTGGAGTGTTGCAAATATGGTTTGTTGAACTTGCTTTTGCATTACCAAGAAATGTCTAGATACCCACAATGTCATCTTCTGTTAAATTCATGTATCAGATTTTCTTCTGTTCCATATCCCTCTATTATTGAATTCACTCAATCCAGATCACGAAGAACAACATGGCCTTTTCCGGGTGAAAACTGGATGGAGAATCAGTCCATTTAAGGACCTAAATTATGGGAAATGTGTGACATTTTTGGCAGGATTACATTTACTACAGAAAGTTATTTAATAAAGTTGTGAATTTCATAGCTACTATAGCTTTCTATTTTATGCTTCTATTTTATCTCAAGTTATATTCTACATGAGAAACAACTTCATAGATTTTTTCCCCCCACAAACAGCTTTCCAAATTGGGCAAGTGCAGGGTTTTACAAATGAATGAGTACATGTAGCTTAACCTTCTCTTTGGAGTGTGAATTGCTTGTATGTTAGATTGGACTATGTTTTACATATTAAAATTATCTTTATAACTTTTTGAGTCTGATTGCTGTTTTATTGTAATGCATACATTTTAATACATAAAGCACAACACCAGCAAATTACTCAGGCTGACCTATAAATTACAAAAAAGTAAACAAAAAAAATGCACAGCTACATGTGTCAGCATTAGGTACATCTCCTTAACTAGCAAAACAAAAAGCAAGTTAATTTTGCCATTGATTTCTAAAAGTGTAGATTGGGGTGTTGTGTCTCTTATAAACACTGCACAGGTAGGAAATGGTACAGGGTATTTTGCAAATTGTTGGTGGCACCTGATCATGTGCAAAACAGGCTCCCTTGTACGCAAGTGTGAGATGACATAGCTGGTCAAGGAATTATCCAGAATTGTTTTTTTCATTCGCTCTCCACAATGAAATTGCTGCTGTGTCGGGTCAGGCATTGTCCTTTGAGGAAAAAACCTACCTAGCCTGTCACAAAACATGGCTGAAAGCATACCTTATTGTAATTTCAAATCATGTCATATTTTTTAACATTGATTAAAATATTTTTGGATACAAAAATTTAACTGAAAAACAAAAGATCTCTTCTAGGAAAATTAATTAGTAATAGTTTCCTTAGTTATAGGATGTATAAATTTATACAATTAATGCTTAGCGGAAACAGCTTTTGCTTTTATTACAGCAGCAAATGTTTCAATTAGTCAGCACTAACGTAACAGACTTGAATTATGAAATTCATATTTAATTTTCTTTGGAGAACAGTTCAGGTTGAATCAGAGATTATCACAATATCTTCTATGCATTTACCTCATATTATATATAAAAAAATAAAAGTCAATGCGTGTATGTATGTCTGAACAGCTGGAGTGATTTTCATGAAACTTGGTACACATTTCTCATTGGTCGACTAAAAATACTGTAGGGTGAAATCAGCCCTAACCCACCCCCTTCTGGGTAGGGTGGGGGGTGATCTTATGGTCTTGTATGCATATTATCATTTAGTTGACACTCGGAATGACCACCAGAGGGCAAAATGGAGGTGATTGCCAGCATTTTTTGTTTGAGCACCACCGCACCCCTGTTGCTTTTGAAATTAAATAGAGCTCTACGACTGCAATGAGAAAATGAGACGTAGAGTCAGGGTGAGGGCTCCAGCTCTGAGGATATGCAACCGATGCCAGCACACTGGCAAAAGGAAACCTAAGAAAGACAGTCGCTTAGTTGCTAATACACAAACAATGCAAACGTGTCGGCAACACGAATCCTCATAACAGAGAGATACCCAGAGTAGTTCTGACGATTCCGATACTTTCTAGGATCCCGACGCTGGCTTACACAGTTAATATATAGCAGGCGACTGCCACCATTCTTTATGTTTAAGCAGCACTGCGCCCCTGTTGCTTTTCAAATTAAATAGCGTTGGCCGGTTCCGAGCGTCAACTGGATGATAACATACATACAAGACCGCAAGACAATGACATTAGTGAGTCTTTATTGTTTGTTAATTTTTAAAAGTTGTGTTTTTTTTAAATTATGTTTTTCTCAAACCATTAACTAAAAAAAAAAAAAAAAAAAAACCACTTTATTTTCCTCCTGGGCAATGCTGAGTATTTCAGCTAGTTATAGATAATAGAGATGTTCTCCAAGATTAAGACCTGAAGGACTGACAGTGCCATGCCATATCACTGATCTTCCTTTTTATAAGTCATATCTTGGCTGACAAGGCTGTGTGCTTTACATTGTTTACATCATACTAAGAAGATTCAGAAAATGACTGGAAGGAAGACTAGTGTATTTGCAAAATGACAGTTTTCAATAAATAAGCGCGGAGACATAGAAGTTGTGTCTTTACACAAGGGTAAGTGTGCTGCTTTTTCAAAGGCTTGCATTGTGTTTATTATTTATTTGTGTCTGTCATACTGTGTCAGTTTTGGTAAGAAACAACCACTGCATAATTAAAATGGTAATTCACATTTAGAATTAAAAATCTCAAGAATCAGGAATGTCTAGCTGGAACACTGAAAAGAAAAAAAACACATTTTAACAGTTAGGAAAAATGTATTTTAAGGGAATTATTTAATTTAGCATTTTTATGGTCACTGAACAATAAGCTTACAGAATTTCATTTTGTTAAAAAATGAACAGGTAACACTTGTGGCCTATAGTTTAATTATGAAAATAGCAAAGTTAACACTTTAATGTAGAACATAAGGCTTTTTCATGTCTGGTTATGCAGGAGGTTAGTGTAAATGTTTTTTAAAGAGATAAAGAAAATAAAAAATCTGAATTGGCCAATCGAGTAACAGGATATCTGTGATCAGTACTGACCCTAAAAACACCAGATCTGAGCATTCCTAACTTTCAAGCTAAATATTTTAACGTAGAGAGAATAGGGACCAATGTACTGTAAATTTCTCAACAACAAGCAGAAGAATAAACAATATTAAGAGATAACTACTAACAGAAAGAGAAACAATGTGAGAGAGAACTACAAACAGTATTTTGAAAACAAAACTGTCAAATCACCTGTGTCAGTTGTTCTCTAAGTTGGTCCTCTGTTAGTCCTAGTGATCGCATCCCCCGACTCCTACATGCAGCTTGAAGCTCCATAACACTCATAGCAGCCACACCTTCCTTAGCAATCATCTGAAACCATTTCAGAATTAATATACTAATCTGAACATAAAACAAATCAGCACCAATAAGGAAAAAAAAAAAAATCACAATACCAAAATAACTACACAGTGATATTAAAAAAAGAGAAACCTTTAATTTTGTAAATGTAATTTTAGATTTCAAAGGACATCACACATTATGTCTGAGTTTGGTTTTCTCACCTCATCATCAGCTTTGATAGACCTCAGCTTCATAAGAAGCTGGAAACGAAGGAGATTGTTGGTTCCAATTGCCTGGAGTTCTAACAATTTGCATAAGGCAACCAGTTGAGGGCGCTCCAAGTGCTCCAAGGTAAGCTCATCCTCAAAGAGCTTAGAGAAACGAATTATGTCCTTTGTAGCTGGTTGCTCTCCAGTATGCCGAACCTAGATAAGACAGAAAGAGTGATAAATCCTTAATCCTACAAGTCTGTCATGTTAAAATTTGTGGGTCAAAAATAATATAAGAAAAAACATTTTGACTTTAATATTAGCATTATTTATTATTTCTATAATCTGTTACAAATTATTACCAGATTGCCACAAATATTTAATTGTAAAGCAGTTTTCTTATCACTGTGATGAACTGACATCTTGTATTAAGAAAATGGCTCCATAGCTGCACCACCTACACTCGGGGAACCCTTACACTGCCACCTAACAGCAACTGGCCTCACGTTTAAAAGGGAAACACTGTCCAACTCTTGTGCTGGGCTACATGCTAACCTCTGTCAGTCAGGATTAAAAATGTCAGTAATGTTAAAGTTAATAAAGCCCTGTATGATATAATGTGTCCATAGCCTTCAAGAATCACAGTAAGTCTGTCACTCATCCAACTGACTGTATGTCTTAAACTAAAATTCTTCAATTGCTAACTAATCACACATGTTAAATGATGGAAAAAAAGGTATTGCCTACCTTACTGTATAAAGTTCAAAACGGAAAAATAAATTAGAAATAATCCTACTTGTATTAAGAGTTTTCATATATCCATAACGCACATAGTATTCATCTCTGCTCCTCCGAAACATTGAATATGGCTCTATTAAATGTTAGAGCTTTAACTAACAAGACGTTTTTTATCAACGATCTTATTAGTGATAAAAAAATAGATTTTATTGCACTAAGTGAAACGTGGCTTAGCTCACATGGCGCAGCTGTTCTAATCGAATCTGCGCCTCCGGATTATAGTTTTACTTGTGCTGATCGCCAAGGAAAGAGAGGTGGAGGGCTAGCAAACATTTACTCAAGCAGGTTAAAATGTAAAAATATCAGTTTTGGTAAATTCAAGTCTTTTGAGTATCTCGCCATTATTATTCAGGGAGATTCTCATGTTCTAGTATTATCCGTGTATAGACCTCCAAAATTCAACACGTCTTTCTTTGAGGAATTCTCTGACTTGATGTCAATCTTAATTACGAACTATGACACACTCTTAATAGTTGGCGACTTTAATTTTCATATAGATAATCAATGTGACCAGAAAGTAAAAGAATTTATGAACCTCCTGGACTCTTTTGATTTGAGACAGCTCGTTAATCAGCCTACACATAAAGCAGGTCATACGTTAGACTTAGTAATTACTAAAGGACTAAAAGTTGATATAAAGCAGGTCATTGATATTGGTCTATCAGACCATTTTCTTCTACTCTTTAATATAGAAATAATGATAGAAAACACTCATGAGAAACATATTGTTAAAAAACGCTTCTTTGACTCATCAGCAGCTTTAAAACTTTCAAACATTCTAACCAATCAGTCCGTTTATAGTGCCAACTATAATAGCGAGGAGAATGTAAATAGTAAGGTGGAAAGATTTAATACTAAAGTGAGGGCTGCTGTTGACTTAGTTGCACCTGAAAAGACAGTTAAAAAATCTTCTAGCATTGTTATACCATGGAAGACCCAAAGAGTGTCTGATTTAAAGAGAACATGCCGTAGAGCTGAGCGTAAATGGAGGAAAACTAAACTCACTATTGACTATGAAATATTAAAAGTTAAAATAACAGAATACAATAACACAGTCCGTCTTGAGAGGCGCTGCTATTTCTCTAAGATTATAAATAACAAGACTAGTAATCCCAGAGTCTTATTTTCGACAATTGATCATCTGTTAAACCCAGGTAACTCAAAGGAATGCCTCCTAAGTACTTCCAGTAAAAACTGTGAGGCTATCGCTGTATTTTTCAATCAAAAAATTAATGATATTAGAAATAACATAGTATATCTCCCCAACACTAAGGATCATCCTAAACCCCAGTACCCCATAATAAACAAATTAAAGTCTTTCACTAGGATAGATTTACCTGATTTACATAAAATAATTTCTCAAATGAAACCCTCCACCTGTGCCCTTGACCCAATACCAACAAATTTTTTCAAAGTAGTATCGGGCGTGCTTAGTGATAATGTTCTTGACATAGTAAATTCGTCATTAGATACGGGGGTCTTCCCAGACTGTCTTAAGACTGCGGTAGTTAAACCCCTACTTAAGAAAAATAATCTCGATCCCTCTGCTCTTGAAAATTATAGACCCATCTCTAACCTGCCTTTCTTAAGTAAAATTCTAGAGAAGGCAGTCATTATACAGTTAAATAAGCACCTCAATAAACGTGCTATTCTTGATAAATTTCAGTCAGGTTTTAGAACAAATCACAGCACAGAAACTGCACTCGTTAAAGTAGTAAATGACTTGCGGGTAAATGCAGACAGAGGCCATTTATCTGTTCTCATCCTCTTAGATCTGAGTGCCGCATTTGACACCACTGATCATAATATTCTTAAGAATCGCCTTAGTCAATGGGTGGGCCTCTCTGGCAGTGTCTTAAATTGGTTTGAATCCTACCTGGCAGGGAGAAAATTCTTTGTTAGTTGTGGTAATTATAACTCAAAGACACATGATATTCTATATGGTGTTCCACAAGGCTCTATCCTGGGTCCACTGCTCTTCTCAATCTACATGCTTCCATTAGGTCAGATTATCTCAGGGCACAACGTGAGCTACCACAGCTATGCTGATGACACACAGCTGTATTTATCAATAGCACCTGATGACCCCAAATCTCTTGATTCGCTAACACAATGTCTAACTTGTATCTCAGAATGGATGAATAGTAACTTTCTCAAATTAAATAAAGAAAAAAACGAAATCTTAGTGATTGGCAATAATGGATACAATGAGGCTATTAGAAATAAACTGGATGCATTAGGATTAAAAGTCAAATCGGAGGTAAAAAGCTTAGGGGTAACCATTGATTGTAATCTGAATTTTAAATCGCATATTAATCAGATCACTAGGACAGCATTTTTCACCTAAGAAACATAGCAAAAGTTAGACCTCTTATATCATCGAAAGATGCAGAGAAATTAGTTCATGCGTTTGTTTTCAGTCGGCTAGATTACTGTAACGCACTCCTCTCAGGACTACCCAAAAAAGACATCAATCGTTTGCAACTAGTGCAGAATGCAGCTGCTAGAATCCTTACCAGGAAAAGAAAATCCGAACACATTTCTCCAGTTTTGATGTCACTACACTGGTTACCTGTGTTATTCAGAATTGACTTTAAAATTCTGCTTATGGTTTATAAAGCTTTAAATAATCTCGCCCCGGCTTATATATCGGAATGTCTGACACCTTATAATCCAAATCGTAACCTCAGATCCTCAACTGAGTGTCTCCTTAGAATTCCAAGAGCAAAACTTAAAAGAAGTGGTGAGGCGGCCTTCTGCTGTTATGCACCTAAAATCTGGAATAGCCTGCCAGTAGGAATTCGCCAGGCTAATACAGTGGAGCACTTTAAAAAAACTACTGAAAACACATTATTTTAACATGGCCTTCTCATAACTTCACTGTAATTTAATCCTGATACTCTGTATATCTAATTCATTATAATAACTATTCATTCAAAATCTGTACTAGCCCCTACTCTCTCTTCTGTTTCCTTTTCCGGTGCCCTGTTGGTGGTGGCGTGCGCCACCACCATCTACCCAAAGCACCATGATGTTCCAACAATGATGGATGGATTAAAAGCCAGAAGTCTGTATGACCATCATCATCAAGTGACTCCGTGAAAAACCCGAACTACAAAGAGGACTATTTCATTTATGTTAGGTAGAATGCCCAAAGGGGACTGGGCGGTCTCGTGGCCTGGAACCCCTACAGATTTGATTTTTTTCTCCAGCCTTCTGGAGTTTTTTTTTGTTTTTTCTGTCCACCCTGGCCATCGGACCTTACTCCTTTCTATGTTAATTAATGTTGTCTTATTTTAATTTCTTATTTTGTCTTTTATTTTTCTTCTCTTCATTACGTAAAGCACTTTGAGCTACTTTTTGTATGAAAATGTGCTATATAAATAAATGTTGTGGTTGTTCATGCGATTATCAGGGGTTAATTTAACTTTATAATAAATTTACAAAACACACAAACAAAAAAAATCAAATTTCTTAGACCTTTACCTTATTCTTTTCAAATGTTTTATTGAAACAGATACTGTATGATGAACATATACTGTAGGTGTAAAAGGGATCAAGTTACATGGTAATTTATTAGCTCACTCTGAATCTCTTTATTGTATGGCTGCTGGTTATGGAAAAAAAAACAGTTGAGGGTTCAGAATCATTAAATTAATTTAAATCAAAAACAATCCAAAATAATTATGTTTCATTAGCAGCAGTAAGAAAGTGGCAGCAATGAAACCTGCAGCCACTGTGATCCTCCATGAGTTTGACTCCCGTGCTGTAAATGAAGAACATGTTCACATCTGCTTAATGCAGATAAAATAAAATATTAAACACTTTAGGAAAAACTTTCCATAAGTGCAAGAAACATCAACGGATAAACAAATTACATGTGTAGCATTCCTGTACAACTACATTTATTTTCACATAAATATTGAAACACTCAACATGTTCAGTGTCATAATGATCAACTATGTTCAACTTATTAGGACTGTCTAATATTCGTATACCCCAGGGATCTACTTCTGCACGGAGGTGGTGAAAATAACATCCAAGTGCTCCATTAACTTCCCAATATCTTTCTGTTCTTTACTGTGCTATACTTTAATATGTTTACAAGGTATGTAGTACTTAGGCTTCCCTTCATCTTTACGGCAAAAATCCAAAACTTGACTAAGTGCATCCTATTCTATTAATATACATTTTTCCTATTCAGGGGATAAATTTGCCGTTTACTCTTCAACAACATTCAAACAAATGGTCTTCCTGTTTTCATATCAGACACACCCACATTAAAAATGTAAAAACAAAATAATTATTTTTAAACAGGCACACAATTGTTATAGGATTAAGTCAAAGTCTTCAGTTGAGTATATTTAACAGAATATTATAAGTCAGTCAATTAAAGAAAAATCATAATATGAAACAAGGTTATTATAGTTTTGCCTTTTTATATTAGTTTTTATTTCTATATTTTTTCTAACCTTACTTGGAAATTCAGTTTAGTTTTAGTTCTCTTCCATTGTACTGTATATTTTTAGATTTATTTTAGTTTTTATTTCACAAAGACATTTCTACTTTATTTTTTATATCTATTGATTTCGGATTGGTCAACCGCCACCAGTACTGTTAGCCAACAGGGTGCTGGCAGAAATTGGGCTACTGTTGGCCGAAGAAGAAGAGGGGGGAGACGTATCCGGAGGCAGGAGGAGGAGGAGGAAGGTAAAGACAGTGGAACTGAGGGTAGGAACTTTGAACGCTGGCAGTATGACTGATAAGGGGAGAGAGTTGGCAGGTATGATGGAGAGAAGGAAGGTTCATATATTGTGCTTGCAAGAGACTAAATGAGAGTAAGGCCAGGTGGATCGGTAGGGGTTATTCTGAAGGAACAGTATATCAAGAGTGTTTTGGAGGTGAAAAGAGTGTCAGACAAGAGTAGTGATTATGAAGCTGGAAATTGGAGGTGTGATGATGAATGTTGTTAGTGCATATGCCCCGCAAGTTGGGTGTGCAATGGATGAGAAAGAAGATTTTTGGAGTGAGCTGGATGAAGTGATAAACAGTGTTCCCAAGGGACAGAAAGTGGTGATTGGAGCGGATTTCAATGGACATGATGGTGAAGGGAACAGAGGAGACGAGGAGGTGATGGGTAGGTATGGTGTCAAGGAGAGGAATGAAGAAGGTCAGAGGATAGTGGATGTTGCCAAAAGGATGGACATGGCTGTGGTGAATACATATTTTAAGAAGAGGGAGGAATATAGGGTTATGTACAAGAGTGGGGGAAGATGCACACCGGTAGATGACATCCTATGCAGAACAGTCAATCTGAAGGAGACTGAAGACTGCAAAGTGGTGGCAGGGGAAAGTGTAGTTAAGCAGCATAGGATGGTGGTCTGTAGGATGACATTGGAGATCAAGAAGAGGAACAGAGTGAGGGAAAAGCCAAGGATCAAATGGTGGAAGTTGAAAAAGGAAGACTGCAAGGTTGAGTTTAGGGAGAAGGTGAGACAGGCAATGGGTGGTAGTGAAGAGTTACCAGACAGTTGAGAAACTACAGCAGATGTAGGAAGGGTGCTTGGTGTGACATCTGGGGCCTCATGTATAACGCCATGTGTAGAACTCACATTATAACATGGCGTAAGCACAAAAGTGGAAATGTTCATATGCACAAAAAAATCCAGATGCATAAATCTGTGCGAACGCCAACTTCCACGTTCTTCCGTTACATAAATCCCGGTCAGCGTGAAAAGTAACGCACGTGTACGTGCCTGCTGTCCCACCCCAACTCCTCCCAGAATTACGCCTCTTTGAATATGCAAATCAATATAAATAGCCCTTAAGTTCAGCCTTCTGTGAAAAGACAATAGTAAAAGCACGAGGGAAAGTACAAGAATTTCAGCGAATACCAAGTGGAGGCAAGGAAAAACTTACTATTTGTTGGTTTAAACAGTGGTATAAACAACAAAATGAAGTTGATTGAGTGACATAGCGTGTCGGAGAAACTCGAAAGCTCAAGTTCTCAAAGTCGCACAGTGCCCAAAATAAAAAAGAAATTGTCACATATCAAAGTCGCCATGAAAAGGCGAGTCGTAGCCCACCGTCTGAGTGTCATATGAAATTATTAGGGTACAGAGGGGAAAAAAAAAAAAAAAGGCACACAGTGGGGAAAAAAGCATGAAATGTCAACTTTAATCAAATAAACTACATGCTTAAAGTGGAAATTTCGAGATTAAAGTAGAACATCATAACCTTCATCTTAAAATTGTTTAATTTACTAGTTTCTCAAATCCCATCGTAACTAAAGTAGCACATTAAATGCTTTGTTTTGTATTTGATCTTCTATGTGCCATGTGTGTGTGAATCACTATGCGCTTCCAGGCTTTCTCTTCCTCCGACAGGACACAGAATCCATTACATCTGTAATATTACAGCTCTCTGAATAATTAAAATACTGAGATGTATACTGTGCATGATATCATTTTCATGATGATAGGAGTTAAAGCATGTTATTAAACATGGGAACACGGTGGCACAGTGATTTGCATGAGACATGAACAGATAATTGCTGCGCCATGCGCAACCTTCGATGAAATACTTTATTGTAACACTACTGTCTCTTTCAAAACGTACTAACCCCCAAATCCTGTCCTTACTTTTCTTTCTCCAAATACCCAGTCACCACACAATCAGCTCTGTAATAGACGTTAAGCCATCTGTAAGCTTAGAACGCAGATTCTTCAAAACTTTTAAGGAACATGGAAATTTCTTCGTAGTACGTGTTTAATTACTCTATCCATCTATCCTTCCAGTGTTGCAACATCACCAGCAAGAATTCAGCACGAGGCAGGAACAATCCGTGAACAGAGCGCCAGCTCCTCGCTAGCGCTGCGGCACTGTGTCCTCACATGTTTAATTATTAACAATATAGATTATTTAAGTTAAAGTATATCTGTACAATATAATAAACATATTTTGCTGCATTTCATCTTAAAAATGATATTGTCATCATATGTAAATACATGCTTTATAAAGTGGCTCAGGTTGTGTAATATTATAACTGTAGTGCAAGTTTACAATGAGGTAATTGTACAAACAGTTCTACAAGGAGCACTTGATGGACTGATTGAGTGCGTTTATAGTTCTTGGGATGAAACTGTTTCTGAACCGCAAGGTCCGTACAGGAAAGGCTCTGAAACGTTTGCTGTATGAGAGCAGTTCAAATAGTGAATGCCTGAGGCAGCGTGTGCTTGATGCTATATACCGATTATTCTCTTTCCAATCAGTTGCTGTAGATCTGTGATTCCCCACTCACATATAGTGATATAAATACTCCGAGTGGTGCAGCGACAGTAATATGGAAAAAGGCGATCTGCTGTGGCAACCCCTAACGGAAGCAGCTGAAAGAAGAAAAAGAAGGTGCAGTGAGAGTAACAACACTAAGGCAGCTATGGTATTTGGAATACTTTGGCTATTCCCTGGATCATTATATTGTTACAGGTTAATTACAATCAGATGCCATAAACTAATAAACAATATCCAGTTACTTTCAGTGTATATGATAAAGCCGCGTCAGGGATGTGGATCTAAAAAACAAAGGGCAACCACACAGGAACAGTAGCACTGCTTTGACGCTGGGTGCCGCCAGTGCAAAACCGAGCGGAGAACTTGCGTACGCCAGGGTTGGAGCTACTGTGAAAATGTGAGTGGCTTTACGCCAAGTTTAGGTTTTATACATCGCAATTTGTGTGTGGAAACGTTCGTACACAACATTTTTGTGCATACACACCGTTTATACTTGAGGCCACTGGACAGAGGAAGGAGGAAAAGTAAACCTGGTGTTGGAATGGGGAAATACAGGAGAGTATACAGAGGAACAGGATGGCAAAGAAGAAGTGGGATAGTCAGAGAGATGCAGAAAGTAGACAAGAGTACAAGGAGATAAGGCGCAAGGTGAAGAGAGAGATGACGAAGGCTAAAGAAAAAGAGTATGAGGAGTTGTATGAGAGGTTGGACACTAAGGAGGGAGAAAAGGACCTGTACTGACTGGCTAGACAGATGGACCGAGCTGGGAAAGATGTGCAGCAGGTTAGGGTAATAAAGGATAAGGATGGAAACATACTCACAAGCGAGGAGAGTGTGTTGAGCAGATGGAAAGAGTACTTTGAGAGGCTGATGAATGAAGTGAACGTGAGAAGAGGTTGGATGATGTGGAGATAGTGAATCAGGAAGTGAAATGGATTAGCAAGGAGGAAGTAAGGACAGCTATGAAAAGGATGAAGAACAGAAAAGCCATTGGTCCAGATGACATACCTGTGGAAGCATGGAGGTGTTTAGGAGAGGTGGCAGTGGAGTTTTATGGAATCTTGGAAAGTGAGAGGATGCCTGAGGAGTGGAGAAGAAGTGTACTGGTGACAATATTTAAGAATAAGGGGGATGTGCAGAACTGCAGTAACTGCAGGGGGATAAAATTGATGAGCCTCAGCATGAAGTTATGGGAAAGAGTAGTGGAAGCTGGGTTAAGAAGTGAGGTGATGATTAGTGAGCAGCAGTATGGTTTCATGCCAAGAAAGAGCACCACAGATGCAATGTTTGCTCTGAGGGTGTTGATGGAGAAGTATAGAGAAGGCCAGACAGAGTTGAATTGCGTCTTTGTGGACCTGGAGAAAGCATATGACAGGGTGCCTCGAGAGGAGTTGTGGTATTGTATGAGGAAGTCGGAAGTGGCAGAGAAGTATGTAAGAGTTGTACAGGATATGTAGGAGGGAAGTGTGACCGTGGTGAGGTCTACAGTAGGAGTGACGGATGCATTAAAGGGATTACAGCAGGGATCGGCTATGAGCTCTGTCTTATTTGCAATGGTGATGGACAGGGTGACAGACGAGATTAGACAGGAGTCCCCGTGGATTATGATGTTTGCTGATGACATTGTGATCTGTAGCGATAGTAGGGAGCAGGTTGAGGAGACCCAGGAGAGGTGGAGAAATGCTCTATAGAGGAGGGGAATGAAGGTCAGTAGGAACAAGACAGAATACATGTATGTAAATGATAGGGAGGTTAGTGGAATGGTGACGATGCAAGGAGTAGAGTTGGCGAAGGTGGATGATCTTAAATATTTGGGATCACCAGTACAGAGTAATGGGGATTGTGGAATAGAGGGGACAAAGAGTGTAGGCAGGGTGGAATGGGTGGAGAAGAGTGTCAGGAGTGATTTGTGACAGATGGATATCAGCAAGAGTGAAAGGGAAGGTCTACAGGACGGAAGTGAGACCAGCTATGTTATATGGGTTGGAGACGCGGTGGCACTGACCAGAAAGCAGGAGACAGAGCTGGAGGTAGCAGAGTTAAAGATGCTATGATTTGCAATGGGTGTGACAAGGATGGATAGGATTAGAAATGAGTACATTAGAGGGTCAGCTCAAGTTAGGTGGTTGGGTGACAAAGTCAGAGAGGTGAGATTACATTGGTTTGGACATGTGCAGAGGAGAGATGCTGAGTATATTGGGAGAAGGATGCTAAGGATAGAGCTGCCAGGCAAGAAAAAAGAGGAAGTCCTAAGAGAAGGTTTATGGATGTGGTGAGAGAAAGGACATGCAGGTGATGGGTATAACAGAACAAGATGCAGAGGACAGAAAGATATGGAAGATGATGATCCACTGTGGCAACCCCTAACGGGATCAGCCGAAAGAAAAAGAAGAGAAGATCTACTGGTTTCAGTTTTAGTAATTATGGTATGGTTAAAGAGCTACAATGTAGTTTAGTTTTGTGTCACAATCAGACACAAGTGTACACTTAACGAGTTTGGATATAATATTAGTTTAATGTTTGTGGAAGCTTACTACACTACATGGTTTACTATCTGGTATTGTTTTTGTGCGATAAACAATCAAAACCAGTTACCGAATATTAACAATTTTATAATTTTTAAAATATTTTCTTTGTCATTTGTGCTGAACAAATGTGCGCGGACTGTTGACACTTTTTCAGCTTTTTCTTTTATTGCCCAGGATGGGCTGATTTATAATGAAATTTAGATGAATTTTAAGGTTTGATGGTTTTTTACTCTACAGGTCTGTAGCACACAACATGTCCTGCTCCAAGACAAGGTGCTTATAATGAATGCCACCTGCAGGCCTGAAAATAAATTCTACTGTGATCTGACAGGTGGGATCATGAAAATCATGGGGCTTAGGAAGAACAGGGCTCTTAGGCTTGAAGGTGTCAAGCTTATGGGCAGTTAGACTTGAAAAGCCCATGCATAAGAACAGAAACCCAAAATGAGCAGAGTAAGAGCATGTAATAGGTGTATGGACAGCCACAAAACGACAGAGCATCTGAGATTTGGAACAATATATACGTTATTTAAACTGGTTTATCCAGAGCAGGATTGCAGGAAACCTGGAGCCTAACCTAGTAGGTTTGGATGCAAGGCAGGAAAAATCCTTGGTATGCAATATGTATGTTGATGTTAAGAACAAAAAAGAATATGATATTTCAACTATTTTGAGAGAGAGAGAGAGAAATTGAAAAAACGGGGGCAAATATTTTAAAATGCAATTCCGCTACTGGATTATTTTCACAATATCAGATATTTTGAGCTGTGAATATCAACTAAAAGAATATAAATTAATAAATATAAAATAAATACAAAAACACATTAGTATGTTTAGTTTTTCACCAGTTGGCAGACTCTTAACCCAATTACCTGAATTTTACAAGGTTTGTATCACTTCATTGTTAAATTACTTTTTTTAAAGCAAAAGTGACTGGTCAGCAACAATATGCTGATTTAGTATGACCTAGTCAGTCTCTCAATCAGTACCATTTTATTTTCAAAAAGGATTCCTCCTGTGTGAAGTGGCAGGTGAATTATTGTCAACAAAACGCAGGCACCTGAGAAATAAACTGAGACGTTACTCACATGTGATTTTTCTGTCCATACAGTAAAGGTTTTGTTGACCAGCACATTCTGATTTCAGGCATTTGAATTACATCTTGATATACAAGAAGCGCAAAGAAAAGCAGCACCGTAAATCACTTTCTATTTCACACGCTTTATGCACCAGTGTTCAGCTTGCTCTGTCACAGCAAATGCTGTGTGAACACCCACCCTCCTTCACCAGCCGCCGTTCACTGGATGAATATGTGTGGGCAGCTGGTGGTGGATTACTTTCTGTTTTAGAGTTAAAAGTTACAAGGGTTAAAGACTAACGGCAAGGATATTCATTTAAAAACGAAAACTAAAAATATTTTTGTAAATTATTATTTTATTTCAGTTAGTCTTTCCAGCTACTTTAATTGTTTCCTTTAGTTTTTCATTTCGGTTTTGTTAATTATTTTATTTCAGTTGATGAAAATGTTTTTTTAATAATAGTTTCAGTTTTGATTTTAGTTTTCGTTAACTACTGTATAATAACCTTGATATGAAAAAAACGCGTATAATTTACAAACAAGAGTCTTAAATAGTAAAACAAGAAAAAAACAAAACAAAACAAAAACCTGTTCGACATAAGTTGAAAACTTTTGGGCTTCATTTGCTGTTTGTGCTTTGTTTCGCCTTGCCATCTCAGCAATAGTCTCCTGAAGGAACTTTGCCATCTCGAGTTTAGCAGCAAGTGCTTTCTTCTGTTTTTCTTCCTGTTGGAATTACAGTAATATACATGCTTTACTTACCAATCATTACTGCATGTAGCTATATTTTACTTAGCATAGAATTGTAATTTTTAATTTATCACACAAGAATAGGACAAATAAAGAAAGTTAGAATTGTTATGCAATCTTGCAGAGGGCTTTGCAGCATGACAAAACATTAATAATCTACAACTGTATTTACTCAATTTGAACATTCCACTAATATTTAGACATGCTCATTTGTGAAAAAAAGAATAATTTCAACACCAGCTCCCCTGTAAGTGGTTTTGGCAAATAGCCCTAGCTCAGAAGAAGCTACTCTGCACATCCTTACTGTAAAATACTACCCATCTATTCATCTCCTCTTCCAAATGAAGATATTTATCTATGCACAGGGTAAAGGGTATGTGCTTGGCTATTCCCATTCCACTGTGGACTTGGCTTTTTATTTGTACACAGTGCTGACTTCTGGCCATTATCTACTTCTCTAGTAAAGGGAAAAATCTACTTAAGCCACCATGCATTTTGCATTGTACTCCAAGTCATTAACAGCCTCAGCTGATCACAAGGAGGAACATGCAAGCGCTAAATGTGAACAGTGATAAAGAGTGATTGCTACATGATCTGGGGTATGCAATCCCCGCTTTGCCAGTTTATACAGGAAGGATCTGCACATTTTCCTGGAACATATTTAGGAGAGGGCATATTTTCATTGAAAACAAAAAAAGAACAAATCCATTTTGTAGGATGCCAACCAGAAAACATTAACACATTTAATGCATTTACTTATTTTTATTTTTGCAAACAGCAAAAAATACAAAAACAAAATTTCTGCTCAATCCACATAAAAATGTAGTTAAACAGTAAGCTTTTTTGTCCCAAAAATAAATGTATTGAAAAATTTGATAATGTCAGAAGATGCACAGTATGGGGTCAGAAAATATAACATGTGAAAACAGTAAATCACAAGTGAATTTTTTTTTTTTATTTAAGAAAAAAAGAAAGAATAAACTGATGACAGCATGCAATCGAGCTAGTGCTTGCTTCTTGCCATCAACTGCTGGTATTCAGCTTAGGAATTAACTGGTGTCTTGAAACCACCTTGTTCCCTTATGGCTTTAACACAGTTTCAATAGCGGTTTAGGATTAAATCCATAATAAGAATTAAGAACAACACACAAGAAAAAAAGCTTGCTTAGGTAATCCTTTATGACTGTTATATGGCATCTTACTTTACAGGTATTGCAAAAATCATGGAAATGTATTGATGAAATTAAAACAACTTATGACTATTTCCAAACTCCAATAATTGAATAACTTATCCATTGTCAAACTTTAAAATATAATTTAAAAACTCACATAAAAGATGAAGCAGAAGTGATACTATGCTGTTCTTTAAACTATGGTTTTAATTTGTCTGCTTTCCCAAAGCTTTTTAATTGATAGCACAATTATAAAAGCACTACAAAAGATGTCTAGCAAACTGAACATTGGTGCTAGTGATACAAAGTCTAAAAAATGCGGGCTTATTCTTCTGTGCTTAAACAATGTATTCATTTAACTTGTCAATTTAAAGAGAAAAACATTCAAAATAAAACAGTTCACTTGCCTTTTTCTATAACTGCTTATTTAATTACTAACCTTTTTTGATTCTGTTTCAAAAGTTGACGGGAGCATTTCTGGAAAGAATTTTAGAAATACAGGCAGGAGAAATTCCATAAATGGGACAATTACAAAGACCATGAAGGGAACAAGGCGAAAGAGATCTGCACAGGTTCTGAGAAGCTATAAAAAAAAATACAGATAGCAGATGTTAGAAGATGCCATTGAGAAACAAACTTTAAACTAATTTCCACTTAATGTGTATTAGTTCTGTTCATTTCCTCAAAGGCATATTTTATGGTGCTCCCCAGGGCTATTCCAATACAAACACAAAAGGGTTAATATTTAATATTTTTTTATTATTACAATTTCAAAACATAAATGGATCTGTCATGCATCTGTTCTCACATTCTTATTTTTTACTTAATAAAACATAGCTACCTAGACTAACATTTGCATCTATCAAGACTAAAGTCAGGGTCATGAAACCAAATTCAACAACTTACCTGAACTAGCAAAATAATCTCATCACAAACATATAATCTTCAACATGAACATAAATATCCATCATCTTCTTTACACTTACCCTTCTCCTCTCTCTCCTTGTAAGCTGCTGACCATGCAATAGCCTCCAGACCATGCGAGCTGCAATGTTGGTGTCAATTCCTAACTGGCGAAATCCATTATAGTAATGTTTGAGTTCATTCACAATGGTCTGCTTCCAAGACTTCTTTACTACTACTTTTTCTTGAGAATTAGATGTGGTGGGTGTTGCAGTAGACGCTGCGGCAGACACCGGTGTTTCATTCTTTGGAGAAGTAAAATCATCAATTCCAGACTTTGCCTCTTGGAGCAAAAAGCAAGAAGTATGAAATGCATGAGTGCAAAAACAAAAAGTGCTCAAGTGTGGCGATGTGCAGTGGAGTTCCGGCTTGCTTTTTAAATGCAGGGTTTTCCTTGAAGCATTAGAAGGGCACTGAAGAACTAAAAAAGCTGGAAATGTCCGATAATGGCATATAAGGAAAGGCTTCCTATAACAAAAACAAGATAGTATTTTCAGTATAAAGAGATAAAAGTGTGATGTACTGTTTGAACCAATTGCTTGAGAAAAAAAAAAAAAGAGAGTTGCTTTAATAAGCTTCACTTAATCCAATGCTTCTTAAAAATAAACATTAAATGTTACATCTTAAAGTGCTTACCTTATGTAAAAAAAAACAAAACTTTGTCAAGTTATTAGATTGAGTCACTTTTTGTTTTGATTTTATTAAAATCACACAACATTCCATACAAATAAATCAATTTTACAAACATAAGATCGAAAACAAATCAATCCCCACCCCTGTGAGTCACATCTTCTACCGTTTATAACCCTCAACATTAATGAAGTAATACACCGACTAGTTTAGTAAATTTTTTAAATTCTGTTTACTAAAATGAATACTTAATGTTGAGTTATCAAATGTCAGCATAATTTAGGGGATTTCAAAAATAATTTTAAAAGAAAAAAGTATTAAAATTCACCCAAACAGACATAAGAAAAATGTCTGCAGTATAGGCAAATGCTTTAATAGTTTTTTAGTAAGTCAAAAAAATGTGTAAACTTAAATTTCAAATTAAGTATAAAAAATTAAAATGGAATTTCATGTGGCAAAAAAAAAAAAAAAAAAAAAAAATTGGACAAATTGATGTTTTGTTTTTTTTTTCTTGGATGTGAATTCCTATCATACAGTACCTTGATTTTAACATACTGGAAAGTATACTGGAACCAAATGCTGACATAGTGCTCATAGGGGTGGGATTAGTGCTGATGACCTGATAGAAAGAGGAGAGAAAAAGGTAAATAAAAAAATCAATACCAGCAGGAAGAAAACAGCTGAGCTGAAGCAAGCATTTTAGTGTTCTGTACTGCTCTAAGAAGAACTATGAAAATACACTGAAACGCAAGGTAAGGGAAAATTATTAATTAAATCATATCTTTTAAAAACCAAAAATGTTATATTTAATCCGTTTAAAATGACAGGTGAAAAAAATTACTAAATAAACTGAGAACAAAAATTCTGTTAATAAATTATTAGATATATCCTTCTGAAAACATGTACCTCCATCTTTCATTGTGATAGTTTTCAAAAATTCTAATAAAAGGAGAAATAAAACTGCAACCCTCTTCAAATAAATAAATAATAATACATTTTAACACAAAATGTTTATTATTAGAAATCCATCTGAATGGATTACTGCACTAAGTTTAAACCCAACTGTTTGATCTGGAATCAGATTAGGAGCTTCATTAAGTGCAGTACAGTGAAAGATATAAGATTAAACATTTTACCAAATGTCAGACACTGGAAAAATAAGGCTTAAAGTGCTCACTATATTCATAAAATGGATCATCTTCAGATTGACATTATGTTTTCATTTCTGATCACAAGCAGGTTACCCTATTGCACTAACCTAATAAGAAGCATACCACTTAGCAAACGAACTTAATGGACTAAATGGTTTCATCTTATTTATGAAATTTCTAATGTTCTTATATGTTTTTAACAGATTTAATTCTCCCTTTTTAATGTTTGTGACAATAGAAAACATTAAATATTTATAAAACAAAGATTGTCTCAAACTTCTTTCCCCGAAACATTTTGCAGAAAACTAAAGAAAAAAAATCTAAAACACTAAATACATTCTGGATTAGATAACCCAGGAAAGAGAATTCAAGTGGGGCCAATAAAATCGATGAGCATAGGGACAAGGTTTAACCAAACTTCAAAGCATACTTTGAGAGTTATAAGCATATTGAAAGAGGGCAAAGGGGGCAGAGTTGTATGTACACTGCGGAAATTTTCAACCAAAATGCTTCAGATATGCAGCATGTTAATGTTGTTTTCTATTTGCAATGTCTGAACTGCATCATGCACAGGAATTCACAGAAAACCAAGTGTACTCAAGTACATTTAATTTATTTTATCAAGCATTTAGTGAGTTTTAACAAATAATTGTGCTGTGTATTCCACTGTTCAAAGCTTTACTAATATATACAGTAATAGGCTAAATTTACTTGTATACAATTTATAATGTAGTAATCTATTTCAGCTCTGCTTGTTATAATGCATGTGCAGTGACAACACTGAAACTAAATCTGTCACCCTTAAACCATAGAATGGTATAGACACTTGACTTGCTCTGATAAAGTAGTAAGCCATTTTCAATGCATAATTTGGAAATTGTAAAAATAAATAAATAAATTGCATGTTATGTAATTGATAAAACAATAAAAAAAAGCAAAACTGCAATACTATATGAGTATTCCCCACACCTTTGATTGCCACCACTGTGTAGAAAATCTTAAACCAATATAATGCATGCATTAGCAGAATTATTAAGCAGATTTCAAAACTAGTCAGAGCAATACTGCATTAAAGGGTATACTCACACACACTAGGTAATGCAAATGCAATTTTTACCTAAAACACGTCTTTCAAATATAATCAAAGTAGTCAGAGACACATTCATGCATACATAGGGATAGTGTGCCGGCTCCAAAGAAGACAGTGTCGAGTATGAAAATCAAACTACTGTACTGCGCCAATCTCTTCATACTAAAAATCATCCAGAAGCTGAACAGGTCAAGCAGCCAAACACAATTTACTATAGGTTTTAATACAATTAGACAAATTCCACCCAGCCTACATTCAGGAGCACAGGTAGCAACATTCTATTCAACAATAAGGGTAGGGACACTGTAAAGTTTTCTACTTTAGCTTTTCAGAAAAGACTAAATGTAATTTTCTTCTGTGTAGTGTCCGGTGATCTTGGTATATATGGTGGTACATACAGTAGCTTGGATAGTGCCATTGCAGTTAAACTGCACTGCTCCTGGTCACATTTGTTTGCAAGTGTCTTGTAGTATCACTTGTAATTGCCAGATCAGTTCAGTTTATGAATGTCGTGTAAAATTTAAAGCATTTTAATAAAGTTCAGAATCCTTTGTAACAGAATTTAATCTTTAGATTTATACATGTTTCTGTATATAATGGTGTTGATACACAGCATGAGTTTTTTTTTTTAGTAATTATTTCAATTTAGGCTTTCATTCATAGAATCTGAGGTTTGCAGAAGTGCACATGCAGATGGAAGTTTTCAGGGGTTATGGGTGACCATTTAGCCACATTAACATTACATAAAGGCAGCACAGTGGTGCAGTGTTTTCCACTAACTCATGGATACATTTTCCTGGTTTTGAAACTTGTGTCTAGTCATTGTTCTCACACACTATGCATGTTCTCAAAGACATATAGTTTAGGTTGATGGGTGGTTTCAAACTGGCCTCATACACACAGTGCAAGTGCATGTATATGCATAAGTTGGCCAACACTCAGGACTGTTTCTTGTCTTATACTCACTGCTGCCACTAAAGCCTCTGGCACTCATGACTCTAAACTGGATTAGATAGTATTTGAGAATATTGTTATATATAATGTCAAATAAATTATCAGTACTATGCCTTTTTGGCATTAGCACCCTGATTATTTGTTATACAAAGCGCTTAGGGAGAATGGAACTTAGTCAAGTACAGAAGCTGTCAGTCGTATGACAATGAAAAACTTCTAATCAACTATAACTGCCACTTCCTGGGACACAAACTGTTTTTATCTGTATTTGCCCATTTTAGTTTAAAGTAGTTACCATATTGTAATACTTTAATAATAATACATTTTATTTATATAGCACCTTTTCCATGTTCAAGGCACTTTGCATTTGTATACCTTGTATTTGTTTACTCTGGTTTTATAAAATAAACAAACAGAAAGAATTGTAATCATTAAGTATAAACAGTGATTCGGAGATTCAAAAACATCTAAAGCATTTTTAAAAAATTTGTGTAAAGAGGTAAGGAATGGTGAGCTTCTTGCTTTACGCAAAGCAAACTCTTATGATTACATGTGTGATTTTTCCAAGTTTGTTGCCAAGTATTCAGTTTGGAGGCTTAATATCACAGCTCTAATTCATCCAGCAATTGTCATTTCATATAGTCTTTACCAGCTATCATAGTATTGTTGCAAATGTTGGAGCTAAGAGAATCAAATAATACAGGCTGAAAAACAGGGAGCTTTACTGTCTTAAACTTTCTAAAAATAACAGAACTAGGGGGACCAAGCCCCCTGGCGCACAACCCCCAGTTGCAGCCAGAATATTAGTAGAATGTGTAAATGTACAAAAGAAAAATGATTATTTATTGGAGTCAAAAATCACAAAATTCTATAAATATGTAAAAGAAAAATGAATTATTATTTAATGGAGTAAAAATCATGAAATGAGAATAAAATATTTACTCTCTTACCATTTGAAGTATTCCCATTAAACTGAGGTCCACTATGCTCGGCGAGTATTTATAAGAGACTAAATAAACGATCTATTCATTTTAATGGACATTCTTATGGATAAAAAAAACTTTTTTTTTAAAAATAACTTATTTAAATGACAGGAAAAATCACGTGAAAACTAAAGTGGTATGCAATGGGTCATCGTAACTCGACCTTGAGATAACTAAATCACCTAAACACAAACATTGGTGTTATGAATAGATATATATATATTTTTAATAGTTTGTTCCTATGAAAGAAAGTTTACTCGATCAAAAATAAAAACCATGACTTTCTTGATATTTTAGTTTATAATTTAAAAACCGAATAAGAGTCATCCCATTAAAGTTCGATAAATTCTGAAATGAATGATACCAAACATATATATGTAGGTTTTAAAATAAGCCCGATTTAAATCATGACAAAAAAGTGACATAAAATCATCACATAAAATTGTTGCACTTTTAGGCTTAGGATTTTATATATAGAGAGCAGATGTGTGCCTAGTAACTTTGAAAACTGGAAGGAAAAGTCTGGAAAGAAAAGAAAAAAAAACATGGAGTATGTCTTCATACTGGGTTGAAACAGAGTTTCATATTGTAGGAGTGAATAACTGTTAATTAAATCCACAATAAAAAAAAGAAGAGGTACCTTTTGAATCAATATAAAAATTAAAATGACCTAGTAGGAAGAAGAGTCTATTAGAGGGAGTCCAAATACAAGAAGCTATAGAGAAAGTTAAGTTTGTAACTGTGGGAAAATGAAAGATGTTGGGCTAGATAATCTGAAAGTCAGAAATTCAAAAAAGGTTTAATTGGGCAGTTACATAAAACATTAGATTTGGAAATTGCACACAGGACCCCATTGCATATAAACATAATGAGACTGTACAGGGATTCCTGTGCTTAAGGGCTTGTACAGTACCAGGTCTCCTTTATAGAAGATAATGGATTTATTGGTCCAAAATTTTAATGTTTAAAATATGCTTAAAAGATTATAGTGCACTTTGCAGGCAGAATGAAAAAATTAGAAAACAGAAAATTAGAACATGACTATGGCATCAAACTATGTAAATAGTTTCCTTTGTTAGGATTTATTCCTAAGCATATGAGCCCAGTACCATTGGATACATACTGTACATGGATGAAAGATAGGCTGGGAAAACAGTCAACCTTCCTCAAGGTAGCAAAATCTACAGTATACATTTTCCCTAGAACCAATTTTGGTAAAGAAGACAATTGGTTATAGAACACACCAATAATGAAGCAAAATATAACCAAGGAAAACTCATAATTAAATCACCTATTTGTAATGTTTGAAATAAAAACTGACTAGAAGCAAAACTACAATGGAAGACCTATATTACACCTACAGGAAGAGGGAAGAAAATGATGAAATGCATATTCATCCACCTGATCCTGAACTTGTGAAACCCAGTTCAGGATAACAGAGATCAACCCAATGCCCAGCAACACTATTTTCAAAGGAGGATGCAAATCATGGAAGGAGAATAGTCTATTGCAGGGCACACCTATGCGCACTTATTCTTGAGCAATTTCAAATCATCAGTTAAACTAGCACAAATCTTCTGGAAATGAAAGGAAACCCTACGTAAATATTGGCAGAAAGTGCAAACTATACAGTGACAAGGCCTGGATTCTAACAGGCAGAAGGCAGTGGTGTGAACTTCTGTGCTTACACATGAAAGGTATAAAATCCATATTAAAAAATGGCAACTGCATGGTATACTGTGGGCCATTTGGCACTAACCCTGGTGATTATCTTTTATGAAATAAAAACTATGCCTGACAGATACAGAACTGAACATTACTATCTATATCAAGCAGTGTTGGTTTTTTCACTATTCTTATTTAAGCATAATGCAAACAAATACTGTCAGCTTAGTCATGATTTGATTATAAAAAAGACAAAAAAACTAAAATTCAACACATCTTAATAAATATCTTTTGATTATTTTAGTCATATTTTACTCCAAACCAAGCACTTAATTTTCTACCTTTGAAGATTTCATGGTGTCAAAAAATAAAAGTGGATGGTGATCATGTGGCATTTACAAATCTGAGGTGCACTCAAGCAAGTCACTAAATTCTCCTATAACATTTTTCTTTCACAAAAAAAAGACATTATTTGCCTATTAAGACTGTCTGACAACTTTAAATTTGCCCAGTATGAGAAAGTGTGTGGTGATAATTTGTCCTGCTGAATTATACATGGATAACAAAATTTAAAACACCTTATTTTAAATTAAAGATGGTAACTTTTTAAAATTGCACACGATACTGTACTTTTTTTAATGCTTAATTCCACCAAACAACAGCAATAGCTCAACATACATGATAAGTAGCTTCAAAATAAAATGTCTGCTGTGAATTTATCAAAATAGCCAATCTTTCTACTACATTCTGCTAAACACATAAATCAAATCCACATCAAAAAATAAATAAACAAACAAACAAATGTTAGACTACCGTGTACATGAAACACAATACCTTTCCCTTTATTAGCAAAATTAAGATGGTAAGAAAGAATCACATGGAAAAATAGCCAGGAAACACTTGTGTTTTTTACTTTAGGATACCTGTCACTTTACAAATGTGAGAATGAAGAACTGTCTGTGGTAAGATTAAGTTAATTCTCCCCTTACAAAATGTCCGTCTTGGAGAATAATGGTTATCTATACCTACAGTGCATCCGGAAAGTATTCACAGTGCATCACTTTTTCCACATTTTGTTATGTTACAGCCTTATTCCAAAATGGATTAAATTCATTTTTTTCCTCAGAATTCTACACACAACACCCCATAATGACAACGTGAAAAAGGTTTACTTGAGGTTTTTGCAAATTTATTAAA
Organism: Erpetoichthys calabaricus; assembly: GCF_900747795.2. NCBI lineage: Eukaryota > Metazoa > Chordata > Cladistia > Polypteriformes > Polypteridae > Erpetoichthys > Erpetoichthys calabaricus. The sequence continues at coordinate 125,466,899 of NC_041394.2, forward strand.
AAAAACAAACAAACTGAGAAATCACATGTACATAAGTATTCACAGCTTTTGCTCAATACTTTGTCGATGCACCTTTGGCAGCAATTACAGCCTCAAGTCTTTTTGAATATGATACCACAAGCATGGCACACCTATCCTTGGCCAGTTTCACCCATTCCTCTTTGCAGCACCTCTCAAGCTCCATCAGGTTGGATGAGAAGCGTCGGTGCACAGCCATTTTAAGATCTCTCCAGAGATGTTCAATCGGATTCAAGTCTGGGCTCTGGCTGGGCCACTCAAGGACATTCACAGAGTTGTCCTGAAGCCACTCCTTTGATATCTTGGCTGTGTGCTTAGGGTCGTTGTCCTGCTGAAAGATGAACCGTCGCCCCAGTCTGAGGTCAAGAGCGCTCTGGAGCAGGTTTTCATCCAAGATGTCTCTGTACATTACTGCAGTCATCTTTCCCTTCATCCTGACTAGTCTCCCAGTCCCTGCCGCTGAAAAACATCCCCACAGCATGATGCTGCCACCACCATGCTTCACTGTAGGGATGGTATTGGCCTGGTGATGAGCGGTGCCTGGTTTCCTCCAAACATGACGCCTGGCATTCACACCAAAGAGTTCAATCTTTGTCTCATCAGACCAGAGAATTTTCTTTCTCATGGTCTGAGAGTCCTTCAGGTGCCGTTTGGCAAACTCCAGGCGGGCTGCCATGTGCCTTTTACTAAGGAGTGGCTTCCGTCTGGCCACTCTACCATACAGGCCTGATTGGTGGATTGCTGCAGAGATGGTTGTCCTTCTGGAAGGTTCTCCTCTCTCCACAGAGGACCTCTGGAGCTCTGACAGAGTGACCATCGGGTTTTTGGTCACCTCCCTGACTAAGGCCCTTCTCCACCGATCACTCAGTTTATATGGCCGGCCAGCTCTAGGAAGAGTTCTGGTGGTTTCGAACTTCTTTCACTTACGGATGATGGAGGCCACTGTGCTCATTGGGACCTTCAAAGCAGCAGAAATTTTTCTGTAACCTTCCCCAGATTTGTGCCTCGAGACAATCCTGTCTTGGAAGTCTACAGACAATTCCTTTGACTTCATGCTTGGTTTGTGCTCTGACATGAACTGTCAACTGTGGGACCTTATATAGACAGGTGTGTGCCTTTCCAAATCATGTCCAAGCAACTGAATTTACCACAGGTGGACTCAAATTAACCTGCAGAAACATCTCAAGGATGATCAGGGGGAACAGGATGCACCTGAGCTCAATTTCGAGCTTCATGGCAAAGGCTGTGAATACTTATGTACATGTGCTTTCTCAATTTTTTTATTTTTAATAAATTTGCAAAAATCTCAAGTAAACTTTTTTCACGTTGTCATTATGGGGTGTTGTGTGTAGAATTCTGAGGAAAAAAATTTATCCATTTTGGAATAAGGCTGTAACATAACAAAATGTGGAAAAAGTGATGCGCTGTGAATACTTTCCGGATGCACTGTATGTAAATGTACTTTTTGTACAGTTGTAAACGAGTCGATACTTTACAGAATATATGTCTTGCCTTTGCTGATCATACTGTATTAGCAGGGAATCGTACTGGCATGGGCCTAAAATGTAGTTGAACAGTCTAGAATTTAAGTGGGAACTGGATCTTCCAGAGAGAGAGAGAGAGAGAGGTTGGGAGCATGCACTGATGCAGTATGTTGCCACACCCACCACAGGACAAACCACCTCAAGATTCCAAATTAGGACCAGAGTGCAGCCATGCAATGGGTGACACCTCAGCACCACACTAGTTCAATTGGCGACTGAGTAATGAACATGTTTTTGTGATTCATCAGTGTGCCAGACTGAAATGCACTGTAAGGATTGTGACTTGCAAGATGGATCATCAGATAAGGGTATATATTTAGCATTATGACAGCTGGAACTTAACATAAAACACAGAACTAAATTTTACTTTTACTTAAGGCATAAGCATAGCCCTTACCAAACACATTTAAGAACAATGAAAGATTCAACATATTAACAGCTTTCCACTATAAGATAAAGCTTGTGTTTCACACTTCTTGGCCCATGAACAATGCTGGCATTGCATTATCATTATACAACACTAAAAAGATAATTAAAAAACAACTTTTAAAAACAGATGTAAACAATGGCCAGACACTGACATAATTGACATACTGTATATTAATCTGAGATATTTATGTTAGTGTCTGCCTATAGTCAATATGCACAACTTGATGTATCATTTTTCAGAACAACATATTACCAAACAATCTGGAAAATGTTCTCATTCTCCCCTAATCTGTATTGCTTTATCCTCTCAGATCCCAAACATGGGAGTGCTGGGTTGAGAAACAATTCAAAATGGACTAGGTATGAACGACATGACAACATATCAGAACATTACCATAACTGTGACAAAAACAGCCCATTCAGTCCAACATGTCTGTCAATCTTATTCACCTAGATTCTCTAAAATAACATCAAGTCGAGTTTTGGAGGTCCCTGAAGTGTTACAGTCTACCACACTACTTGGTTATATGCTGTTGCTGCATATGGCATCCCATCCAGGTTTAGATTTAGTATAGCTCCTTTAAATTTGAAAAGGCACGTTTTAAAAAAATTAAAATGTCTAAATCTACATTTATTTCAACAATAGCTGCAATACCTAGAACCATTCTTCTTTAATCGTAAAGAATAAGACACTAATACATGTTATGTATATTACATACGCTCATGTTATATTACACTTCACTTACCTGTAAATGGTTTTAATAATGTAAATGTAACCAGAGAGGTCAAATCACAAGCTAATCATATACTGTTAAAATCCAAAAATAACTATTGCTCGAAAGAACCCAAAACAAAAAAGGGTTGAAAAGAAATGCAAGTTTCGTTTCTAAATGTCTCCTTATCATTACTCTTTCTTTTGTTCTGTCAAATTGCTGTGAAAATACGTTATCACACTAGTTCACATAAACAAGAGGTTCAAATCTGGAAATTCCATTCGATAAAAGCTAGCATGCCTAAAAAAAGCGAACGAAGCTCAGTAACAGCAGGCCTGTTCACAGTATCCGGCCTCCCTATTTAAGTTCCAGAACACCCAGCTTTGCAAGGAGGTCTGGGGGACCGCAGAATTCATTGACGCGCCGATCAGGAGAGGAGTGAGAACCGCTGACGAATAAGCCAGTTGTCCAATAGAAACTCTCATTACTGCGCAGACTCGCGGAACAACAACAAAATAGCCAAGTGTTTAGACAGCGCCCCTGTAAACTGGCCAATGCTATCTGATGGATCGTCCAGTTCCTGTGACGTCACATGTTAGTGAGTTAAAAACAGGAACTTGTGGGACTACGAGGCTTGTCAATACGAAAGTGCCGGTGGACGAGTAGGAAAGAGACTCAAAGTTGTTGAATACTGTAAAGTAGTACGTTTATGTCCACCTGACATTATACCTGTCCCATTTGAGGCTGGTGTGCCTACCCGGAGCTTCATTTGTATTTTTTCGGGCAAACATCGACTTGGATATTTTGGAGGCATTATAAAGGAATATAGAGTACGATAGAGGAATTCCTCAGCAGATACGGAAGACACTGCCAGAGATGGTTATGGTCTCCTCCGCTGTGTATTTTGCTAACGTAATCCACACCAGAATAAAATGGGCGAAAGTTAAATGAGATCCAAGTATAATAATGTTGGTAGAAGCAACTGTATTAACGGAAACGTTTGGCATTGCGTTCAACGTTCAGGTTGGCTCCTTTATTACCACGGAAAATATGTACAAAATATACAGTGAATTTGAATGTATAAAGGGACAAGTAAGAAATTTTACGCATGACGTTACCTGCCTTCAGGTGTGTTCGGAGATTTGGTTAGCTAGTTTAAGAGCTGGTGCATTTTTACATTTTTAGTCACTTCATCAAATAGTTTTCACAGTTTTATCTTTAACTTTGGTAACTGTGATTAACTTACTTTTGTAACTGTGAGCCATATTCAAAATAACAGGTAACAGAATGTAATTACTACATGTATTAGTGTACATAAACGTGATTTACAATACCATTTTACAAAGTCTTGTGGCTGAAGTTGCATTCACATAGAGCACATTCCAACTTGAGTGGTGAAATGATTATTTTCCTATTGTTAGATAGATAGATAGATACTTTATTAATCCCAATGGGAAATTCACATTCTTCAGCAGCAGCATACTGATACAATAAATAATATTAAATTAAAGAATGATAATAATGCAGGTGAAAAACAGACAATAACTATGTATAATGTTAAATATTAACGTTTACCCCCCCCCCCCCCCCCGGGTGGAATTAAAGAGTCGCATAGTTTGGGGGGGAACGATCTCCACAATCTGTCAGTGGAGCAGGACAGTGACAGCAGTCTGTCGCTGAAGCTGCTCTTCTGTCTGGAGATGATACTATTAAGTGGATGCAGTGGATTCTCAATAATTGATAGGAGCCTGCTGAGCGCCCTTCGCTCTGCCACAGATGTTATAAACTGTCCAGCTCCATGCCAACAATAGAGCTTGCCTTCCTCACCAGTTTGTCCAGGTGTGAGGCGTCTTTCCTCTTAAAGCTGCCTCCCCAGCACACCACTGCGTAGAATAGGGCGCTCGCCACAACTGTCTGATAGAACATCTGCAGCATCTTATTGCAGATGTTGAAGGACGCCAGCCTTCTAAGGTAGTATAACCGGCTCTGTCCTTTCTTGCACAGCGCATCAGTATTGGCAGTCCAGTCTAATTTATCATCCAGCTGCACTCCCAGATATTTATAGGTCTGCACCATCTGCACACAGTCACCTTTGATGATCACTGGGTCTATGAGGGGTCTGGGCCTCCTAAAATCCACCACCAGCTCCTTGGTTTTGCTGGTGTTCAGTTGTAGGTGGTTTGAGTCGCACCATTTAACAAAGTCATTGATTAGGTCCCTATACTCCTCCTCCAGCCCATTCCTGATGCAGCCCACGATAGCAGTGTCATCAGCGAACTTTTGCACATGGCAGGACTCCGAGTTGTATTGGAAGTCCGATGTATATAGGCTGAACAGGACCGGAGAAAGTACAGTCCCCTGTGGCGCTCCTGTGTTGCTGACCACAATGTCAGACGTGCAGTTCCCAAGACGCACATACTGAGGTCTGTCTTTAAGATAGTCCACGATCCATGCCACTAGGTATGAATCTACTCCCATCTCTGTCAGCTTGTCCCTAAGGAGCAGAGGTTGGATTGTGTTGAAGGCACTAGAGAAGTCTAGAAACATAATTCTTACAGCACCACTGCCTCTGTCCAAGTGAGAGAGGGATCGGTGTAGCATATAGATGATGGCATCCTCCACTCCCATCTTCTCCTGATATGCAAACTGCAGAGGGTCAAGGGCGTGTTGAACCTGTGGCCTAAGGTGGTGAAGCAGTAGCCTCTCCATGGTCTTCATCACATGTGATGTCAGAGCAACAGGCCGAAAGTCATTCAGCTCACTAGGACGTGATACCTTTGGGACTGGGGTGATACAAGATGTTTTCCAAAGCCTCGGGACTCTCCCCTGTTCCAGGCTCAGGTTGAAGATGCGCTGTAGAGGACCCCCCAGCTTGGTTGTTTAGGACCTGTGGCTCAGAAGCAAACCTATGGGAGTGTCTTGTGGGTCTAAGGAGGCCCAGGCCCCTCCATTCAGAAGCCAGCCTGCCCCCCACAATATTTCTATGTGGTCTACATAAGTATAGGACCTCTGCAATCAATTGAGCCACTCCCAGCCCCATCCAACTTTAGATTGATAGGACAATGAATGGAGCCACTCTAAACTTCAAGGGGGATTCCAACCTGGAATTCAACCCAGGTCCACAAAAATATTAATCTAATAAACAGCTTTTGACATGACCACTCAGTTGTTTACAGACTCCCCCGCTCTGCAGGTGATGTGGCTGTGGTTCATATATAAAATGTTTCAAATAAGTACCTAATGGAGATTTAAAATCTGTGCTGAAGTCTCAAGCTAAAATTGCTTCCGAACATGACAAAAAGCGGATCACTGTGGCCCTTTGCCGATTAATTACAGTGTTAGAGAAATACTGAATCATTGCAATGTTTAGATCAGGGCTATTTAGTTACAAATTCATTTGGGCCAGATTTTCAAACCAAAAAATGTAGCTCGGCCAGACATTTTCATTTGGTAAGCAGTGGGTAATGACAAATTTTAAATCAACATGGATGTATTTAAAAACAAGTAATGTTTATTCATTGTTTCCCTTTTAAATTTGGTCACATTTGACACAGGCACATCAAAAATGTATATAAAAAAACACTTAAAGCTATAATTGAACAGAATCTGAGGTAATAGCAATACTTTTTTCCACTTTTGAAAAAAAAACCATTTTGTTCACAAATTGCAAAAAATAAAAAAAGTGCACACTATTAGTAATAACTTTGGTTTCCCTTTTGAAATATGTAATCCTCCCCCAGTTTAAAGGGGAGGTCATGACAAGAAAGGAATTTTTTTCATAGAACTTAAAACTATTTAATTCACACAGTTTTAATCACTCATGTGACAGAGGTTAAATTTGAGTTCCACAACAACACATTTCCTGTGGAAATTGGTTTTTTTTTCCACCAGAAAAAAAACTACCTGAGTAAATGCTTAAGAGCAAGGCACCAAATGTGGCGTGAAAGTGGATTAGTACATTTATTGTAATGATTTGTCTTCAAAATGTCTTTGTACAGAGTTATTGTGTGTCACATAATGAATTATTAATTATAATTATTACTATTATTATTTTGTATATACTTAACTTTGTTTCTTTGTTAATGAGCTCCCATTGAAGAATTTATTGATAAAAGAATATGTAGCGTGCACACCAAAATGACTGAAGTAAAAACTAACGAAGTGGCATTTTTTGATACCATTTTAACAAAGTTTACTGTCTGCCGGCAATCACAGAGCAGCCCAGTAAAATGACAGTAATACACTTGAAACCTTAAAACGCAGTCTTCATCACATCACTGTGTGTGACTAAACAGCAGGCAGGCGACTACTCGTACATGTTTACTGACAGACAGACAGGCTGGCATCTTGCATGGGGTATGAGTTAAATCAAAAGAGAAACAGCATGCAAAGATGCGTGAACATAGGGAGATTGGTGACAATTAAACCTAAGTGTGCCTGTGTGAAATCAGAAGGGACCACTGAATTCCACGAGGCAGAGATATCTTCATAACTGGGGACCTATATGATGGGCAGAGGAATTTCAAATGTTTTGTATGCCTACCTTTTATTTTGATGACCGGTTGCATCATATTCAGCCCTTCGTTCGTTATTCTGGGAAAAGTGTAACCAACCTCTTGTTGAAATTCACAGTCGTCCTGTCAGCAGCACCGTGTACTTAGAAATATTTTCCTGTGCATATCTCCAAGTCCAGTCATGTTCACTGTGACTCCCTTGCACTGCATAAACTGTCCTTTATGAGGCTCAGTGATTTGCCAGGGGGAGCTCGTACCAACACATATGTTAATGACATATCCACTCAACAATAGAAGTTGGCCTTTGCATCTGTTACAACATAATAGTTTAAAGTTTCAATGATTTCATTCGCCACTGGTGAACTAAGTAGAAATGATACATGGCAAAGCCTATTTTTTGCGACCATTTAAGTTGCAGTCTGGAGCTCTGATGGGACCAGGGGCTGGGCCACTCGAAAGTTGCTTCTAGGCCACATGTGGCCCTCAGGCTGCCATTTGAATCGGCCGGCTTTAGATAATGCAACAATATTTTTTTTACTTTTATGGACTTTTAATGTCAATTAATTGTTTGGATTTCAAAGAGCAGGAGTCCTGTGCAAGTATTTATCGAGTGTCTTAGAGTAGTAAAATGGTCTTACCTAGCTCGAAAATCTCAGAATACACAAATTTGGCATTAGTCTAAGAAGTAAAAACAAAAGCATTTTATCAAATATTGATTTAGTAAACTACTCTCAACTACACTAGGATTTAGGAGTGTTCGTTAGGTGTCCATATGTTCTAGGAGCTGTCAGAAGCACATTCTGGGTAAAGTAGAATGTTTTGGAAACACTGGGCAACAGTGAACTCAGAAAAAGATATTGATTTGACAAATCTTGTATGTCACGTGATCGCTCCATCTACACAAAGAAGCTGTGCTCTGTTAGCCGAAACAAAAGCTTTTGTAACGTTATGTTTTTAACTTTGGGTAAAATACAGCTTTGCAATAGTGATGATTCACATATGTCATAACCAATCGTTTCTGAAAATTTGCACCATTCTTTGAAAGCCCTTACAACACGCGAGGGAGGTATTAAAGCAGATTCATAAGTTTCCCCACCACTTCACGTGCAGTTATGTTAAAACAAGCTTCATTCATGCAAATCAATAGTTTTCCTAGAGTTGTTGGTGTGATGAACTGCACGAACATAAAGATCAGGTGCGGATGAGCATGCATATGTGAATCTTAAGCAATATCACAGTATCAATACACAGGTGACACCCTTTCAGATTTGTGAATACTGTGACCCATTCCCATTTAAACTTTCTCAGCTTAATGCTCCCTCTTCCCCCACCTTCCTCATTTTGGATCCAGGTCAGCTATCAAGGAGCGTCAAAACACCTGCTATAAAACACTTCTTTTTGATTAGATCCAGGATGGGTGGAGAAATCTTCCTTTCAGATTTTGAAATGTACCATTGGGCATATGTTCTTCGTCCACTATACCTGTGGCTGAACCCCCCACTTCCCCTCACATCCTGGCTACTTATAGAAACAAATCTTGTTTCCCTCCATGCTCTGCAATATCTACCATTTATTAGATTTAAAACAAAAAACAGAGCAGACAAATATAATCCTCTCATAAATTATGTTTGGCCCAAAGTGGAAGAACACCTTGGTTCCACACTGTGCTGGCACTTCCTCACACCATTGTTTCACAACAGCTCTCTCAACATTGGTGGATGACCCATCTCTTTTTCACTTTGAGCTTCTAGTGGTATTGGCACACTCAGCAGTTTGTTTGATGGAACTGGGCTTGCCTCTTTTCAGTCTCTGAAAGACAAATATTGTATTCCTCCTTCCTTCTTTTTTTCTATTTACAGGTTAAATCTGTTCTCAGGACGTGTGGAATAAGTTTTTCAGTCTCCATTCCCAGCCACCCATTGTTTAATTACTTTATCTTGCCCTCGTGTTCCAATAAATGCATTTCTGTTCTGAACGTTCAACTTTGTGACTCCATAACTACATCTATCTGAGTCACTCAAAAATGGATACGAGATCTTTCCTTATCAACACCATTGTTTTGCAATACTATTTTTAAAAACATTAAAAATTCTTCTAGAAACTCAAACCACCAACACATCCAATCTAAAATTGTCCATAGAGTTTATTATTACTCTAGGAAGTGTTTCATGATAGACTTAACCCCTGATTCACACTGCCATCAGTGTGCCATCAGTGTGATGTACAGGGCACCTTTTATCACACATTCTGTTGCTATTCTTTGGGGTTCAATTGCTAAGGCCCTCTCCTCCATCTCTATCCCTTGCTGTTCTTCTACTCTGTTAGATTTCTTTCTCTTTTTCTTTTCATAATCATCACATTATTTCATTGGCCACAACAGTAGCCAAAGTTCTAATAGTCTCCCAATGGAAGAATCCATATCTGTCACCTTCTTGGTCTGGAAGCCCTTTTTTTAATATCTAACATTATTAGAACTGTCAGCCATGCGGACTGACGGTGTACCTGCACCTTCTGTTAGTAAAAGGGAAAATACTATCACCCTAATCATGTCATGGCTAACTGCAAACCCTTGATTTCAATCCACTTTTCTATTAGATTTCTTTCCTCAGCTGAGCATGTGGGCCTCTGGGCCCTGTCAGTGACCACGTGTACCGCATGGGTTTTGGGTTGTCATCGTTGGAGGGGTTTTTTTTTTCCTTCAAAATTTGAATATGAAAATTCATTTATTGTTGCTTTTCTATTTGTTTGACATCAATAAAAAACTGATTACAAAAAAAGAAAAAATACACAGGTGACATCATGGATGCAAACTGTATTGTAGTCGCCAGCATATTACACTGAAGACAAGCGAGGCTGGATGGGTGATTGACAGAGAAATGTCACACAGGTATGCTGAGCTCTGCATTCCACAAACCCCTGGAGTATTCATGTTGACCTTCACAAGAATAGGAAAGCTCAAGAAGAGAGGTGCAGACTTCAAGGTATTGGATAAATTAAGCCTAGCAGAAGATAAGAAGGAATCAGGAAGAGAGGCATGCCATGCCACTCTTGGGTTAGTTGCAGTGTACCTGAGATAGTACCATACTATCAAGACCAGGTTACATAGTATAGTAATAAGGGAAGATGATCCTCAGGTCTAAGTGCTTTCACAGTGTAGAGCGGAACAAGATCAGTCCCAAGTTTAACTAATCTGCAGCTAGCCTTGGTTTGGTATTGTGTTTCTCCTTGGCTTAATTTCCTGTTAACAACAACACACTAGCAATAAATTTATCACCCCCTTTCAATTAATGATGTGCTGTGACACATTCCTTTGTATTTAAAGGGACAGTGCACAGGGAAAAAGTACTTCCTCAAAAAAATAATTGCAATCTTTAAGCTACATTAGATCAAAATTAGCCTTGACATCGTTATTGTAAACGTTCACTTCAAGTGTATGAAAAGGCTGTGAAATACCTACATGGAAAGTAATAATGACAAGAGATACACGTTAGAAAAATTACATCAGAAGCACAACATTCTCTCTCTCTAACTAACTTCCCAGAGACATAGATAATACAGAAGATTTGATGCTTGCCATTCATTATGCACCCAGCTTTTCCTAATAACCAAGTTAATCCAACAGTCACAAAAGTATAATAAAATGCCAAGACAGAGGCTGGAAAATATTCACAAAGACTGTCCCAATACAGCGGAAACTTCACAGTAGAGCACAATCTCTTATTTAGATTTCTCTTCTGGTCTGTCCTGCTTCCACTTCAAAACCGGTCCTGCCCACACACAGCCGACACGGCATTTTTCGATTCCTATTCATCCTCTTCCAAACCCTTCCCCACGCTACCTGCGTCTCCTCTTCAAAACCGGTCCCGCCCACATGCAGCCAACACAGCATTTCTCGATTCCTATTCGTCCTCTTCCATGTCATGCACTATACTGGCCTGCTGAGCGTAATACATCCAACAAGTACTCAAGGTGCTGCCACAACAATAAAGTAGCTTTACCACCTTTGCGGGACCTACCTGTGTCTTTCTTACACAGCAAACATCAGAAGCTAAAAATTATCGTGAACACATTCGAGAATACAACTCTTCTCTAGCGTTTGCTTCCATGGGTGCACAGATAACTGAACCTCCTGGCCATGGACCATACTATTTTAAAATACACAGGCAAATTTATCACCAAATCTCTCCACTATACGCTAACACTTCTACCTCTCCAGGATATGGACAGTTGTATGTTTTTGACACAGCTCAAGCTACTGAAGTACGCTTACAAAATAAAGCAAGCTCTGCATGCAGCGAAAATGTACTTCTCCAGCTAGATTCCATGCTCAGAACCATCAACTGCTTTGCTAAATCATACAAACACATGCATGAAATCGCTCAGCCCAATCCAACAGCATCTGTACGAATGGTTTTCAAGGAAAACCCTAGGCAGGATTTACGATGATACAATGCCCTGACATGTCACACCGATGATGCAGCGATTTTCGTCGGAGAAGATGGTGAAACACCTGCCGAAAGGGACATTTGCATCTATCCCATAGGCAAACTCCTAAAAACAGATTTCCACGCTCGATATCTCAGATTACATCAATAAGATCTGCGCGTGGAACTATTAGACGCACTGCAAGCAAACGCTGAAAATAACAACGTACGTGTAGGCAAGATGATCATATTACCATCCACATTTCCAGGAAGTCCAAGATACATGCAACAAAACTATCAGGATGCCATGGCCATAGTACGTAAATCCAGAAAGCCTGATTTATTTATCACTTTCACATGTAATCCTGCTTGGCCGGAAATTCTACATGCACACTGCGTCTTTCAAGAAGTATTTATTTCTTCTTGATTTCTGAATTTCTTTCTCACTATTTTCCGTACCTATATTTACACGGTGGGCGTTGGCTTGTCATTATATAATATGTATTGGGAGAGATCTCATGTCATATCTGGAGGACATTCACAAAATACCTCCACAACATTCAGAAGGAATACAGAATGGAAGAAACTGCTAGCATCTTTCAATGTGTACTTTCCGAATTAGGGCCATGCATCATTGCGCACCTACAAAACTTATGGAAAAGAATGAAAATAGGAGCCAGAAAAGCAATGAGAGAGCATTAGACAATGGCTATGCAAGAACAGTTGGGGTTCAGCTGGTATGGCTGCTCCCAAATCGACACTGATGTATGTTCATATGTATTTTTCTGTATAAATATTCCCATGCATCACAATTCCTTTTCAGTTTCATTGAGTTAAATATATGTCAGTATCATGTTATACTTCAGTCCAAACATAAATATAAAATATGTTTTCCATATTTTTAGTGGTATATAATTGCTTTATCTTGTCTGTAGAAGTCGTCTGCTTGGTGTATGTGGAATTCATTTTGTAACATTACAAACCATACTAAGTCTGTTGGACCTGCTCATGAGGTAGTCTAAATTGGAATGTAATTTTGCTCCCCTTCTCCGACTCCAAGAAGCATACTGCAACTGCACCTAGTCTTATTGTTGATTTGCTACTAGTCCACACCTCAAAGGCGCACAGCAACAGCAGTAAACCTTGTTACCATAAATCCATACTAAGAACAGATCAGCATGGTAAAACTACAAAATGTTAACATAAGTGCCATTCTGCAGCTCCAGGTACTATAAAATGTTATAATGTCATTCATTCTCAAGCATGAATTTCTGCTCCTTGCTGGAAGTAAAATGACGTTTCATAACTACTTCTCATGGATCTTCTGGGGGAGAACAAATTCTTATCCAGTCAAACAATTAGTGCATTTCCTAGTAGTAGTTCTGAAATGCTTCATAAATATGGGCACTAAGCTGCTTTGACTGAGGTTTGTGCAAGAAGTTGTGCAACTTTAGAGATGAGTATGGGGTGGCGCTGAGGTACAACCCAAACATACACCATCAATGAAAAGTTTTAGAATACCTCTGTTTTTCTTAAAATGTAATAAGCTGGAATGCAATGAATAATCTAAAATGGTGAAAACGTGAGCAATAAACTGTCAGAGGTTTAAATTTAAAGTTTAGGTTAGCAAAAACATTAAAAAGAAAATATCAAAATATTATAAAAGACCTTCTTCAGGGAACAACTAATAGTTTACAACCTACATATGTTCTACAGCAATTAAGGTAAATTAAGCCTTGCAAGTTGAAGCCAAAAATTTGCCGAGGTGTCCAAACTTCAGCTGATTACTTAAAAACCCTCTGACAGTCTTAAAGCAGAGATGGAACAGACTGGGTTACTACACCCTCTGAAGTACTACTTGGCAAATATACCAGTGAAAATGGCAAGAAAATGACAATTAACAAATGAAATGAGACAGAGCATTATTAACCTTAGAAGTGTAGGCATTTCATTTAGAGAAATTGCAAAAAAAAATCTAAATGTCAGTGAGTGTGGGGTCCTACACAATCCAAAAGCAACTGGAAACAGGAAGAACTCTGATAGGAAGAGATCTGTTAATTGCTAATATTATAAGTCAAGCAATAACATAAAAAATGAGCAGAGTTGTGGAGGGCTGGAGCCTATCCCAGCAAACACTGGACACAAAGCAGGAACAATCTCTAGATACTGGACCAGTTCATCATAGGGCAAAGACACTCAAAAGCAAATGTGAATTTAGCATCACCAATCCACTTAACCTATGTCTTTGGACTGTGGGAGGAAACCTACACAGACAACAGGAGAACCTAGAATGTGAAACCTGGTCTCCTTACTGCAAGGCAGCAGTGCCACTACTGGGTAACTTACTTATACTGTTTTTGTGTTACATTTTTGCATATTATATGATTATATAAATTAATGATTGTTATTATTTTAAGCCACACATCACCAAATGAATCTAGTTTGAAAGTGTATTTATTATTATCAACAACAATTTATCATGGCTAAAAATAAACAGTCACAAATACTTTTACAGAGAGTGATTACCCTGATGAAACTGGCAATCCACAAAACACTTAGGCAGCTGTTTTAAATAATCCACACTGGGACCTTGATGGACCTGTTTGCTCTGTCTGATAACTGGTCAACTCTCATTTTGAAGACTGGCGTCATTTGATTGATTTTACATGCTGATGTTGATGCTGAGTTGCCTGGTTTGATTTAGTTTCAAGGATTTCCAACTCCTTTGAATAGACTCTTTATATTAACTCTGTATGGACAATTACTCTTGTTCATACTATTCCTAATTTCAGAGAATTGAACACAAACAAAACTAAACATTGAACACTTACTTATCTTTTATATTCCTCTTCTCTGAATCACCTGCTTAAAGTTTATCATTGATGATCCATTGATATTCCATTCAAATTACACCCCTTATGTCCTTAATTTCTCTCTTCCCTTTATTTTTATAATATCCATGTTTCTTGCCAGGCTGTGTAGTATCGTGGTTAAAGCTGTGCAATTTAAACCTTGGGGTTGTGGGTTCAAATCCCTCTACTGATCCTGTGTGAGCATGAGCAAGTTGTTTCAATGTTGTGTGCTCTAATTGGATAAACAAAGTAAATGTCACATTGTAACTAATTGTATCTTAGATGTTGTCAGCCAAATAAGTCAATTAAAATATTTTCTAACTTTTATTAAATTAGGATGCATTTTTATGTATATTTTAATTTCTCCATGATTAAAATATATTTGATTGATTATCTACTGAATTTTGCTTTCAGTTTTTTATGCACTTTGTAATGCTCTGTAAAAGGTTTTATAAAGCTGATTGTATTTTCATTGACATTGTCACTACTCCAAAAACAAACCTCCCCTACATTTATTCACTTTCTAACCTACTTTTTCCATTTTAGGGTCACAGGCTGTCTGGCCTATACTGGTAGTGTTCGCTGCAAGGTAAGAGCCTCCATAGAGCACAAGTACATTGCAGAAGACTGTACAGGAAATAAGCTATGATAGCAAATTGATAATTATCTAAATATTTCTTTAAAATGCTTAAAAGTGGGGCATCTCCCAAATATTTCCCTTTTCAGGAGGTTTGTGGTAATAGATTCCCCTAACTTCTTTACCACATTGATGCAAATTCATCTCCACGCTTCCCCCTACTTGATATACAGTAAGGACTTTTTTGTGAGATCAGGTTATGCTGTACATAATCATAGAGTAGGATAATAATGGCCACATTAAATAAATTAACAGTAGAAGAAGTAAAAAGGTTGAGTTCATTCCACCTAGCTGTTTTGATTATGTGATAACTAAAGTATTTCTGCTATCTATTTTAGATTGGGTAGTTTGTTTCACATTCTGTTTGAAGAGGGTGATTGAACATCAGAGCATCTCTTGCCTTAGTAAACAGCAGACATGGCCTCAGACTTTTTTTTATCTCAAATTGGTAAACTAACATCTTTTTGGGTCATGAGAAATAACGATGCCAAAGTCCTTGGGTAGTGAGTGCAGTTTCGTAATCTATTTGCATACAGATAAAAAGTTCAGAATATCAAGGCTGAGGACTGTAGACCTTTTAGCCTCATGTATTCTTATTTTTTACTTTTCTAGAAACTTGATTTGAAAAGTTGAAACTGCAGTAAGGTAGTTTTCCAGTTCTTTCAAAGGAAACAATGGCAAGCAGTATGAGTGAAACCAGCCGGGTTTTTGATATGGACCATTACCATGTTACAGAGGATCACGGATTTATTCTGCCGGAGCCTCTGGTAAGAACTACTTTCATACTGCTATTCAAATTTTTCATATTTTTCAGCTTTTGTTAATATCTTAATTCATGAAAGGAGCTCTACCTTGTTCTAAATGATGTATGATGTAATTTATTAAAATTATATTTTCTATGTCTGAGATATTTGTCCGCTTTTTGGTTTGCTGCTAGATTATGACAAATATGTCCAGATTTCTTTTAGGTAAGAAAAACAGTAGTTTTCTGTTTTTTATTAAGGTAATTATACTTGTGAATCATGCCACTGAGGAGTAGTGGTGTGTTACATGTTGACTAGGACATGCAAGGAAGAATTCCTCTGTACTCTACACATATTACAATAACGACACTATAAACCTATTATTATATCACTTTAACCCTTTTATGTCAGAAATACGTTAACAAATAGATTTTTTTTGCATATTGTTAAGTTAAGAAACTTGCTAATGACGCTTTAGACAGAGAACAGTGTGATATTGGCTAGGCATGGTTGTGATGAATATACCTTTTTAATGTAGTCTTATACAGCCAATTCCACAATCAAAATAGTATATGTAAATTCTGCTGAATGACGGCCCTTAAAACTAATGTCCATTGCAATTGTAAATTCTGTTGAGAAAATTTGAGAATGTATTTATCAATATATACTTTATAATGACACACTGCTCATTGAACTATGTGTAATTTTTTAGACAAACCTATCTGAATATTACCAGCCCTGGATGGAGATTGCTAATAAGATTCCATTCTTGATCAAGACACATTCACTACGGGAGGAAGTGAATAAAGTAAGTAGAGGACATTATCAATATAATTCCCTGTTTCTAAGTGATCTCGTTTCACTAAGGAGGTGGTTTACTATTGCTGCTAGTGACAAAAATGTCTTGTGGGACCATAAAGGATGAGAAACACTGCTTTACAATATTTTTTTTTATCTTATTTGATCTAAGCCCCTGCCTGAATATTTAATATTCAGATTCTTTATAATATTACTGGTTTGTATCTTACATTTTCTTTTTAATTTTCAAGATTACAATTAAGGTAGTCCATCATCAAAGTCACTTAATTTGATGTGTGCAATGTTACAGGGAATCCTGGTAGAATCAACTCTGGACAAGACCCCAGTTCATCATAGGTTATTCTCACACACCTACACCCCTTCACTCATTCATGCATGGTCTATTCAGTGTCTTCAGTCAATATAACCCGCTCTGTCTTCTGGATGAACACAGACAAGCAATGATGAAGACACAAAGAATTTAAAAAACTCTTTACAGACAGTGACCAGGCTAGAATTCAAACCCAGTCTAGTGGAGAGAGAAGATTTGATCAATATGGCATCATGCCAACACCACATTAAAACTACATAGATAAGATATATGAAGTGATCTTTATTTATACATGTTCATGTATAAACTCCTATCACATCAGCTGGATTGACAAGTGATGAGTCCATCTCTGACTATCAGTATACTTTGCCCAAAGCTGAAGACCAAATAAGGAGCCAACTTGAGTCCTTGAGTTCTTAAGGCCTTTGCTGACCAGCTTTGTGGTGTCCTCTGTCTCCTGTTCAGCCTGTTCCTAAGGCTCCAGAAAGTCCCGCTGCTGTGGCAAATATTCTGCATTGTTCCTGTTCCAAAGACACTTCCCATATCATGAAGACCTTTGAGGTGCTGGTCCAGGAATATATGAGTCCTCTGGTGGTAGACCATCTGGTCCAACTTTACATTGTCTATTGGACAAAGACTGGAGTGGAGGATGCAGTTTTTCTATCTGCTCCACAAGGCTTATTCTCCTGGATCATGTTTTTTAATTTCTCGAGTGCCTTCAATACCATCCAGCCAGCATGTTAAGGGTTATCTCAAAGGTATGCAGGTTGTTGAGTCTATGGTGTGCTGGATAATGGAGTATCTGTCTAGCAAACCACAGTTTCTGAGACTCAAGGACTGTGTTTTTGATATGAATGATAGGAAGCAGCAAGTGAGACTGGGAAAAATCACATCCAGCACACGAACAGTCAGCACTGGCGCCCCCAGGGATGTGTCCTCTCTCCTCTGCTCTTCTCCCTCTACACAAATGACTGCACCTCAAGAGACCCGTCTGTTAAAATCCTGAAGTTCGCAGATGATATGACAGTCATTGGCCTCATCAAGGACAGTGACGAGTCTGTATACAGACGAGAGGTCGAACAGCTGGCCCTCTGGTGCGGTCAAAACAACCTGGAGCTGAACAAGCTTAAAACTGTGGAGATGACAGTGGACTTCAGGAGGAGCCCCCCAGTGCTGCCCCCTCTCACACTACTCAACAGCATTGTGTCTGCTGTGGAAAACTTTAGGTTTCTGGGATCCACAATTTCCCAGGACCTAAAGTGGGAACTAAACATAAACACAATTGTTAAAAAGGCCCAGCAGAGGTTGTACTTCCTGCGCCAGCTCAGGAAGTTCAACCTGCCTCAGGAGCTGCTCATCCAATTTTACTCTGCAGTAATCCAGTCTGTTCTCTGTTCATCTATCACAGTCTGGTTTGGCTCAGCCACAAAACAGGACAGGAACAGACTTCAACGGACAGTCAGGATTGCAGAAAAAATCATTGGTGTTGATCTGCCCTCCATTCAAGACTTATACAGATCTCGAGTCAGGAAACGGGCAGAAAACATCATTGCAGACCCATCACACCCTGGTTACAACCTTTTTCAACTTCTTCCCTCTGGTAGGCGCTACAGAGCACTGTACGCCAAAACTACCAGACATGTGAACAGTTTCTTTCCTTAGGCCATCACTCTCATGAACACTTAAATCAATCTCACAGCATCAGGGACAATACTAGGTAAAACCGGAGTCCAATTCCTTGTATGTGTACATATACTTGGCCAATAAAGCTGATTCTGATTCTGATTCTGATTCTGAATGTGAGCATCACAGTCAGATTTTAAATATACCACCAGACTATGTCACTTGAAAAAATTCCCAGATAATTCTGGACTTATGGGGTGTATTGAGAGAGAGTATAGGAGTCAGTTGGAGAACCTCTCTAAACTCTCTCATCAACAAACTGTTTCCAATTGAAAAACTGTTGCTTGCTGGATTTGTTTTTCCCACCATTTTCAGTAAACCTAAGAGACTGTTGTGCTTGAAATCCCAAGGGATCAGCAAGTACATAAAATACTCAAACCAGGCCATCTGGCACCAACAATCATGCCATGGTCATAATCATTGAGATTACATTTTTCCCCATTCTGATGTTTGACGTAAGCATTAACTGAAGTTGCTGAGCTGTATCTGAATGATTTTATGCATTGCACTGCTGCCAGATTAGTGGCTGATTAGATAAATGTATGTATGATCAGGTGTTCCTAATAATTTGTTCAATGTGTATTTATGAGCTACAGAGTGACAAAGCCAACATTTGTACTAAGGTTTCAAGACGTAAGGTTCTAACCACTGCACCACTGTGTCCTTCCACTGCCTACAGCAACTTGATTCACTAGTAGTCATTAGATCTAAATACAGGTCTATACCCAAAATAACCCTGAACAGTATGCCTTTTAAACAAAGAAGATATAACAATCATTTATGTGCCTGTTCATTGAGAAACTCAAATGTTCAAGAACTTAAGTGGCAACAATTCAGAATCTACTAAAACCTGAAATCTGATTATTCTCTGACAAATATATCCAACTCCACATCTGGATGGTTCCACTGGCTGCAGGTTTTCATCACAATCTTATCTTTTAATCAGAACCAAGTCAGTGGTTGAATATGATCTCTCTCTTTGGGTTTAACATCCGTTTTTCTTGTATTTGATCTAAATAGCTGTCATACGTATAGTATATTGAAATTTGGAAGTTTAATAGCACTTATTCAGTCAAGCAGTCGAGTTTTAAAAACCATCCATTTTAGCATACTACACCAGAATCTTGTACTCTTGGATTCTTTCTTGTACACAATTTTTTGAGACTTTGTAAATGAAAATGATTACTTCAGAAACATTGTGACTGTGATGAAATATCAGTGTAGAAAAACTGAAGAATTTGTAAACAGTGATTACTTTAATCACTTCACAGTGGTCCTTATCAAATATGCACCATACACTCATGTAATCTATTAGCCTGGAATCAAATCATGTCCAAAGGACAAAAGCAGCCAAACAAACGTAAGGTTTTCTTTTAAAACTCATTGCAGTAACTCAAATATTAATCACAAAAATGGCATGCTGTCATCATCCATAGTGTCATAATAAGTAGAGACAGCCTCACCAAGCACAGCCACACTCTTTAGTATTCATAGCAAACATAGTAGTGAATGGTCCTTGAAGGCAATAATGTTTTAAAGACCTTTTTCCCAGTCCTTCATCATGATCTCTGTTATAATTGTACTAATGTAACTTGAATTGCTACCAACAAGGTACCCCTTATGCACATCTAATGGGAGTTGGTGAACTGCAGCCGAGTGGCATGGCAAAAGCTTTACATATCATCAGTGACATGTACTGCAAACAAGAAGGAACACTAACATTTTTCTGTCTAGCATGGTAGCTGTGGCCAATGCATTTTACAATCACTCTTGGAATCTTCCTCAGTGTTTAAGGTAAGAGAAGAATTGGGTGTTCAGACTGGAAAAAATATACTGTTACATTTATGGCAGTAAAATAACTTATACAAAGTATTACTTTCATTTCGGAATTGACAGAATAAATGTGTAGCAGA
This sequence comes from Erpetoichthys calabaricus, assembly GCF_900747795.2. Lineage (NCBI taxonomy): Eukaryota > Metazoa > Chordata > Cladistia > Polypteriformes > Polypteridae > Erpetoichthys > Erpetoichthys calabaricus. Next base: position 125,487,498 of record NC_041394.2, read on the forward strand.
GCTACTGGTTAATGGTGTAACTTAGTATTCTGCCTTCGTTTTCATGTTGCCTGCATAGTGTTGTACTGTTATTTTATTTTACCCAAGGAATTTTACATTGAAAAAGTTCAGTTGTCAACGATAATGAATGATGCATTGATGTATGTTTAGTAAACTTTACAATTTCTTTTTTATGAATGATTTTGAGTTCATAGAAAATAGAACAGTACATCAAATACACCTCTAGGATCAAAACAGAGGTCACATTTACTAAATATTCTAGAAAATCAGAAGACAAAATGTGGAAATCAGTCATCTAACTAAATAAAAAGTGTAATAGGAGATTATTTGATTATCATTCCAATTACAATTAAATTCTCATCCAGTGTAGTTCTCTATGGACTGAACTGAAAATTCCGCTTTAGAATTTTTTAGCTCAGAATAGTGAGAAGTTAAGCTTTTTACACCTTTTATTGGCTAACTACAGTAGAAAGATTATACAATATGTAAGCTTTCGAGGCAACTCAAGCCTCTTCTTCAGGCAAGGGGCCTGAGTTGCCTCGAAAGCTTGCATATTGTAATCTTTTTAGTTAGCCAATAAAAGGTGTCATTTTGCTTAACTTCTCACTACATCCATAATGGCTAATACAATGCAACACCCTAGTACTACTTAGTTCAGAATATTAAAACATTTTTGTTTTTTTTGGATCTTCAGAACCTATAGTTACCCTGATTAGAATCTCGTAGAGATGTATTATTTTGCAAACCAGTAACTTGACTTTAGCATTCATAGTTTTCATCCTCTTCCTCTGTACATTTAGCATTTGTTTGCTCAGAGGTTGATGCGCTTGCTGCTTCCTGAGCACCTTTTCTTTTCTCCACCCTAGTGGCCCGCTTCTTCTCTTCTTCTGTCGGCATCTTTTCGCATTAAAATTGTTTAAGTCAGTTTTTGTGTTGTAATTACTTAGTACATTTTTCTTAATTTTTCACTTAAGCTGGCACTTAAGAATGATTTAAGATATGAAGAGGTAGAGGAAGTGACGGCGAAGGTGGTAGGGATGAGAATGGTGCTTGTACACATGTGCCGCACAGCTGTCCTTCTGGCTGCTGCTGAGAGTTGATTCTACAATAAAATAAAATAAAAATAAAAGCAGGAATAAAAATCATCACCCAGAAAGCGGACAGTAGAGATCACTTAGTATATGTTTACCAAATTTCAGGTCAATAGGTCAAACGGTTTACGAGCTACAGGTGATTTAAAATCCTGGACAGGTAAATGGACAGTAGCGTATTATATAAGAAGATTTTCATTTCGAAGTATTGTTAATTTAATGTTTCTTTTTGCCTGTAAACTCACAGGTTTAGAGAGATGTCAGTACAGTAAATGTGACACAACCCTGCAGTGTCCAGTATTCTCAGCAAGCGTGTTACTAAATAAATGCAAAGTGGAGTATAATAGTATTAAAATAAATACAAAAAAATTACGTAAAATGCAGCTTTCACAGCAGTTGCTTTCCCACCACAATCGTTATCAACATTTGCTCCATTCCATCGCCATTCTCCTTGCTGTTTCCCTTTTCTCAATACACACACATGCTCGTGTTTTTATAGTTAGATTGTTCAAGCACAAATTTCCTACTGATTAACATTTCGATTTTATAAATAATTTCTTGTTCACACTTGCTCACAAAAAATAATAATAAACAACAGATGCCAACAGTAATCAAAGTGTTTTTGAAATCCTGTCTAACTCTGCCCCCATGTGAGCACACTCTCCCACTGTGAGTATTGTTGTACTTCTGATTAAATCATAATTTTCACCCACATAATGCTTTCCAAAACCCTCAACAATTATTCTCCACATCTTTTCCTCTTCTGCACCTCAAATGTTAACCAGTATCCTCCCTATAGATAATAACACTGTTATTTCTGTATGTTTTTTTTATTTCTGCATGTTTAATCAGATTGGATTTGACTTGTCCGAAACCTGACACAAAATTTTGGGTCATCAGAAGTTCAGATTTTAGAACATTGGAAGTTTTCCACTGGTAGTTTGGGTGGTTACGCTGTATGCTTTGTAGAAGGACTTATTTTTCTTTAGCAAATCACCCAATGTCATCACTTTGAAGAAGACTTTTTAGCCTTACTACATGCTATCTAATACTGATCAGATGCTTCTATACCTTTTGTTCCTGTTTACGTCAAAAGTACAACTATGTAGCCAAAAAGTGGACTGGGATTACTTAAAGATAATGTCAATGATAAAACTGTGGTCATTCTCTTTGTGGCTGCCTTCTGCATATGTTAGTGCCAGGTTCAGCCATGAATGATGCACACCTTCAAAGCCCTTCTTGCCATACCTGATGAACAGCTATATGTGAGTCTTTTCCACATATGAGTTCTTAAAAGATATCTCTTGATGTCTAATGTGCTGTCACTCCCTCGTTGAAAACATTGCTCTGAGTTATTGACACATTAGGAAAAGAATGCGTTCACTTCTAATGACAGATATACAAATGAGGAAAGGGCTTCCTTTTCTCAAAGTCTGTTTCGCTTTGACACACACACCTCTTGCTCTTTAATCACTTTGAGATATATTACAGTAATGCCAGGCTAGCTTTAGATATCTCATGTGTTTTACAATTTAGTGCTATACTTGGCATCTGGAAATCCGTATTGTTAATTTGTCTGTTATAATGCATTTGGTCCTAACCAAAGTCTTTCTCTATTTTGTTATCTTTGTCTAAATTTGGATTTTTTTTTTGTTTTCTTTTAAAGATGCCACTCTTAGACACAAAGTACCTGAATGGGTATAAAGAGCAGAGGCTGGCACATTTGTCTTTAAGCTTTATTACAATGGGCTATGTATGGCAGGAAGGGGAGCAGGGATCCATCAAGGTAAGGTGCTTCAGTAACTCCTGATTCGAGGTATCAGATTAGTTCAAAATTAATTTATAAGCTTCAATAAAGCCAACATGTTTCTACAGGCTTTGCCTCAAAATCTTGCCATCCCTTTCTGGAATGTGTCTCAGTGTCTTGGACTTCCAGCCATCTTGGTACACGGAGACAGTGCTTTGGCAAACTGGAAAAAGAAGGACCCTAATGGGTATGTCTGCAAGGTTAAACTAAATAAAGTTGAAACGGATATCAAAAACATTTTTTTTTACCAGACTAAAATTCAAGAAAAATATCAACCAGTTAATGTTAACTCTAACCTATTAATCTCTGAACAGCTTTCCCATGTTGAAAATTACGTTCAGCACTTGCTAAATTTAATGTGTGATTTAAGAAGTACGATTATAATCTTCCAAGCATGGGTCATCGTAGTTGGTGGAAAGGGTAATGATTACCCAGGGCCCACGGTTTTTTAGGGGCTTGAAGCCTGGAATGAAAAGAGACTGTTTATGTTTCAGGCCCACAGTTCTGTGCTACACCCCTGCTTCCAAGCTAAATGTGAGCATTTTTTAAGTACTTACTCCTCTAGAAAGTTATAAAGACTGATATCTTTTTATGTACGTAGTTCTGACACTTAAAGAGGTTGGTGGAACTATATTTTGTCTGGTCAAGCACAACATATCTTGGAGGATTAAGAAGATTATTAGAACACCATTTTGCCTTTTTTTAATGACGGCAACAAGGTACTCCATTTTTTAGGTTAACTGGAGACTGTATACTGGACCGTTGAAAGTTGTGAATTGTGTTGTCTGAATATGATTTGCCAAGGACTGGCATCCTATCCATGGTTGATTCCTGCCTTATGCTTGATTATTCCAGGGCATTCTTCATTCCACCAGAACTCTGAATTAGATTAGGCAGGATTGATAATGTAACGTTAAGTCTGTTAAATGCATCCCACAATGAACCGGTGCTCTGTTGAGGGCTAGTTCTTGTCTTGCCGCCAGTGATACTGATATAAGCTCTAGCCTCCATGAGTGCTAAATGTGGCACTTGGTGCCACGGCCCACCTGCCAAGTTGTTTTGCCTGCCTAAGGTAAAATCATCCCTGATGGAGGATCGCAGGAATCGTGGGAAAGAGGGGTCCTTTCATCAGATTAGTGTTATTTCAGCTGTGGAATGGCCAAATGGGGGAGGCAGCTTGATGAATGAGGTCTCCAGGACACTAAACAAATCCAAATCATATTATGTGATATCATCTACTGTTAAATTCTACTCCGTACTTCTAAAATCTTTATTTTTATACTGTATTGAGGATTTGTTCTATTCTGTGTATTGTACTGTATTGTATTGTCCCCCTTCTTTTTGACACCCACTGCACGCCCAACCTACCTGGAAAGGGGTCTCTCTTTGAACTGCTTTTCCCAAGGGTTCTTCCATTTTTTCCCTACAAGGGTTTTTTTGGGAGTTTTTCCTTGTCTTCTTAGAGAGTCAAGGCTGGGGGGCTGTCAAGAGGCAGGGCCTGTTAAAGCCCATTGCGGCACTTCTTGTGTGATTTTGGGCTATACAAAAATAAATTGTATTGTATTGTATTGTACAGTGTTCTCAAACTCTGATCCTGGAGGGCCACAGTGGCTGCAAGTTTTCATTCTAACCCTTTTCTTAATTTGTGACCTGTTTTTTTGCTGCTAATTAATTCCTTTTCCTTTCATTTTAATTAACTTGTTTTTTTTTTAAGATTTGTTCCCCTGAATGTCTTCATCGTTCCTCTGAATTGGTTCATTTCTTTCCTTAAATGGCACCCAAACAGAAATAAAATGTGATATTAGTGAGCCAACAGAAGACCAACTAAGTCAGGGCCTCAAACTCCAACCAATTTCACTCCAACCAATTGCTTAAACAGACGCAGAGTCTCATCGTTAATTAAAACTGTTCTTTAATTCCATGGCTTGTTGCTACTATCATTGTGTAATGGCATACATTTCCAAAATTATCGATTTTGTCTTTTCTATGAGCACTGATAAAATGTTTTGTGGACAGAGCAGATCAACATTCCTGATACCTTCATCTTTCTTTATTTTCAGATATTGTGTGATGGACACATTTTGCTGGTCATGTTTTGGCTCATTTTGTATCTCATTGGTTGACTGCTAATTAAGGAAAAAGAAACAATTGAGGGGTCTGAGTCTTCAAGAGAAAGTCAAATAAAATTAATTCAAAAGAAGTTAATTAGCAGCACAAACAGGTCACTAATTAAGAAAAGGTTAGAATGAAAACCTGCAGCCACTTCGGCCCTCCAGGACTGGAGTTTGAGACCACTGATTTAGTGGGACTGAGAATGTTGCATTGTAATTAATCTATAAATGCCAACTGGGCAGAGCAGTGGCACAAGTTATCAATGCTGCCTCACCTAAATTTTAATGCATGTCTGGTTTCTTTGCATGTTCCAAAGGCATACAGGATAAGCTGAATTAATAGACTAAACTGTGTGTGTGTGTTTGTGTGTGACTGAAGATGGACTGACGTTCCATCCAGAAGTGGTTTCTGCCTTGTATTTTTGTTGCCTGGATGGGCTCAGGCTCTCCTTGGCCCTTTAGTGGATTAATTAGGTTCAGAAAGTAGGTGGATGTACAAACAACTGTTGATGCTCTTACATTTAGAAAATTACAAAAAGTTATTTACTTTACAACTTCAAAACTGAAAGCTTTAGGGGCACCAATTCTACAATGCTAACATCTTCTTTTTCTATTCATTTACATGTTTTTTTTGTGGAAAATTCCTAAACAAGTCCGTTTGAACTTGAGTGAGTATATATTTTAATAAATTAACATGTTTCACTACAATCATGTACAAAATGTATAAATTAAATAACAAACCTAAAAATAAAAGAATATTCACTTGATTTTTTTTAAAAGATAATGAAAAGAGATTTGATTGGTGGCCACGGTATTACTTTCAGTTACATTTGTCTACCACTTATTCTTTATACTGTTTGGTTTCCTATGAGAAAAGATGTTTTAGCAGTTCCAGGATGTGAAGCTTATCATCTGTGCCCCATGTACATATTTTAAAGCAACAAGTGCCACTGAACTTATTCCTTTCAAGATTCTGATTATGTCTATTATGTCTCCTCTCAGTTCCTGTTGCCTTAGGCTGAAGACTATTAGATCCATCATTTTTTCATTATATCTTATGTTCAGTCCAGGAATAATTCATCAATAGTTCATTTTTGACTTTTCGCTAACCTGATTATGCCCTAAAGCAATGAGTCAGAATTACTCTGTAGAAGATGGTTTTTATTGCTGCCTTTTCTTTCTGTTAAGATGACAAGACTTTTTACTGCAATTTTGAAAATGACAAATTTAGTCTTTACCTCCCTACAAACTTCATTATGCTTGTTCTTAAAGTCACTGATTTAGTCCACAAAATTTTCTTGAGGCTCTGTGGCTGAGGCTAGGGATCTGCGCCAGCAATCGGAATGTTGTTGGTTCGAGTCCTGTAAATGCCAGAAGTGACTCAACTCCGTCGAGCCGTAGAGCAAGGCCCTTAACCTGCAATTGCTCCATCCTGGGTATGACGTTAATCTGAATTCAGCCATGCAAGCAGGGTCTTCAACTTCCTGGGAAAACTTGGGGATTGGTGCAGGATTGTTGGCACTTCAGTCACCATAAAAAAACTTAAAGGCTGTTCCAGTGTGGTGCTGAGGTGTCACCCACTGCACTCGGGTCCCAAACCAAGTTGTTCGCCATGTGGTAGGTGTGGCAAAGCGCTACCAGCGCATGCTCCCAACCTCCTCCTCTACATTTTTTATGACGATTTTTATTAAAATTTTAGTTCTTTATTTGTTTTCGTCCCTTGGCTGCTTTCAGTTTGAATCAAGTAAAACACGTAAATAAAAAGGGAACTGACTTGATACAATTTGGACCTATGTGTTCAGAATAAAGTATGGTAAATGTTTGAATTCAATACTCATAAAGGAGCAGCAGCTGAAGAAGTAAGTTGTGCTACTCCTGCCTTATGACACACTGGCTAGGCCTCGAAGAAATTGACTATAATCTCAGCCTGGGTACTGTGCAGGTTGAGTTTACTCAGAAGTAATTTCAGGACTTTGTACAGGACAGTGTTTTAAATGTTTTTCAGGTAAGGAAGACAGCATTTAGAGGTAAGGTTTATATACTTAGCAATCATTGTGCCGGAAACCGGTGACCATCTAAACCTGCAAATTTGTAAGGTTCTCCCCTGCCAAATGCTCATTGAGTGTGCAGTTGGGCAGAAATTTATGATAACCACTCAGTTGGTGGAAGAAAGAGATGGCAGAGTTTGGATTGAGAAAGAGAGAGGAGTGGGAAGAGGAAAAGGAAGTGTCAACTGAGAAAGTGAGTAAGCACCTATATGCACACCTTTTTCTATATTTTGTGCTTCTTTGGCATTATTGTGATTAGGATCACACACCTTATATACAATATATATATATTGTGGCAGACGGCTGGGGATCCTGCTCAGCCGGAATGCCTGGAAGGTCCGGGAGAGGGACAATACTTCCCCTGGGCCACAAGATGGCAGCCGCCCTGGTCTGCATGGGGGCCATGGGATCAGAGCTTGGAAGTTCATCCCCGTTGGGGCCTGTGGCCACCACCAAGGGGCGCCCAGCCGATTATGGAGCCCTGGTCTGCAGCACTTCCGCCACAGCAGGAAGTGCTGCAGGAACAGATTCCAGGCAGACCCGGAGTGCTTCTGGGTGCTCAGGACCAGGAAATGCCATCAGAAGATCATCAGGAAGTACCTGGAGCACATCCGGGGTATTATAAAAAGGGGCGCCTCACTCCATTTGAGGAGCCGGAGTCGGGAGGTAGAAGAAAGAGAAAGAGAGGACTGAATTGACGGTGAATTGTGCACTGCATTGTGTTCTGAAGAATTAAACCATGTGCGTTTTGGGACATTTGGTGTCTGTCTGTTTGTGTCCCGGTTCAAAGTCTACAAAATATATAGCGTCATGCAAGGGTATGTTGAGAATGAGTTTAAATGTTACACTGGGAAAGATATCTGTGCTGGAATGTTGTAAACAGACAAGATCAAGACATAAAGAAAACTGCAGAAACTCAAACTGAAGTGGCACATCAAAAAAATGATATTGTAATTATAGTTTTAGAAATGTAGAACTCATAAAAAACAATTATTTTAAAGAGAATCCATGACATTTTGTAATATTGATAGTTATTGATACAGAGGCTGTTTTGGACTATATTTCTACAGTATGGCTTTTCTTGAAGTAATAGTCAAACTTCTTTTCCGTATTTTAAATTCATGAGCATATTTTTCTAATTCTCTTGACTCTGAAATGAATCATGAGGCTTGATAATGATCAAACAGACACTTTTTCCATTTCAAAAACTACTTTCTTCATTATATTTTTGTAAAAGGATGATAAAACAGTACTTCTGGGTCATTACCACTTTGGGATCAGGTTCTTTTTAACCGTTTTGAACTGTTTTGAAATGGCCATTACTGTGAAGGTTCCATGCTGCCTTTTTGAAATGTATTTTTTGGGTAATCAGATAGGGATTTGTGGAGTAATGACTTTAGGAAAATTTACTCTCTATATAAAACATCCTAAGGCTAAAAGTGCAATGATTTTGTGCAACGATTTTATATGACGTTTTTTATGTCACCTTTTTTGTCACGCTTTAAATCAGGCTTATTTTAAAACCTACATATATATGTTTGGTATCATTCTTTTCAGAATTTATCGAACTTTAATGTGATGTTGTTAGATTTTCAGATTCTTATTCCGTTTTTTAAATTATAAACTAACAAATATCAAGAACTCACAACTCGCAAGACGAGACTTTGTGCCAAGACATTTAACCACGGCCGGAAATAAAAGACAAAGAGTAGGACAACTTTTATGACGGCTTTTAAATATTTAAAGTGCCGCGCAAGTTGCAGATTACGCGGCACGGCAGCAATGGCAAGCCAGCAGCTGATCGAGCAAAAAGGAAGTAAAAACAGAACTGTATTTGTCTTCCACTGTATCACCATGTAAGAGAGGGTTTAGGAAGAGCGACCGCATCTCCTTGGGATGCGTTCAGCTCCCCTCTTCACAATGCGAGCGGCAGAGACACGAAGTGGCTGGCGCGTAGCGCAGGCAGGGGAGGTTGGCGAGTGAAGCGAGCAGGGGGTAAGCCCCCTAGTAAATAAATAAAATAGATTCTTTGTAATATATACATTGCTGATGACCATCACAGTATGTTTTTGATGATGATGTTTTTGATCAGAGTATCTGCAAGGCAATATGCAGTGGCAGGGATGATCAGGGGAGCTTTCATATGTTGTTATGTTTTGTGAAAGAGTGAGTCTAAACCGCATTCTTGTACATGCAATATAAAAGATGAAAGGTTTGTATGCTGTGTTTAAGCAAAGTTATGCTGATGGTCAAGAAATCCTTGGACAAAATGTATGTTTTTGTTTTGGTCGTCATGTTGAACTGGGTCATGTACTGCTGAGATTGCTATATTATAGAGAATCTCTCAATGTTTCAGCATAGAAGCCCAGTGAGATCTCTGAAGCAAAACATCCAATGCTGTATACATATGCTAATAATCTTAAAACAGTCTCTATGGTGCACCTTATAATGTTAACAATAAACTTTCACTAATGTTTGAATACTTTTTACTATTATAAATAAATTTATAATATGAATAACACTATGTAGAGAAGGTCACTTTATCAGTGTGTTAGTTATGTTTGACTTATTTAGACAGCTGTCACCAGTAGGGGGCACCACTGATCCCCCAAACACCAGACACACTGCCCAACACCACTCCGGGTTCAATTAAAGGATTTTTAGTCCACACAGCTCAAATATAACAATTAATATGGCCAATATACAGACTTAAATGCTCGCTGTTTCGCTCTCTTTCTTTTTTCTTTCCTTCTCTCCTCCAGTGAGTGCTGCCGGCCTTCTCCCAACTCTGACTCCATGAAGTATGGCGGCAGGTTCCTTTTAAGCTGAACCAGGGAATACTTCTGGTGCCACGTCGTGGCTTGATGGAAGCACTTCCAGGTCATACAGAAACCAGGGAGGTCCTCACCCGGCAGCACCCTCTACAGTTACCCAAGGATTCTTACAGGGCTGTGCTTCTGGACTCTAATTTCCATGTAGCCCTGCGGGGGTCTAAACTGGGGCAACTTGTGAGGAACACTGCCACTTATTAATTTAGGGGATGAACTGCTCCTGGCTTCCAGCTCTCACCAGTCAATTCCTCCTTCCAGCATCTCAGCCAGGACAGCAATTAAAAGGTGTCCTGGCCAGGTGGTGTCCACAATATCACCATCCTTCCATTATGGTTTACCAGCCGGGCAAGAAATCCTCCTTCATCCTGGCTGGGATGCCAGTCCATCCTCCTGGGAACTTGCACAGCATTAGTTTATCAATAATTTATCACATTTTTGTTACCATTAATCCAACCATTTTTGTAACCCTTCTATACACATAATTTATCTATTTATCCTGCAGGTTTTGGAGCCCACTGTTTCAAATAGAGCTGCAAGTCCAAATCGGATATCTAATTCATAATTCAAAACTGTTTTTTTCAAATGTTTTCATATACTCAATAATAAATGCATAACACTGTGTTACAAGATAAAAAAAACATGTACCATTAAAATGTATTTAAAGTATATTGGGTGCTGGACAAGAGGTGTGTATGTGAACTGCAAACAGGAGGGTAGTAAGAAGGTAAAGCAGAACCCTGGCAATGGATGGCATTTTAAGACCCCTGGTGCATATTATGGAGAGCAGACCACCTGGGCTTACCAGCAATGCGTTGTCCTGACAATGAGAGCTGGAGATCAGGGTGCAGGTATGCCTTACTTTGAGAAGCTACTGTATTAAGCAACAGTGCTAACCACTGGACCCCCTGGCTCCTCTTATTTATTTATGCTTATCATAATTGGTGTACTTAATTTAAATGGATATTAAGGTAGAAGGCTTTGTTATTATGGTATAAGTGTAGTACTTAAAGCTTGATAGATTATGTTTTCATACTTTGCATTTCTAACAATTTCCACTTTTATATGTGAAATGCATTATAGTACACTAAAATGAGAAATCACATAAACAGTAGACATGAACATCCCATTTTTCCCTACTTTTTATTAGGAATCTGGATGTGATTTTCTCTTTTCCGGGAGAAGACAGTGCAAAAGGCTTCTTTCTTGTGACTCTGCTGGTCGAAATGGCCGCAGTCCCGGGGATTAAGGTACAAGGACAAAATTATTTGCTATTTTTTTTTAACATAAAAATATGATATCTGTATTCTGCATATCTTAAAAAATGAGTTTATATGATACACATTGTGGTCAAACTTGTTGGAAAGCTTTTCATTTCTGGAACTAATAATGTGATTACTGATGAACATGAGGGCCACCGATGTTCTGTTATTAATGAAGAATTTGATAAGGCCTGCACAGGAACAAATAAACAATGTTGGCTTTGTGCTTTGATTGTAGGCAGCGGTGACATCCATAAATGCGATGATTCAGAAAGATGACAGGAAGCTGCACCAGGCGCTTCAGGATATTGCAGACTCCATCGAGTGCATGGTCACGGCTCTTAAAATGATGCAAGGTGTCTGATCTCTCTCTTCTCTGGTGATGTAAGGTAGTTTTGCAATATGACCTGTCACAAGTGTGAATGTGTCCAGCAAACAGAAAATTTGAATCAATCAAAAAATAATGCATAATTTTAACATGAATTTCAGTGCACATTCTGGAACTTTCTAATATTTCTAGAACTCAAAATATTAGAGTGAAGATATTTGCAATCAGGTATATAGCACACTATTATGATTGCCATGGATGTTGTTACATAGACCTGAATATTAGCAGCTTCTGTAAATTCCTACGAAAACTGCGTATTGGTTACATTTCTGGTGCACTACGATCCTGCATTGGATTGAACAACTTTGGAGTGGAAGGCATGAATGGATGAATGAACATAATGTGGTACGTCAGTCAAGGCAATTCACTCTTTGATGAATCTTCAGTTGGAGTTCGAAAAACATAAAATGGTGCCCATCTTGTTATCATAGAGAAGTGCTTCAGAAAAGAGCTGTGAGATCCCATAAATCTCATAACTTCCTAGGTGGCAAATGCCTTTTCAAAGGTTATGAGTTTAACAAAAAGAGAAGAAAATCCCAAAAAGACTTATCATGTCGTGCTCATGATTATACCCCTGGGCACACTCTGTTGAACTGGTGTAGCAGGTGACAGTATACAGAATACTAGGAACTCCCAGAATACTAGGAACTAGGTTAGCACATCACTTTCATTTTCTCTGGTGCTTGTCGCTGTTCTCTTGTAAACTTGCGACTTCTTTATCTGGCTCCATGTTTTACCTTGTTGTTTTCATGCTTGAAGTTGACCAAACATTTGCCTAATCTTCTTTACCCTGTTCTTCCTTACTGATTATAGATCCCTGCCTGTTCTGATGACATCTCTTTTAAATTGCCCTGTCTTCTTTTCACAGTCTGATTTGTGATAACAAAAGTTTCCATGTCCTTTACATCCATTGCAAGCCTAAGACTTAATCAATGATTTAAATATGAGTATTACGGCCTGGACAGAAAAGTGCAGGAACTGCTGACTCCATTTGAGATCTTACTGAGGGTTAGGTTGAGTCCAGGAGATGGCCAGTAGTTTTGTGACTATGGTGCTGTCCCTACTCTTCCTTTTAAAGAGATTTCATCTGGATGCATGGTCCCAGAATCTTAGCCTCCATAAATGCATGTAGTCAGTCCAAACACAGTTAAGGACTTTTAGTCCTTGAGCTAGCACTCAGGAAATAGAGGTGCAGATGGCCCAGATAACTGGTAACCTCAATGCTTTATACAGAGGTTCTGGAGCCTTGTAGTTATTCAGAGTTTCCACTGGCTGTTATCCCAAAGATATATTATCAACCCCTATTGGAGCAGGGGTGTCTAGATGTGGAAAAATAGAAATAGTGGCAAGAACCAGAGATTTTATATTGCAAGAAAGAATAACATTGAGTGCACGTTGGTTCCCATGAGTATATGCTGAACTCTTCTCACACTCTTACACCACTAAGAATTTTTGAGTGCTGTAGATTGGTTTTAATTCATTACTGATTATTTATTTTGCTACTTCCAATGGGAATGCTGTTCCTAAATATCAGCCCCATTTAGGCTTGACGCAAGAAACCAACATATCATGCTGTAGCCTTTGTTCTTCCCTTGTTTCACCTATACATTCATATTTGTATTTGGGCCCCAGTGTATCTTCCTTCCTGACAGTAGCAACAAACCACATTGCCATGAAAAGCAAGTCAACTCCACTAAGGCTCACTTTCCCCAGCTCCATGAGGTAAGCTGATCCAAGCCAGGATCTTTCCCAAGATCTGGAACACACTACGAGTAATTTAACTTTTGCTGTTTCTTGCACCCTTATTTCTTTTAGTTGTTATCTTGTTGCAATTTGCAGTTGTTGTTCCATTTGATTTCTGATGGTTGCATGAATAATGCTCAATAATTTAAACCCTCCTCTATATTTACCTTCCATTAATTTATTAATACTATTTTAATATGCATTACACTGTTTTTTGAAAAGTAACATTCAAGAATATGTTGCAAGCCAGTCACCCTGGTTTTCAGCTGCCATGTAGCCTCTGTACTGTTCTGTGATCACTGATTAGTCTGTTTATCACAGACAATTTAATGGAATATGCAAAGGCATTCTTATGAACTTGTTTGAATTTTTCATTTGGATCTGCAGTTGAGTTAATATATTTGCTAAAAGGTGCGCCATCAGAAACCAAACAACAATCGTGTCCATCACAAGTACCAGCATAAGATTACTTTCCACCTGATAGCCAGTCTTTGCTGGTGGCATCGTGCCATACGTTTGGGGGTTATCAGCCTTTTCTTCAACAATAAAACTAATCCAACAATTTATATAGTTAAAAAAGAACAGCCGCAAGTTCTAAGTGGTTTCTTGTCAGGAATTCTGCATAACTGCAAAAGACATGCGATCCATGCTCAGTACACAAACACCCACGCATCACTTAACTTGGAAACTTCAAGCCCATTGGAATGCTGTCCTAAATTTTGTTTTTTTTTTTCTAAGATGTTGGTAGGCGACAGATCTAATTAATGGAAAAGATGTGGAAAGTAAAAGGCTTTTTCTTATTACAATAGTACTGTCATTTCACTTAGAGGGAAGATTTTTAAACAATAGATCTCTTAGAATTTGAATGTTGCGCTGCATATTAAGGAAACACTAATGTCTGCATCAACATGTGAAGATAAGAAGGTGTTACTGAAACGAGGAAGAATCTTCCTTTCATATTTCATTGGCTGAATTTCTTTAGTGCAAGTGAACCACTGCCTCCCATCTCTAAACAGATAGCACTATTAAGCAAAAAATGAAATAAACAGTAAACGCTCCTTAATTAATTAATGTATTGTTAAAATGGTTATAACAAAATAAACTGGGTCATTGTAATCAACTTTCATTCCAATTCCTTTCTAGACAAATATTGTTTTTTGGAGAATGTGACATTTTCTTTGTTCCTTGTGCCACTAGCATGTTTCCGGGTTGGATCAGAGTCAACTCCACTAGGGCTCACTTTCCCCAGCTCCATGAGCTAAGCTGATCCAAGCCAGGATCTTTCCCAAGATCTGCTGGCAACCACAAATCCAGGGCAATGGATTGAGAGGAGTGGGTCTTGAAAATTTTACTCTCTCACTCATTCATGGGAAAGGTTCTGTATAAATAAAATGTATAATTATTATTTTATTATTATTCACTCACACACATACATACCCTCTATATGGCTTCACAAGATAGCTCGGCTCTTCCCTCAGTGTCACTGTCCCAAATGTACATGTATCAAACAGAATTGTTATGATACACATGCAACTTGCTGTAGGCATCACCATCTCAAACTTTAAAAGCTCTTAAATGAAGCAATGCATTCATTTTGTCCATTAATCCACATAGCCATTAAAGGGCTTTAAAAGTTTCATACTAAATTATCATTTAAAAACACATATGTGATGTGAATGAGGGTTTCTGGGTGTGTTTAGTAAACTTTTCAAATTTGCTGATGACACTAAAAATAGGAGACAGCAAAAGAAATACAAAAGTGTGTAGTCTCCACCTGTAAAACTTAGTGTAATGCAAAAAAGTGCAAACTGCTACATGAAGAAAGGAATATTATAAACAGAAAATGCAATTCTACAGGAAGCAACTTCTGAAGCAGGTTAAGGATTTTAAGGCTACACAACATTTTCACTATGTTCAGAAAGAATTGGAACATCTAACAAAATTGTTATATTGTTAAATGTGTTGCATATAAATCAAAAAATATTTCTTGACTCTGACTTTGTTATGTGATAATAAGTCATCATTCTGGATACTGTGTGCAGTTCTTGAATCTGTCCAGACAGAAGCATCCCTGGATGACAGAGAGATAAACGAGTAAAACGTCTTGAATTGTGCATTCAAACAATAAATAATCCAGGTCTTAAACATCCTCAAATACGCTGATAAAGCTGATCCAGCAGAACTCTTTTTATTAAATTAATCATGTACATGAGTACACTCTTAGATATTAAGAATGAAGCACTGCTTCCTTCACACTAATGGTCGAAGGGTATTTGCTGCTACCTAATGACTCATTTAGTTGAAGTGGGAACCATTACAACTTTTACAAAGTATCTGAATGAGACACTTGGAGAGATTACGTTTTAGCTGACCAAACTGGCTCGATGACTGAAGTGTCTCCTCACCTTTCCCAGACTTGTTATATTTTAATGTTACTCCTACTACAGCATGTAATTTGGAGGTGTGTGATATAAAATATATCATCTCAGTGAACTGAACTGAGGCAGCACGTTGGAACAATGATTAGAACTGCTGCCTTTGAGCTTCAGGAGACAGGGTTTGAAACCAGGTCTTCTCAGATTCTGTAGAGAACTGGAACATTCTCTACCCATGTCGGTTTTTGTTTTTCTTTGTGTACTCCATTTCATTTGCTGTAGAGTTCCTGTATGAGAGGGACAAATGATCCAATGATTTCCTCAGCTGCTTTTACCACTTTCTGTAGGCAATGCAGTCCTGATACCAGATGGAGATGCAGGTGCTGCCTCTGTACAAAGAAGTGAGGGTGGGGGGGGGGGGGGGGGGGGGGCGGCAAGTTCTTCTCATGTGCTAAAGGGAGTGCAGTCGCTTCTGTGCTCGCTTAATTAGGGAGGGGATGTGTTGGGTCCAGTAAAGCTCATTTGTTATATCCACTCCCTGGAAATTTGTGCTCCTTGCTGACTCCACAGTGGAGCCATTGATAGAAGGGGGAGATGGGTGGCAAGGCTCTTCCTGAATTCAACAGTTGTCTCCTTGTTTCATTGATATGTTCTTTCATCAGTCAACAAGTTATTTGACCAACTCTCTGCAAGCTATCTCTTCATAGATAAGGGAGTCCAATATTTGTGAAGGAAGTGTGTTTTTGAGTTATTTGATTAGGCTTCTTGGAAATTACCAACACAGAGTTTGTGTTTCTCCTTCTAAATTTAATATTATTGATAAATTTCTTATTCTTACCAGGTTTGTTGTTCATTACAACGTTGTTCTGTATCAAGGCTCACTATTCTTGACCACTTAGATTAAAACTGAAGTAGCATTGGAATGATAATTTTTGAACAAATCTATACAGTCATGACATAGGAGAAATAGAAGGGAAAAATGAGACAGAGATTTAAGCAAGGAGAAACAAACAGAGTACATAAGTGAGCTACACCAAATTATTATACATTAGCCAGAGTCTAGGGTTTGTAAGTATTTTGGTGATTCTTCTGCGACTAATATTAATTATCTTCAGCATCACCCCTTTACTATGTGAGTCTTGTTCATGCCAAATATGTAAGAACAGAAATATAATATTTTACTTTTGTCATCTAAACCAAAGAGAACAAACTGTGTCAGCTGGCCTAAAGTGGACAATTTCTTGAGAGGGGAAATGGAATATCAAAGGATAGGTAAGCGTTCTTAATGGTTGTCAGACATTTATTTTTGTTAAACAGTTGGCAGTAAGAACAGCTAATCAGTAATCATGATATGTTAGACTAAAGCAGTGAGTCTTTAGTGTAGATTTAAATACTCAGACTGATGGGGAATCTTTGACATATTAGGGCAGATCATTGCACAGCTTTGGGGCCCTGTAGGTAAAAGCTTGCCTAGTCCCCCCCCCCCCCCCAATTTTATATATATATATTAATAATTTAATATATACTGTATATATTTTAAAATCTGATTCACAATCTGATTATTTGGGTGGCCACCTACCAGGTAACACTTGTGGTTGGTCAGCCAGTCGGCAAACACCCGCCACGTCCTCACAGTTCCGAGAACCAGCTCATAGGTATGTAATACAGTTTCTGCCAAATAATACAAATATATATACTTTATAAATATATTCTCATTCTTCCTTAACAGGAAATGTTGATCCACAAGTGTTTTATGGAGTTATTCGGATCTTTCTGTCAGGGTAAGTAGTTTTCTCCATGTTTTCCAATCAATTTCCACCTCCATAGACTATTCTTAAATGATTATAGTGGGAGCAAATAAAAATAAATATGATAATAATTAAAATAGTCCACTAGTGCTCTTGCCAAAACCATGCATTTTTTTGTGAGCAATTATTTTTTATTGATTGAAAACTGAAATTTAAACAGAAGACAAAAAAATAAAATGAGCATGTAAATTCCAGGACAAACCACAAACTAGTTTATAAATATATAGAGTTCCTTGCCAAAGTACTCATGCCCTTTTGAATATGCAAAATCTTTGCATAATTTTTATTTTGAGTGTTATCAGATGTTAACCCAAATCTTAAAACTAGAACACCAGAAACAAATAACATCACACTGCTGTATACATTTTATTAAAAAAAAAAAGTAGTGTTCAACATCCCCTTGATTTGCTAATTGCTACATGGCCTTTAGCTGCAATTGTTGGAGCCTGAATGCTTACTGTAATTGTTGATCAGCCTCTCACATTGCTGTGGAGGAATTCTGGCTCATTACTGCGTCAGCAAAGTATTAATATTTGAAGCTTGTCTAGCATGATGCCAGGAGAAAATTTCCACAGAAGTCAATTTCTTCTATTTTGAATTTCTTTATTATCACCCGTGCTCTTAAAGTGTTTTGATCATTATCTTGCTGAATTGCATTTTAACTGTAGCAAACTGTTGGATGCCATACCTTTAAATTTTATATTTTTAATAATATGCTAAAGTCATAGTTTCTTTATTGATGGTAATTTTTGAGGTCTAGAGGTGGAAAAACATCTCGACCCTACAGTATTGTTTCTGTCAAACTTCACATTTTTTAACTATGCCTTATTCTCCCAAGCTTTTTACACCTGAGTCCACCATACTATGTTTTAGCCTCTCTCTGATAAATCCTATTTTCTTCTGATAGTGTAGTCAAGAAAAATGACATTAGTCAAGGCATTAAGATCCATATATGATTTCATAGTTTGCTTTTAGATAGATAGATAGATAGATAGATAGATAGATAGATAGATAGATAGATAGATAGATAGATAGATACTTTATTAATCCCAATGGGAAATTCACATTTTCCAGCAGCATACTGATACAATAAATAATATTAAATTAAAGAATGATAATAATGCAGGTGAAAAAAAGACAATAACTTTGTATAATGTTAAATGTTAACATTTACCCCCCCCCCCCCCCCCCCCCCCCCCCAGGTGGAATTGAAGAGTCGCATAGTTTGGGGGAGGAACGATCTCCTCAATCTGTCAGTGGAATATTTTATACAGATTGTGGCAGCTTTTAGCACTATTGATTATTGCCACCTTTTAAGAATGTGATTGTGGTTATGTGAAGCACCTAATACAACACTTTAAGAGAAGATGTGAATATCTGTTTACTGTGAGTCTTTGGGAATGTTGTTTGGAATGGGAGATGAAGTGCCATTAGAATCTGCCTTGTTAGCACATCTCAGAGATGCTGAGAACTGAACTCTGTGATATTTATATACGACATGACTGTCTTCAGTCAGTTTTAGTTTCTCAACATACCCTAAAGCCATAAGGTTTTATGTTCACTAAGAGGGCAGCACAGTGGTGCAGTTTTAGCACCAGTATAGAGACAGGGGTTCACATCCCAGGTGCTCCCCGAGTAGAGTTCACATGTTCTCCTCATGTCCACGTGGGCTTTCTCTGGGATCTCTGGTTTCCTCCCACAGTCCAAAGACATGCAGTGTAGATGAACTTGCAATGCTAAATTGGCCTCTAATGTGTATGTGTGTGTGTGTGTGTGTGTGTGTCTACCTTGTGATGAGCTGCCATCAAGTCCAGGGATTGCTCCTGCCTCACCCCAGCTGCCCCAACAACCCTGCTTTGGATAATTGGGTTTGGAAGATGGATGTTCACTCTCCATACCTGCCTAATTAAACTATCTTCTAATAAACACATCAATTATCCTGGAAAAAGAAATGGCAAAACCAAGTCCAAGGAAACATTAAAACTTAAACAGCTAAAGACCCAAGACATTTTCCTTGGGCCTGCTTTAATAGGTAAAATGGCTATCCTTTTACCATAGGGGTATCAAACTTGGTTCCTTGACGACCACCATTTTCTCTTCAACGGATTTCTTAATTAGAAGCCAATTATTCCTATTAAAACATTATTTAATTGTAAGGCTTCTTAGTGCTCTCATTTTCCCACACCAGACATTTCTAAAACTGTTGATTTTATTTTTCCTAAAAGCACCATCCAAATATTTTGATGAACCAGAACAAATTAATATTTCTCAGCTCTTCACCTTCTTCTTTTCAGATATTTCATTAAAGTTTATATGATGGACATATTCGTACCAATGGGATCAGGTTAGCTGGCCACCTGTAGGCTCAGCTAGCATTTGATTATGGTTTGGCTGCTGGATACTAAGGTTTTGAAACTTAAGCAAATTAATTTAAATTAAGAAGAATGTTCCTCTAGCAGCAGCGATTGATTACTAATTAAGCAAAGTGGCTGCAGCTACCTTTGTCCTCCAGGATCTGAGTTTGACACCACTGCTCTAAAATGTAGCAGTGTGAGTATGTCCTGCAATGGACTGTTACCCTGTCCAGGACTAAGGCTATATTAAAATGGCTCTGGGTGGGTTTGAAAATGGATGAATGGACATAAACAGTCTGTTTCTTCTTTATGAAACCTATGTAGGCTGTATAAATGCACACAGTTTCAAGGACGACATTGCAGAACTATTTTTGAATTTTCTCCTGGCTGCAGCTGGAAGGATAATCCTTCTATGCCAGATGGCTTGGTGTACGAAGGAGTTCATGAAGACCCAAAACAATTCTCTGGAGGAAGTGCAGCCCAGAGTTCAGTGCTTCATTGCTTTGATGCCCTTCTGGGAGTCTCTCACAGTGGAGAAAGTGGTAAGTTTACTTCTGTATCACAACAATTACAATATCAGTAAAGTGTTCTTTTTTTTTTTTTCAAAAAATATCACAAGCTTCTTTATTTATTTGCACATTAACTTAAGTCCTTCCAGACATGGCAGTCAATCACTGTTTGGAATTATCTAAATTCATTTGTCTATGCTATAGACACTTAATTATGCTATTGTGTAATGGAATGTCTCGAGAGGGACTATGTGCCCAGTATGGCTACTAGGGGGTGCATCCGGCCCCAAATCCCAGACTCAACTGAAGCACCAGAGTCACAGGTTCAAATAAAGTGATTTTACTTACAAAAGTACCTTAGTTTCTTCTCACTCTCTTGAGAACAACACAGCACAATGTAATAGAATATAATCCTTCCTTTTTCTCTCCTTCTACTCCTTTCCCTCCTGGCTGTATGTTGTCCTCTTCCTCCCAACTCTGACTTGCAGACCAAGGCAAAGTGGCCCTTTTTATGGTACTTCAAGTGCCACAGTATTGTATGGTGGAAGCCCCTTAACAGGTGGATAGTTTTCGCCTAGAGCTTCCTCCGGTGGTACCCAGCAGGGCTGCCCAACAGGACTACAGTTCTCAACATACCCTGTAGGTAAATACATGGGTGCACCAGTCCAGCAGTGCTGTCACCTACAGTATCAGAGGAGCATACAGTCTTGAATGGCTGTCTCCCCTCAATCCACCCATTTTACAGTCCTATCCGGGGACAGGAACACCATCCATCGAGGCTGGGACCTCAGTCCAATGCCACCTCCTATTACATTAGTTAGCTGAAGTTAGATAGACTTCATTTTGCTTCTGCCTAATAACTGTGGATCCCAGAGTTTTATTTTACCAGAATTCTATGTACATCACTTGTTTTGTCCCTTTCATTGCCAGGAAACTTTAGCTTCATATATCGATGTTTATATACTGTATACACACCCTTTTACATAATTATGAATAAAGATCTTTAAGAACCCTATTAAAAATAATAATTAACATATAAACCTACTTAGCTACACTAGGTTTACTTTCTTCTTACCTATTCTTTGTACCAGACCTGTACAAAAGATATATCAATGATTGTATTGGTGTTACCTGTTGCTCCAGAAGCCAGCTACAGGAATTAATTAATAATTTTAATAGTGTCCATACATCTTTTATATTTACAGTTAACCTTTTCACTACAAATCTACCATTTTTGGATCTCAGTCTTTCTATCAGCTTTCCAGGATTTAAAGCCTCTGACTATTACAAGATAACTGATACACAGTTGCCTTCTCTACAGCTCCTTGAATCCCTGGCTTACCAAAAACTGTCTTCTTCTTTGATAGTTCCTTAGGCTGTAGCCCCTCTGCTTTGATGAAATTGACTTATGTAATGAATGAGGAATTTCCATCCATCCATTTTCCAACCCGCAGAATCCGAATACAGGGTCACGGGGGTCTGCTGGAGCCAATCCCAGCCAACACAGGGCACAAGGCAGGAACCAAACCTGGGCAGGGTGCCAACCCACCGCAGGACACACACAAACACACCCACACACCAAGCACACACTAGGGCCAATTTAGAATCGCCAATCCACCTAACCTGCATGTCTTTGGACTGTGGGAGGAAACCGGAGCACCCGGAGGAAACCCACGCAGACACGGGGAGAACATGCAAACTCCACGCAGGGAGGACCCGGGAAGCGAACCCAGGTCCCCAGGTCTCCCAACTGTGAGGCAGCAGCGCTACCCACTGCGCCACCGTGCCGCCATGAATGAGGAATTTCCTCAATATATTAAATACCTTTCTCATATTATGGTTAGGGCCCTTAATCAAGCTGGGAGAAGACCTCATGACATCCACTCTAAGAGGAACCCCAATAAAGAACCTTGAATTTCATTGGTCCTCCCATTCTCCACCCTAATAACATCTTTCCCACAGATCATCTAACAAAATGTTCCAGTTTTGCAGACTTATCCTTCCACAAAAGGCTTTTCTTTCCCTAACCCTTCCTTGTCTTAATTCCACCAATCACCTAACCTGCAGAAACTTCTCATCTGTAGCTCACTTCACAGAGGAGAGCCACATTCCTCATCGGTCACTTCAAGTTATAACAAGAGCCACTGTGTCACTTGCAAACATGTCACTAGCAATACCCTTGTAACTACTTCTTCTAGTAAATTCAATATTAAAACAATGGGCCTACTGCCTGTCTAATAATTATTTACTTCATTTCTAGTAGGAAGTTTCCATTAATCTACATAGATTAAACAGGGAGACAGCTAGCAGACCTTTTCAGGGACGTTCAAGCAGTTAAGATCGAATATCTTGCAGAGACTATTGTAGAACACTTCATATCTCTTGATTTTAGCTACATCGACTTCTGTTTGCGATTTTCATGGGGCTTCAATTATACTTTTCAAGGAAGAATAGAAGAAGCTAAGATCATTGTTATTCTGGGATCACACTTTTCTTTTGGTTTAATTGATTTGACTTTTTAATCTCTCCCTTTATCTTTTCTAATGGCAGCATTTTCATACCTACTCTCACCTTCTTCTTTCATCTGCCCTGGCTTTGTTCCATTCTATATATGTTACCTGCTCTTTCTTTTCCAGTTGCACATCTGATGAAGGCCTTAGACCAAAACATTATCATTTTTAGTGTTTCCTTTTCAATGTGGAAATAATCTTTAACCTTTTTTTACTTGCAGATGCACACTGACACAGCCCTACGCTATCTACATATATGTGTGTACTGTATATTTACATATAGTGTTGAGTTGTAGGTACATATTGCATGTTGTTTTATAAGGTATGATGAACCACAGTGTCTCTCACCAACACACCAGTATTCCCAATGTCAAGCCAGTTTTATATGTGGAAAATCCTACAATTCTTCTGGAAATGAAAGAAGATTGATATAGCTGGTGATGTCTGTGCAGACAAAGGGGATATACAGTCACCATGCTGAAAGTCAAACTTAGGTCAATTCTCTAACCACTATGCTGCATTGTTTTGTTTTAACTATATTTCATAAATGATTAAAACACTCTGAGCTTTTAAATGGAAGTATGTATGCAATGTTACAATAAATTAAGATTAATTGAAATGAATACATTAATTAAAAGCACTATGATGGACTGACATTCCATCCACGGCTGTTTCCCGCCTTGTGCAAAGTGATTTAGGTATAACTGTGATTCCCATTACCTTAAATTGAATTGATGGTTTTTTTATGTTATTTTATTTACTTTGCCAAAAGTGAAAATAAAAACATAGTTCATGGCAAGACAAAAACAATAGGAAATAAAAGCACTGTCAGTGCCAAGACTTAGCGAACACCTACAGCCTCTATAAAATGCGTGAATTGGCACTTATGTTTAGAAATAACCAATTAAGTATCTTCTGTATAGCAGTTTGCTAATGATTAAATTTCAAATTATTTCTGTATAGATCTCTTCACTAAGTATAGCTTGCATGATATTTGCATTTTTTTTATTTTTTATTATTTTGCCAGGGGCTAATATTATTAGTTCAATGGAGTGTCTTAGTCTTGAATGTGCTACATACGGTTATCCATGAGTAAAACATTCCTGACGTAGATCAGTTCCTGCTTTTCCTAGTAACTGACATTAGCTTCTGTTGATGATCATTGCAATACGCAATTTTTCAGGAAACTGTATTCTTCTGAATTCAAACAGGTAATTTAGTTGAATAATAGGAATTTTGAGTATTTATGTCCATCTGCCTTGTGCCCTGTGCTTGCTGGAATAGGTTCCAGCTTCTCTGCTCAGGATATAGTAGGTTTAGAAAATGAATGGTTAATGATTATGATGCTTAGTGTTCTTATTATTACCGTATGTTAATAATTTACATTTGTTTACATCATTCACTCAAGCATTACTTTTTTTTTCATCAGTTGTATGTTCAACCTTCAATTTTTTTGTGTTATAGAGGAGAATAATATACTGTATGTCATGAGATTTTCAGAACATCACACCACAGCATGAGTTGGAGCGGCTGATGCTCACAACTAGATGTTGCACAGCAAGAAGTTTACGGCATAATGCCCACAAATTCACAGCCTTCTTGATTTTTTTAGCTGTTACAGATCTGTTACAGTCAAGTTACTAAATGCTCGTAGTGTATGAGACGAAATATAAACATAAAGTATGTTGTATGTATTGTTGCAATCTGAGGAAAAAAACACTGACAAAGTGAATAAAGTCTGTTAAATACCACAACAGACAGTGTAACCATTTCAGTGCACAGTGTAAACGTTTCAGTATTTGCTGTATGTATTGTGAAAAATGAATTATGAATGTCACAAATGGCAATTTATAGAAAAGAGATATCATGAACTACATGTACAGTGCAGACTCTTTCATACCTTATGCAAAGGTGTAAATATAACATTATATGGGATTTGTGGGCAATATTCTGTCTGTGTTGGTAAATTACGAGCATGCATTTTAGGGTATACTAAATTGAACAAAGGGTTTTCTGGGTTCCCCTTGATGTTACACTTGTGCACTATATGCAGTGTCCATCCCCTTTCTCTTCTGAGCAGTGCGATCACCGTCAATCATAGCTTATTGTTTGGGGAATCCAGCTCCTCCTGCATTTCTCTCTCCCTTGCTGGCAGCTGGTCTCGAGGTGTACAGGACACCTTGAGTGTGTAACCACATCTTACTTCAGCTTCTAAGAACTTTCATTCTTCCACTTCAGAAGCCACACTACATATCATTCTGTCTCTTTCCCTTGAATCAACACCTTGTTTATTCACTTGTCTGTCCACACCACAGGTGTTGAACTTCGGTCCTGGAGGGCTGCAGTGTCTACAGGTTTTCATTCTAACCATCTTCTTAATTAGTGACCATTTTTTGTTGCTAATTAGCTTCTTTTGCCTTAATTTGAATTAACTTGACTCAGGGCCCTTTGTTGTTTCTTTTTTTTTAATTAGCAGCCAAATAATAGTGAGACACAAAACAAGCCACCTCATGACCAGCTCACCTGGCATGTGTCTGTGCTAAGCAGAAAAAATTATGAGGTGTGTTAACAAAAAAAGTCCAGTTGTTAAAAGCATTATTATTGACAAATAAAATTTAAAAAAGCACAGGTCAGCTAATTTTCTCTTTTCTTTAAAGTCACCAAATTTCAATCTGATTAGTCAAAGCATTTTTTAGATATTGGGATATTTAGCTTTCCTATTTTGTGTCTGGGGTTACCCCTGAATACTGATAAATCAAAATGTCCTTTTTAGTGGATATCTACTTCCCTAGATGTACCATCCATCCAAATTTCAGCTTTTTAACTAAACAGGAAATAGTGTTTTCATTGATGAGTGAGTGAGTATATATATGATGGAAACAATTAAACCATGCCTCATTTACATACATGAACAGACAAGTTAGTTTACACACCCAGTAAAACAAAGCAAATTTTACATCTCTCTATTATAATAAAAAAATCCTGGGATGAGACGTGACTTTTTCAGAAAGATACTTTCATGTCCCGCGAGACAAGACTTTGTGCCAAGAGATTTAACCATGCCCGGGGCCGGAAATAAAAGACAAAGAGTAGATGACACAGTAGAACATTGTAAAGAATTCAAAAATGTTGCCGCAGTACATACGGTTTTACTGCATCATGTAGGAACTCTGAGAAATAGACATTTACATGTTTACTGACAATAACATATTTAGTCACGTTTACGTTTTGCATAAGCTATTAAATTCAACAGAATTAAAAGTGTTTTGCTCCTGATTTTCTTTTCTATTCAATGTCTGGTGCATCACGTTGCAGTGTCCAACAGTAGTCAGCAAGCATTGACGGATTCCAGTTGCCCTGGTATCATTTTTCCATCGTAGCAATGTCCTGGTGAAACCTTTCACCATGTTCGTCACTGACAGCACCGAGATTTATGGGGAAGAAGTCCAAGTGTGAATGGAGGAAATGAATCTTGAGTGACATGTGGCAGTTCGTTGTCTTGTATTCTTTGAGAAGTTTGTCTACCAGCTGAATGTAGTTTGGGGCTCTGTAATTGCTCAGAAAATTGTCAACAACATCTTTGAAGGCTTTCCAGGCAATTTTTTCCAGCCCAACTAACAGATCTTCAAACCGCTTGCCACTCATAACATGTCTGATCTGAGGACCAACAAAAATGCCCTCTTTGATCTTGGCGTCAGTTATTCTTGGGAACATCTGTCTTAAACAATAAAAACCTTCTCCTTCCTTGTTCAGTGCTTTCACAAAATTCTTCATGAGTCCCAGTTTTATGTGAAGAGGAGGCAAAAAATATCTTTGCCGGGTTGACAAGCGATTCATGTGCCACATTTTTCTGTCCTGGAACTAATTTTTTATGGAGTGACCAGTTCTGTCGAGAATAGTGCGACTCTTTGGCACGGCTATCCCATTCACAGATGAAACAACAGTACTTTGTATAGCCGAGCTGCAGTCCTAGTAATAGAGAAACAACTTTAAGATCTCCACAGATATTCCAGTTGTACCTGCTATACTGGACGTGCTTCAGCAAGAGTTCCATATTCTCATACGTTTCTTTCATGTGTGCTGCATAGCCAACAGGTACTGAAGGATAAACATTGTCATTGTGTAGCAGAACAGCTCTCAGGCTTAACATTGACGAATCAATGAAGAGACGCTACTCTTCCGGGTTGTGATCACAACGCAAGGCTGAGAAGAATCCTTCAATGTCACAACAGAAACAGAGACTGTCGACTTGTGCAAAAAATTTGGTTATATCATGATGTCGGCCTTGAAACACAGAAATTTTCCTACCTGGTGACAGCAAACACCATTCCAGCAGTCTCAAACCCAGCAGCTCGGCTTTTGCTTTTGACAGACCCAAATCTGACCAAATCGTTCAATTCGGAATGTGTTATCAGATGTGGATCGCCTGATGAGCACAGTTCAAAATCCGGGTCAATGTCACTGTCAGTACCCTGCATTGCAGTTTCTTCAACTGGTTTATCTAAGGTCCAATCCTCTGGTGGTTTTGGAATTGGAAGGCTGTCGTCATGTGGCACAGGTCTCATTGCTGGAGGCAGATTAGGATATTCAATTGATGTCTTGTTTTTGGCAGAGAAACCAGACACATTAGTCAAACAGAAGTAACAGTCCATCACATGGTCTTTCTGTTCTCGCCATATCATCGAAACAGCAAACGGCATTGTCTTTTGAGTGCCTCTGAGCCAGGCTCTCAGACTGAGACCACATGTCACACAGCAAATGTGAGGCACCCATTCCTTGTCTTGATCACCAATTTTGCAGCCGAAATACAGATGATAAGCTTTCTTCACAAGAGCAGTCATCCAACGTCTCTGAGGCGCAAGTGTATATTCGCCACAGATATAGCAGAATGTATCGCAGCTGTTACGACATTGATGAGACATATCGCCCGACACCAAAACGTCTATAGCATCAAGCTTACTTACTGTTATATTGCTACAGATACTATACTTTACTATACTGATACTATATATACACACTGGCTATCTATATTAACCAAATGAGCAGGATCGGTGTATGCAAACCACCTTTATAGCATGCTGAGACCGCGTCAAGCTCGTTCAGACCTGCCCAGGATGTCCACTTCGGACAGAACAACTTCCATCCTGGCCTGATTCCATGCCTGGACATGCCCAGGCTGCTCAAACTGTTGTTGATAAGTCACTTACGGGAGCGAAAATGTTTGGATACAAATATAAGAAAAATCATGACAAAACTGATTTCTCTGAAACGGTACGTGATGATGTGATATTCGTGATCAGCACCCAAAAATCTATACGAAACACCCAACAGTGTGCAAGAAGCAAAAACTTTGTTGTGCAGTGTTATTCACATCCTCTAAATCCCTGCTGACTTAATCTTTAAGCCTTATCACTGTGTGATTAGGAAACTTAAGTCTGAGCATTAGTCATTGATCTTTGCACATTCTTAACATTAGAAACGTTACTTTACTGCTGTGTTGAAGACTCTTTCTTGAATGACTACAGCTCTGTCTTTGTACTGGATATGGTTCGGATCATTTTACACTTTTCAGAAAAGTATTTGTGTTCTGCTCATGAAAAAGTCATAGGAGTTCACTCTGAGCAGTGCAATCTCAAAATGGCATTGAAATCTTTACCTTCAGGAGGAAGATCAATGATTTAGAAAACATCTACATGTTCAGTGCCTCAAAACTATAACTCTCTTTACTCATTAGGTTTCTACCATTAGGTAAAGCATACAAGACGGGACCCAAATATTCCTGGTATTGTTATAGAAAACTTTATTTTAAAATGTATAGCAATTTAAAATACACTCCTAGAGATGTAATACACTTGTCCTAGCACATCTCCCATTCCTGGAAACATTTTCTGTACTCATCCTTTGTTACTGAGTGCTTTTCGCTGGTTTTTCTTCTTCACTTCACTTCAGTCTCAGTCTTAATTTTGGAAACAAAAAGAAGACACAGGGAGTTAGATCTGGTGGATATGGGGAGTGTGAAGCAACAACCATATTTTTTGGTCAAAAACTCCATGACTGACAACACCGTGTTTGCAAGTGAGGTGCCATTATGCAACATTCAGTTTTGCATCCACCATTTCTCCAGATGTTTTTTTTTCCTGATGCTTTCCAGTAGACGCCTCAGCAGTTCAATGTAATGTCACTGATTCGCAGTCTGTTCATGGGGATGAAACCCTTTATGAAAAAAACTTCTGTTAATGTTGAAAAGCATGGTCATCATTGTCTCTTGAAAATATGTCATGGTGAATTGGAGGAAAAAAAATCTACAAAGTTACAGTATCTGTGTAATTGTAGAGTAAATAACAGAAACATGCCCTCAATCAACTCAGAACCATGACACTCGTCGGACTGCTTAACCAGACTTTTAGGCATACAATACTCGGAAGCATACACTACTCCTGCTGTATTGACTGATTATGGGAAGTTTTGAGTCCCCCCTTGTATGTACTCTGTTTAAATAAAATAGTAGGAATTGCTTTGGCATTTTCATTAAAAATGGACAGCACACTTCAGCTAACTTTTAGTCTGATCTCATATACAGTCATTACACTCATCTTATTCACCAAGGAAAGGTAAGTCTCTCCTTTAGTAGTTTATGTTCATTTCCAGCAATAGCTATAAAAAACACAATGGATTTTCTCATCCAAACCTTCATTTTTCTTTGCCCTTTTTATATGATACTATATGTGATACTTTATATGATATGATATTTAATATCAGTTGTAAATTAAATATTTTTCAATGCAGATGTCACTGCTATTTCTAAAAGGATATCATTTCAAACTAGTGTCTTGACTGTGTCTATGGGTGATACAAAAAGCAGTGACCTCCCACAATCTACAGACAATGGTGTCAGGCCGACTGGTGATTCTAAACTGCTCAAGTGAATGTGTGTGTGCAACTGGTTGTACTCAGCATGGTGCACTAGCATCTCTGGTTTTCTGTGGAAAAGGATGTTTTTTTCCAGTGTTAATTTTTGCTGCATACTTGAATAAGATTTCTTTCTTTATTTTTGAAATTGTTATATATTTTCAACAGGGAATTTTTTGAATAGGATGCAGGATTACATGCCACCATCTCACAGACAGCTAATACAGGATATTGCCTCCAGCCCATCTTTACAACAATATATTGTGGACAGCAGGAAACCAAAACTTCAAGAGGCCTTCAACAACTGTGTTTCCCAACTTGTAAAGCTAAGGAACCAGCATATTATAATAGTGAGCAATTTCATACTTGTACCAGCAGCTAAAGCTCGTGACATAAGGAAGAAGGGCATCAGTAATGATGAGATCCTGTTGAAGGCCCCTTCTGCTTTAGAGGAAAGGGGAACAGGAGGTTCAGGAATAATGAGCTTTTTAAAAAGTGTCAGAGATACAACAAAGGTGGTATGTGTACCGTCTGCCCACTAGAGCCAAGAAAGAGTCCAGGGGCATTGGGCATTCAATTCTAGAAATTCAGGTACAGGAGTAAAGACTTTGTTCTACTGAATAATTTTTAATGTCAATAAGGAACTTTGGCTGTAACATAACATGGCTTATTTCTTCTCTCTTATTTAAATGTTGTAATGAAACATTCCATGAAATTAATTTCATTCCTACAGCACACTCCTCTTCTGCAGCTGCCAATTCAAGATATTTAAAGTAAGCTTCAGCACAAGAGAATGTGATTAAAAATTACTTAAGTAAGCTGTTGAGTTCTTTTGAACAAGAACACGTCCAAATGGACTTGAAATATACATTTTTATCAATAGACAAATTAGTTTTTTTTTTGATATTCAGAAATTCAGTTGGACTTAGTAATCAAATTAAACTCAAAAATCATAACTGAACTAAGCCCCAATTATTCTTTGATTCTGATTTACTCTAGTATAAGACTTTGTCAGGTCATTCTCTTGATTTTATCCCAAGCGTGACAACATTTATTATAGGAGTAGACTGAAGATGCTTCATCATCATCATCATCGGTACACATGACTAGTAAAAGGTACCTTTACCAAAAACAACATGGCAGAACGCATTTAAAAAAAAAATGCTGAAAATGGTGGTGTCCACAGAAAAGAGCAAACAAAATGGTGACACAATGATGCCACAAATATAAAGCTAAAAAATTAATAACGACACAAATAATTATCTGGCATTTGGCATAATATTTTTAAAAAATATTCCACCCAAAAATGATTTTTAAAAAATGTTTTTTATGCCATGTGGTTTATAGTGATGGCCAAGAAAAAAATTGGAATCTTGTGTTTTCATGCGTAATGGAGCTAACAAAGTTATTTCTTTAATGGAAGTGGATGGTGTCCAGCATTAAACATGAACAAACAATATTAAAATGTCTACAAAAAATCTACATGTTACAGGTAAGCAGGAATGGTGCATTCTCATAATTCTGTGCTTTTGAATTGAAGACAGGAGTCTTGACCAATGAATGAGGGGGAGAGGCAGGTCTTCAATGCAAAAGCATAAAATTATGGGAATGCACCTTTCCGGTTTACCTTCTACATTGATTTTTCAAGAAGTATTAATAATTTATTAAAAATATTTGCATGTTTTGAGCATTTTACTGGGTAACAAATATATGAATTATGCGACACAAGTAACAAGAATTTTTTCCTTTTTTTCCATGGACATTTTTCACATTGTTTACAGTTGAACAGAACAGGTCACCATTACAGTCCATTATATCATAAACTGTTTTCCCTCATCCTGCAATAAAACATGAGATTCATGTTTTTCTTCAGCCATCACTACAATTGGGGTAACATACACAAAAATATCATGTTTGGGTGGAGTACTCCTTTAAAGAAAAATAAATATCATTCTGTGAAATTTCAAACAGAACAATATGTTACAGTATTCTTATTTTTATCTTCAACAAAATGAAAATTTCTCATTACAGGCAAAGTATATGTCCAAGATACAGGCAAGTGCCGACTACCACATTACTATGCACGTGCAAAGACCAAAAGCTTTCTCTAGTTAAGAACAGATATGCTTATCCATAGCAAAAGTTCAACATTAATTCTATTATGTCAATGTTCATATTACAAATGTAAAAGAAAGAAATTAACATAATAAAACAACATTATACAAGTGGTTGACACAGCAGCATTGGTATTCATTCATGTGAGAAAAAAATTATTTGTTTTTGCCAAGCAGAAAACAGATGCCTGTCATTGTTTGATGGTGAAGTAAGTCTTTCATTTTCTTTACTTATGAAGGAGAGCAGCTTTGAATCAAATTGCTGGCAACAGGAATTCCAAGGTCAGAGCACAATTTTATATTTGGGATTGACAAGCCAATGGACCATGCAAGATATTTTATTCATTTATATTTCTTATTTTGAATACAATATGAGATCTAATATACCAGACTGTACAATAGTTAGTGTGTTCAGTATTTCCCAACCTATGCTCTTGTTTCTGTAAATCTGTTTATTGATGGGGATAGTTTTCTCCTTTCTCTGGCATTGAATAAAAACTAATCAAAAATGTTTTCCTGGTACTTTTTGTTTCTTTGTGCTTCAGAAACCAGCAAATATCAATTGTTTGAAAAGCTATTTAAATGCTGTTTATAAATCTGAGCTTGCAAAATATAGTTGCTGTGGAGATACTGAAAGTGGGGTAACACTACATTAATAAATAGCTATTGTGGTATTATATTTATTAATTTTGTGGTATTGCCATATGAAAAAAGACATTTATTATGATACCAGGTCCTGCCATTTACAGACACTGGAACAACAAAAAAATACATATTTCTATAATGACCCAAATAAGTCACTTTCACAAGAAGTACTTTCTCCAAAATCAAAGTATTGAAATACAAAAAAGTAGCCAAATCAGATTCAGTGTGCTGTGCTATTTACGTGATGAAATTAAAAAAGTAAACTTGTGAACTCCCCCTTGAGAAATGTTTATTTAGAGCTACGCCTACTCTCATGTAATAAACTTAATAAACTCCTTTCTTAATAGAGTACTTTATAATGACTCACTGCTTTGACTGCTCTTTTTATCTTTAGCCAAGACAGATGTTTTTATTTCTTTTTTAGTCATTCTGGTGTGTATATAAGAGGGGATCTGTTATTTGTCATAATATAATAATATTTATTAATGTATTGTGTTTCTGTATATTTTTCAGTGGGGATAAATAAAGTTCTATCTATCTATCTATCTATCTATCTATCTATCTATCTATCTATCTATCTATCTATCTATCTATCTATCTATCTATCTATCTATCTATCTATCTTACCTTTTTGAATGGATTTTAAGGAATTGTCCCTTTATTAAAAAGCCCAGGTCCATCCTTAAATGTAATACTTCTGGCTAATTATGGGCAAATTTCTTATTTGTAATTGAATGCAATGCCTCTCAATCTCTAACCCCCAACCTTTTCTGAAAGAGCAATTTTTTTATCACACCGGTTTTAATTTTTTCACTGTAAGTTATTCTACTGAACAACAGCTGACCTTTTCATTGGCTTCAGTTTGCAAAATATGCATTTGCAACCAACAACAGCATCATATCACTAGAAAGCAGCTGTCAAATACTAATGAAATTCACACCATTAAATAAAAAAAATATTATATATAACCAGGGTCTATAAAATACCCATTTCCATTTTATTGTGTTTTAACATAGATCTGAAAGTACTTCTTTGTTTCCATTGGTGATCACAATCAGTTATAAAATGTCAATGAAACAATATATTTCTGTAGATTCTTATAAAGAAATTTAAAAATGAAAGATTAAAATAAGAGATTTCACACAAGTCCATGATGCTCCTAAACAGGAGGCTGGAGGGGTTGGTTGGTTTCCAATTCAATAACTAAATCCTGTTATGTTCCACACAGCAGCATTTTTCAGAAGTGCTTTACTTAACAATATTTTGGGTACAGTACATATACAGTATATGTTTGTCATGTTGTGACCATATAACTGGCTACCTTTAATGATAATTATTCTTTACATTTATATAGCACTTTTCTCACTACTCAAAGTGCTTTACATAGTGAGAGGGGAGCCACTTCAACCACTACTAATGTGAATTGGTGAGAGAGATAGCCAGTTAGAGACAGGGGATGATTAGGGGACCCGAATGACTAGGCCATGGAGGGTAGTTTAGCCTGGAAGGATGTCCAGGGATCTTTTATGAACACAGAGAGTCATCCAAAGGATAGTGCCATTTTTACAGCACAGTGTCCCCATCACTGCACTGGAGCATTGCGGTCCACATTCACATCACAGGGTAAGCACCCCCTGCTGTCCCCACCAACACCCTTTCCAGCAGCAACCCAAGCTTTTCCCATCCATATACTGGCCAGACCTGACCATGCTTAGCTTCAGACTGATGACCTTTTCTAAAGTGCAAGTAGCATGGCTGCTGTATTATGTTTTAAGTGTATTATGTGATACTGAGATTATTACATTTTCTATTTTCTTGTTAAGTGAAGAATTTCTGTTTTTTTTAGTATTTTGGTTTTCAGAATCTGGTTGTTGTAGTCTCTATTAGGTACAGTATATTTTTTAGAGATAGTTTTCCTTAAAGGAATGGTTTGAGAAGAAAATTCACTCTTCCCATGAACTGTAATTAATCAAACCAGTTTAATTTTTCTTTTTCTTTTGAATATAATTTTGAGGAAATTAGAATTTGTTTAAGTTTTGTTATTCTTTCTGTTTTGGATGAAATCTTTTTGTTATTCTCATTGTTTTATTTTGATTAATTCTAACTAAAAGGATTACTGGAGCCTACTTGCCTTATTAATAAAATTTGAGACTCACATACTCACTTTTCCTTTAGTGAAACTCTAATACATAACAATATGAGATTTAAATTGGAAAAACACTATATACTCTTCCTCTGTTCTGCAGACAAATCAACAATGCAGCTATCAGATCCAATTAAGAAGGGTTCTTGGTTCTTCCCATCATTTCCTTTTCTTTTTGCTTTATCACTTGAGCCACTGGCTATTGTAATTTGCAACTGGGAGTCAATCATGTTGGTAAAGATTCAGGAAACCTTTCTCTATATCTCCTAATAGATAGGTGATATCTTTTAATTCTTAGGATATGCTGAAACAGTTTTAAACTCAACAAGAACCTCTTCATTTATAAGATCTGGTATTGGTCCTCTGTGGAGTAACCCCTAATTTGTATATATATTATATTTCAGTAACCCCTTACTTAGCCATTGAGGTCTTTGCCTCAGTTTTGCATGTTATGATATATCACTAGGACATAGTGGTAGCAGATGCTGGAGAGGAAAGATCTAAATAATTAGTCTCCAATGGAATTCTCACCCGCACCCCAAACAGCAAACTAATGTTAATACAGTTTCATTTTGTTATCTGTATATATAATTCACTAAGTCCATGGCAAGCAAGACGCATGCAAGACAGCCATGCCTGCCAACTCACAGAGCCCCACCCACCAACAATTCACTAAACAGCCGACCATGGCACGAGAGCGAAAGCATTTGCCAAGAATGTGTTCATTAATCAAGAACGAAAGTAGGAGGTTCGAAGAAGATCACATACTGTCGTAGTTCCGACCATACACGATGCCGACTGGCATAACCAAAGTCTTTGGGTTCCGGGGGGTGTATGGTTGCAAAGCTGAAACTGAAAGGAATTGATGGAAGGGCACCACCAGGTGTGGAGCCTGTGGCTTAATTTGACTCAACACAGGAAACCTCACCCGGCCCGAACGTGGCTCACAAGTGCATGTGAACTGTGGCGTATGGTTGCAAAGCTGAAACTTAAAGGAACTGACAGAAGGGCACCACCAGGTGTGGAGCCTTTGGCTTAATTGGACACAACACGGGGAACCTCACCCGGCCCGAACGTGGCTCACAGGTGCATGCGACTGAGGCAATGTGTGGAAAATGAACAGTCAACGTGACTCACAAGTGCATGTGGACTGTACACAGATGAAAACAATTCAGGTGAGGAGGAGTTGGGGGCGGACACATGAGCAGGCAGTGCGTACTGAACGATGACTTAGAGATGACTTAAGATATTGGCAGACTAGAATGGCGGGGGCGGAATGGGCATCAGACGATCGAACTTGCCTATCTAGAGGATGTAAATGTCCTAACACGGGTTCCGTAGGTGAACCTGCGGAAGGATCATTACCAGTTGTGCCGACCCGTCGTTGAACGGTTAGGACCCAAAACCTCTTGAGCCCGCTGCCCTGCCCTCTCTCCAGAGTTCCATCTTTGCATTCACTTACAGTCGTATCCTCAAACCCACCCCATTTGGACAACTGTGTCTTTCAGGAAGTGTTCACCCATCAATACATAATTATGCGGCGTATGCTACGCGATGGGTTGGCTAGTTTCAGTGATTTCACAAGTGCCCAGCAACCTGCACAGTGCAAAAAATAAATGCAAAGTCAAATTTGATATTGAAAGGCACTAGTTAAGAGGTATATGGCAATTCTTGCAGCCTTCTACACCTGCAATGGAGGATTCTGTATATGCTACAGCAATTACTCAGTTGTTTTACAAACATGTGTTTTATTAAGGGATGGCATAGCAAAACCCATGGTTAAAAACATTCTCAAAAAATCTTGAGGAATATTAAAAAAAAAAGGCACATGGAAGACAATAGTAAAAAGGGAAGAAGAAGATTCCACTAACTGAAGAGCCCGGAGTTATCTATTTGACTTCAGCTTTAAGCATAATTGTAGTGAGACTCTCAACTTCAAGGATTCTTATGAGTAAGGAAAATACTGGGAGAAGCAAATGCATGACTTGAATAGTAGTAGGAGACAGGCAAAAGTCTGTTTTAAAAGTTTTATATTAATAAAATGGTAAAAAAATATTAATAATATGGCAGCATGGTGATGCAGTGGGTAGCGTTGCTGCCTCGCAGATAGGAGACCTGGTTTCGCTTTCCAGGTCCTCTCTGCGTGGAGTTTGCATGTTCTCCCCGTGTTTGCGTGGGTTTCCTCCCACAGTCCAAAGACATGCAGGTTAGGTGAATTGCCGATTCTAAATTGTCCCTAGTGTGTGCTTGGTGTATGGGTGTGTGTCTGTGTGTGTGTGTGCCCTACGGTGGGCTGGCGCCCTGCCCGGGGTTTGCTTCCTGCCTTGCGCCCTGTATTGGCTGGGATTGGCTCCAGCAGACCCCCCGTGACCCTGTAGTTAGGATATAGCGGGTTGGATAGTGGATGGATGTTAATAATACATTATTCAAGATAAAATACTACAATATACATTGAACAACATGTAATTACTACAAGTAGGTGTGATACAAGAATAAGTACTACTGTATATCAAGTCTGAAACCACGCTTCTTTGTTTTGGAGCTTGCAAAAATGCATCTGCCCACTTTCAGGCCAATTTCACCTAATTCTGGGTATGGAGGAATACTAGAAAAAGTACTGTATGCTGTAGAATACAGCAGACCTGGAAGTAGGAAAAGATTAACAAAATGCATCTCCAAAGCTGCCTATCGATCACCTAAAAAACAAAATTCCAACTTTAGTGATGTATGTAGATTGAGTTGAAAATTGCTCCTTGTGAATAAAACTCATTCAACCTGAAGAAGGTTTAACAAACATGCAACTCAGCATGAGTAGAAACTGCAGAGCCCAGATGGCAAAGTTGTCTATAACAATTTGACGGCTGTTATTTAATCAGTTGCTTTTTTACCTGCTTGTTTATTTAGCTCAGGTTTCTTAGAAATGTATTGCAAGTAAGCATTTTGGATCAAAGTCCTAAATAGACACCACAGCTAACAAAAATAATATTAAAAAATAACTAAGTTACATTAATCACACTAAATCAAAGCTTGTTTTTTGTTATGGTAGACTTGAGGCAGAAGCACCAGCTCATAAAAACATATCCACTTACATACTGTATAAATGTCATGAATTTGAGGTTTTGTACTCAAAACTTGGATTAATTTTGTTATTTTTTACTGTGCCTTTATCTGTTTGTAGTTGGATTGTCACATTTATAGAATCCAGTGAAATTCTTCATTGTATTGGTGGCCAGCATACAACCTGTTCCCACTCTACAGCACCATTAGAACCAAATATTATGTGTTTATTTGTTGTGACACTGCACAGTATTAGGGTGCATGTATGGATGTGTGATGTCACGCTGTCTGTCTTTAAAAGATCAATATACATTTCATGTAGTCTACAGTCCAAGCTATGGCTATGGTTATAGTTATGGATATTGTTAATCTATTTAAATGCATTTGTGAGGCCACATCTGTGTATAATGTTACATGTGACGCCATCATAACATTATTTTGGTACTGTTTTGAGCATTCTAAGACTTGATTTTATGGCTGTGGCCATTTGTTTAGAACAATGGCATTGTTGCTGTACTGCCAAGATGGATTAGAGGTAGACCACAAGGGGTATTAATGACAGGTCAGAAGAGAGAAATGAAGCCAAGAATGTGCTAAAATCAAAATTAGACAAATCAGTCCTATCTTTTGTCTAAACCAGAGCACAAACCAAAATTATACTCACAAGGTGCTGTCATTAAATTGACATTAAAATAGCCTTGATTTGAAACTGTAAATGCTTAGAAAATTACTTAGTAATGGGTGAAAATTGCCTCCCATTGGCAACTTATAAACCATCACTTTAATAATGATAGGCAATGCATTGTGGCAACAGGAACACAAAATGGCG
Source organism: Erpetoichthys calabaricus (assembly GCF_900747795.2). Taxonomy (NCBI): domain Eukaryota; kingdom Metazoa; phylum Chordata; class Cladistia; order Polypteriformes; family Polypteridae; genus Erpetoichthys; species Erpetoichthys calabaricus. Next base: position 125,526,029 of record NC_041394.2, read on the forward strand.
GGATCCATAATAATGGTGGGAAATTATTTCCAAAATTAACAAAAATAATTTTCGTAATGACATAGCAATAATTCACAACAAAATAAAAGACACATTCAGAATAACGTTGGGATGCCATCTGGTTGACATTATTTAAAATGGCACTGTGGTAACTAGAAAACTGAGCCTCCGGATAAAAACTCTTAAAATGACGAAGAAGACAAACTTTTGGTTAGGAATTTAGTGAAAGTAGGGTTACTAACAATGTTTAGGACGCTTTGCACTCTTTTTTTTTAAAAGTTTTTCTTCATGTTTCTGAATTATGAGTTTCCAGTATTTAAACCCATGTCTGTTTTCTTCTTTTTTTTGATCAATTTTAAAATTTCATTTCTAATATAAATTTGAACCCCCACCCACCGGTGCCAACCCCACCCCACCCCAGTGCTATATAAAATAGAGAATAGAGTAAAAACTAAATTTAATAAAACATTCAGGTCACTGAAGTCCCAGAGGACCACATGTCTGGATGATCAAAAGAAAACTGATTACATTTATATCAAACTGAATCATGGGCTTGTTGTCATCCATGACTTAATCATGGAAATATTGTCTTTCCATTTACTGATAGTTAGAGCCTGTACACCATTGATCTGTGCAGCTGACACTTCTAACAAAACAAGGTTGTAAAATGAGGACTTCCATACAGAGAAAGTAAAAAAAGTCAGGGTACTTCCTTTGGGAAACTATAAGAACGTTGCCTGCTATTGTAGCTATTGAAATAATGAGCTGGTGAAGAACAAAGAGAGAAAGGAGTAGAGTAATAGGAGAGCACAGAATAGAGACAGCATTCCAGTGTGGAATGGAGCCCTGGTGCTTTTCTTCCTTGTTCCAAACACGCTGAACATAATTTACTGTATAAGAGGAATATATAGATAGATAGATAGATAGATAGATAGATAGATAGATAGATAGATAGATAGATAGATAGATAGATAGATAGATAGATAGATAGATAGATAGATAGATAGATAGATAGATAGATAGATAGATAGATAGATACTTTATTAATCCCAATGGGAAATTCACATTCTCCAGCAGCAGCATACTGATACAATAAATAATATTAAATTAAAGAAAGATAATAATGCAGGTGAAAAACAGACAATAACTTTGTATAATGTTAAATGTTAACGTTTACCCCCCCCCCCCCACCCCCGGGTGGAATTGAAGAGTCGCATAGTTTGGGTGAGGAACGATCTCCTCAATCTGTCAGTGAAGCAGGACAGTGACAGCAGTCTGTCGCTGAAGCTGCTCTTCTGTCTGGAGATGATACTATTTAGTGGATGCAGTGGATTCTCCATAATTGATAGGAGCCTGCTGAACTCCCGTCGCTCTGTTACAGATGTTAGACTGTCCAGCTCCATGCCAACAATAGAGCCTGCCTTCCTCACCAGTTTGTCCAGGCGTGAGGCGTCTTTCCTCTTAATGCTGCCTCCCCAGCACACCACCGCGTAGAAGAGGGCGCTCGCCACAACTGTCTGATAGAACATCTGCAGCATCTTATTGCAGATGTTGAAGGACGCCAGCCTTCTAAGGAAGTATAGTCGGCTCTGTCCTTTCTTGCACAGCGCATCAGTATTGGCAGTCCAGTCTAATTATATATATTATATATATAATATATTAATCTAATCCCTTTCTTGTTTAAACCTGATAAATAGTCATTGCTGAAGAGTGAGTGGAGTCAAGGTTTGTTTCAATAAGCACTCAGGATGGAGCAATGCTTGTTTTTTGAGTAATATTCTGTTTTCTTGTACTTAACCTGTTACCTTCAGGCACACAACCCTTTCTTCATGGACACCATAATATACATGAAGTGATCTGAAGCAGGACAGATAAAGTAGCAGCCTTTTTATTTCAATTAATTTGAGGTGATATGAGGAGGTTCTGAGACTTGCCCTATGCAACCAAAAAAAAAAAAACAAAACAAATTTTTGGCTTTACTAATAAAACAAACTCAACTGAGGACTGAATACAAGGAAAACAAACAAAAAAAACCAGAAGCAAAACAACAACCCTACATCCTCTTTGGAGCCCACAAAAATGACTGTCATTTCGTCTCTAAGATGGAATAGTAACAATGTTCATGAGAAGACATCAGGCTTGTTCAGTGTGATAAGTAAAAACAGCTTGTAATTTAATGGTACATCCGATATTTGTCCTTTATTGCTGCACAATTTCATCTGCAGTTCTCATTTGTCCGGGATTGAATCTGAGCATCCTTATTGCGTTTCTGAGTTGAGTCGTGTTCTGACTTTTTCCGGTTGCACAGTCCCTCAACTTATCGTTATTAAGTGCAATGCAACATAATACAATATTATTAATATCTGCAAGGCGAATTAATTTGAAACTATGGCAGAATGCTTCATAAAAGGATTATACTGTACATGAAAACAAAAATGATCAATAGTGCAAATATTATTAAAGATGTAGGCTAGTCCTAAACAGCAAGGATTGATGAAGATTTGAGTGGGTATGTAGGTCTCCTTACCTTAGCCTTCTTGGCTAACTAGGCTCCTTTCAGTTTATATCTGACTCTGCCATTGTGTAGTCAGGGTTGAGAATTTTCACTTTAGTTTTCATCTCCCTATTTGAATAAACTTTTAAATTTATGGAATTCACTTTTCTGGTCGATATGGTTAAATATTTCATGAAAATAACCCATGTTTCCATGTTTGCTCACCAGCTCTACAATTTATTCACCTTGCCATTGCAGATGTGTGTGAGTAATCTGCGTTTCACCTTCACGCCAGAACTATAAAGAGATCTATTCAATTCATGAACAATAAAGTTCACAAACTGACAAATGTATACATTAAATAATGTTCAGTTTCTCTATTTGTCATCTGTATGTGGTGATAAGACTGCTTTGCAACACATAACCCAAACACACTTGCTTCAATAAACCAAATAATATAATTTATTCATAAGATAAGGATAATAGAAGATGGATATATGCAAGCATAAATAGATACATACATATATATATATATATATACATATATACACATACATAAATGAAGGACAATAAAAAACAACATAAAACATAGATTTACACCAGCTTAGTTTGAACTTTTTCTTTCTTATAGTAAAAGGCACATAACTTATTCATTCTGATCTTTCTATTAATGTGGTCAAAATGGATAAGTTCTTTATCTAGTTATTAAGTTTTTAGTGTCTTCACCATGATGGTGGCATTAATTTGCTCAGAGCCAGTCTACACTGGTTTACCATGCACAGTTTCTTCATGTGTGTGTGTGTGAAGCTGCTTTGAACTTTCTTATTAAATTTAGGAAGAGAAACTTATAACAGCAAAAAGCTTATCCTTCAAAATGCATAGTACTTTTCAGTTACAGTAATACCAATAACAATAACACATTACCTGGCCTTATCCTAACTACTACTATGGAATCAAAGTAGGTGTACTTATGGTTTGGTGCTTGTTGACTCCGAGTGCAGGGGATGCTTTGCTTCTATCCTTCTGTGTTGACATTCTCCAGTACATGTCAAAAGATCTTCAGTGCAATTTTTTTATTCTTTGTTCAGACGCTCTTCTTCACCTTGGTAACACCTTCTGTTTGCAGTTGGTACTGCAGTTTTTTCAGAGGTTTCAGACACTGTGGGCCTCTTTTGTTAGCAAACAATTTACATCTACTGTGTAGTTTGTGATCAGTGATTCAGCAAGATGGACATATAGCTTTATGTAGGTCTCTCTTTTGTTTGTGTACTTTGCTTTACTCTAGCAAAGTTTGGACCTGTGGTACCCTTGTCCTACTCCAATACAGACTTTCTTCCATTTTTCCAATGAGGTACCAGGTTGTCCTTAGGATTAAAAGGGATACAGTAATCCCTTGCTATATCGCGCTTCGGCTTTCACGGCTTCACTCTATCGCGGATTTTATATGTAAGTATATCTAAATATATAACGCGGATTTTTTGCTGCTTTGCGGGTTTCTGCGGACAATGGGTCTTTTTACTTCTGGTACATGCTTCCTCAGTTGGTTTGCCCAGTTGATTTCATACAAGGGACGCTATTGGCGGATGACTGAGAAGCTACCCAATCAGAGCATACAGTTAAGTTCCTGTGTGCTGATTGGCTCAGCGACGGAGTGCTGCATTAACCAGGAAGTCTCATCTCACTCATTCAGCATTAACGTGCTCCTGCTACTGCTTCAGGGGCCGTGTCCAAGCACCAACAGAAGATGCAAATGATTGCAGAAAAGGTAAAAGTTTTGGATATGTTGAAGGAAGGGAACAGCTACACCGCTGCAGGACACCATTGCAGCATCAGTGAGTCCACGATTCTTTTTATTTAAAAAGGAGGAAAAGCATATAAGATCTACAGCCGCAGTGTCCTTTAAGCAGGGCACAAAACGAGCTGCAAGTGCACGTAATAAGGCAGTAGTCTGGATGGAATCTGCTTTAGGGATTTGGATTGAAGAGTGATGGAAGGAGAACAACGGCGGTGCTACACAATCGCCTGAAGAGGCTCCTTTAGAAGAGCTGTAACGCTATCCTTTGTTGTGCAGTAAAATTAAACTCATTGTTGGTGAGTAACCATAATTAATTATCTACGTACAGTACTTATTACATGTACATAGTTTAGTGTCACTGTACACACATTTTACTGTATACAATTTTTCTTGCATTGTACGTATTTATTGCTGGTGGCCTGTCTGTCGTAATGGCTGTAACATATGTGATATCGGAGACGCTCGATATCTTTAAAATAATATTTAGGTTTTACTGTATATAAACTGTGTTTACATACATAATTTCAACGAATCTTACCTAATATCTAAGAGAATACAAAGGGTTTATGCTGTATAATTGTGCAGGAAATGTTTATAATAGTGTGGGAGAGTTTATAAGGGCTTAAAATATATAAAAAGAACCATATGAATATATGGTTCCTACTTCACGGATTTTCACCTTTCGCAGGGGGTTCTGGAACGCAACCCCCGCGATGGAGGAGGGATTACTGTATTTGCATCTTTTGTTGTGGTCATGCTCTAGTCAACAGGGGTTCTGCTATATGGAGCAGAAATTATGGTCAGGCTGAAAGCAAGCAGAGTATATAGAGAAAGAACAGATCTAACATTGGCAAAGGATTATAAAGGAAGGAGTTCATGTTCTGCCGTTAGTATCTTGGATGCACAAAAGCCCAACCTTTTGGCTGATGATTGGTGCAATGTTTTCACCACCCACGTTGCCAGTCGTTGACTTACCAGCTCTATGTTCACTGGCCAAGTGTTTAAATGGTGCATCGCGGAGACATCTCTGGGTGTCACTTTGTCTATGACTGATCAGTCTTATCAGATGAGACTTAAAAAAGTGCATGCCAAACACCGCCTGTGTGGAGAACCAAAATTTGAACTGAAGTTAAGAGTGCCTGGCAGCTGCCTTTACAGCTAAGGACTTTGTACCAAAGCAAAACAAAATGCTCAAAATGTCAGCTCTAGAAGAAACACTACACAAATTCTTTGGAGGAATAAACTGGTTTGTATTTTACATAAAATGATTCAAGTGTCAGGCACATGCTTTGGGGCTATTTTCTCCCATCCACATTTTCACCTGCCCTTCTCTTTCACTTTCAATTTAACCTCCAGTTCTCTCTCTTTCTCCCATTCTTTCTTTTTGTCTTCTCCTTCTGCCCCTGCCCTAGTTCCTTTCATGCTTGATTTCAGCACAGATGCTGCAATCGCAAACCCTGGAGTGTTAACAAGTAAACTGGCAGGACCATGCACATCTATATGTGAATGCATGGCTATCCAACTGTCCCATCATCACTCTGGAGACACTTGTGTGTGTTTCCATGAGTACCTGCTACCACCTGGAGCCTGAGCACAATGTTTGTATTTATTAAAATTTGCTCAGTGTCATGACCTAAAGGTATCTTACAACAGATATGTGGATTATACAGCATAAGTAACATGAAATTTGTTTAAAAGACATTTTCCATTTTTTTGCTGAGGTTCAGTGATGATCTTCATAGACACCCATTGTATCAGAAAGTTTGATGTCTGAGTTCTCCATGAATACAAGATGTTACATTTTTTTCTCATTCATTGCTCCAAACTACATGGGATAAGTAGCATTTAAAATAAATATGTAAATTCTGGCCATAAACTAACCTAGACAGGCTGCTAGTCCATCACATAGCCCACTGATACACATTTTATTAGTTTATATTTTGAATATGTACAATATGCGATTACTTCACATTTTTATACATTCATTTTTTATCAATGACTGATGACTTCCTAAATTGCACAGCTCATAAGCACAATTTCTTACATATTTCTGGTTTTTGTTTCTATGAAAAATGCTGGTAAAGGGGGTCTATCCACACCCAAAGTATTGCTGATGAGATTCAAATATATGTTAATGTTCTTTTTAGCTTATAATACACATTGTACTAGTAAATAAAAGTTGAGCTAAAACCAAGGAAAGAAAGGAACAAAAAAAAATTAAGTTATCCTCCACAGGCAACTGCTTTGTCTGTCCTGAGTGATGGTTCAATAATATGTCCACCTTCCAAGTACTACTGTATTTCAAAATAATTTACCTATCTCATCTCTGTGACTTTGACCATAGACAGCTTTCATGCCATTCCAGGAATCACTTTTGGGTCCAAGTCTCAGATTCACTTCAGAGTTTAGGGTCAGCCTAATTAGTCGTCACACACATACTGACTGAATTCCCTACCTATAAAAGATAGTGGAGTATTGCTTCTGACATCTTTATATTAAAGTCTATTTATCATAAAGGCAAAAATTGATATTTCAATTAGGGGCATCATAAAATAAGATTGTGAAAGGACATTTACTTTGTTTCCTAACATTTGATTTTTGCTTAGAGTTTTATTGCCTGTCTTAAACCTTGTTACTGCCCGGCCCAGCTTTTCAGGCATTTTCCATTTCTTTAGAATACAGGAAGCTGAAAGGCACTTCCAAGAAGACTTTAGCACAGGGACTTCTTCCTTGTTTCTTCATCTTCACCTGTCTAGCCTGTTGCTTTATTTCCTGATGTAACCACCTTGTTTTGATCTTGTATGATTATAGCAATACTCAACCAAGCACTGTGAAAGTGCTTCTCCAAAAAGACTATTTACTAGAGACCTACTAGAGCCAGGTGAATTCAATGGCAATGCATTATTCATAGATATTAAATAATGTATATTTGCTTTCATTGTCTATACAGTATCCCCAAAGCTTGCTGAAAATACTTTGTGAGAGTTTTCCTTAAAACATTGTCATATATGTAGATTTACTGATTTGACAATTGAGGTAGTGAGTAATAATTTAAGTCATGACCCAGTCCAAAGAATGATATGTATTTACTTCAGCATTAATTCATTTTTTTTACATTTAACATTTCCAAAAATAAATAGCCGATAGAAGATGGGCAGCGTAGACTTTGAGTTCTGTTAGTTAAATGCTACACTGACGATTCCTAAACTGTTCTGAGTCAGTATTTCTGGCACAATGTTTCTTAATAGGATGTAATCTAACACAAATATTTTATGTGTGTTAAAAAGAAAAAGATAAAAAATAATACAGCTGATTATGTTTTTCTTGTTTTGTACATATTTTCATACTCCTTCTACAAGGTTGTTGATTTCAAAATTAGTTTTAAAATAATGTCTGATAAATATATTTTTCAAGGCAGACTGCTAAGGTCTTCAATGATAAGTGGAGTATCTAGACACAATATTCAAGAAGTATCAGGCAGGCTTAGTAATGATGGCAGCCCTTTTCCCCATTGCAAAGATTCGACTTACTCTTATCTCCATTATCTCACACAAGATGCTAAAGCCAACCTACTGCCTCTCTTCTGAGGGTTCTGATTTCTTTGCAAGAAGTTCTTCTTCCTCATTGTCCAAATCTGCTGGCACATGGACAATAACTGGTCTGGACAGGACTTTGAGTGCTTCCAAATAGCTGGGAGGTGGGGTTTGTGTGTTGTCCAGAGGCTTGGAAATGACTTTGAGAGCATTCATGTAACTTGGAGGGGGGGTGATTGAATTGTTCAGCTGAAATCCATGTGGTGCAAGAAGGGCATTGATATCTGGGGAAATAAAAAAGAAAAAGAACAAGCTTATAAATTATTAAGTTTTCAAAACATAAGCATTTGAGAAAATAAAGTGAAACTGTAGTATTGCAGCATATTTTTGATGTACTCTGAACGTACAATAGCATTGCACTTTTCAACAGCATCACAATTACACAGCCTTCAAAGAGAAGATTTGTTGCTTGTTTCACACCAGTATTTATGAAAAACAATCTTAAGAACAGGAAAATACAGTGAATCATGATTATTGGAACAGGCAATTAAGAACTGAAAACATAAACTCAAGGATGTAGCTGAGCATAAAAACAACCTTCAATTCTCTGATGCATTTTATGATTTCTTTATAAACAATACAAGGGCCTGTCATCACAGCAACCTCTACTTTTAGGGGACTCTCTCAAAGCAACAAAATTGAAGTTTTTTTGTTAAAAATAAAGAAGGTAAAAAGAACAAATAAATGATAAAAAAGAAACAATAATGGAGAAGAACTTTGACACTAATATTTTTCGCCAAACATTCTGCTATGATTCTATGATGACACAGTAATGTAAATAAACTGCTCAAAAAATTAAAGGAACACTTTGAAAACACATTAGATCTCAACTGGAAAAAAATCATGTTAGACATCATTACTGATATGGACTGGGTAATATGTTAGGAACAAAAGGATGCCACATTGTTTGATAGAAATAAGAATTATCTACCTGCAGAGGGCTGAATTCAAAGACACCCCGAAAATCAATGTGAAAAAATGATGCGTCAGGCCAGTCAATTTTGCCGAAATTTCATTGCAGCAACTCAAAATTGTACTCAGTAGTTTGCATTGCCCCCATGTGCTTGTATGCATGCCTGACAATGTCGGGGCATACTCCTAATGATATGAAAGATGGTGTTCTGGGGATCTCCTCCCAGATCTGGACCAGGGCATCATTGAGCTCCTGGACAGTCTGAGGTGTAACCTGGCGGCGTCAGATGGACTGAAACATAATGTCCCAGAGGTGTTCTATTGGATTTAGGTCAGGCGAGCGTGGGGCCCAGTCAATGGTATCAATTCCTTCATCCTCCAGAAACTGCCTGCATACTCTTGCCACATGAGGCCAGGCATTGTCGTGCACCAGGAGGAACCCAGGGCCCACTGCACCAGCATAGGGTCTGACAATGGGTCCAAGGATTTCATCCTGATACCTAATGGCAGTCAAGGTGCCGCTGCCTAGTTTGTAGAGGTCTGTGTTTCTCTCCATGGATATACCTCCCCAGACCATCACTGACCCACCACCAAACCGGTCATGCTGAACGATGTTACAGGCAGCATAATGTTCTCCACGGCTTCTCCAGACCCTTTCACGTCTGTCAAATGTGCTCAGGGTGAACCTGCTCTCATCTGTGAAAAGCACAGGGTGCCAGTGGTGGACCTGCCAATTCTGGTGTTATTTAGCAAATGCCAATCAAGCTCCACGGTGCTAGGGGCCCACCAGAGGACATCAGGCCCTCAGGTTACCCTCATGAAGTCTGTTTCTGATTGTTTGGCCAGAGACATTCACACCAGTTGCCTGCTGGAGGTCATTTTGTAGGGCTCTGGCAGTGCTCCTCCTGTTCCTCCTTGCCCACAGGACCAGATACCAGTCCTGCTGACGGGTTAAGGACCTTCTACGGCCCCATCCAGCTCTCCAAGAGTAACTGCCTGTCTCCTGGAATCTCCTCCATGCCCTTTAGACTGTGCTGGGTGACACAGCAAACCGTCTGGCAATGGCACGTATTGATGTGTCATCCTGGAGAAGTTGGACTACCTGTGCAACCTCTGTAGGGTCCAGGTATCGCCTCATGCTACCAAAAGTGACACTGACCATAACCAAATGCAAAACTAGTGAAAAAACAACCAGAAAAGATGAGGAGGGAAAAATGTCAGTGGCCTCCACCTGTTTAAACCATTCCTGTTTTGGGGGTCGTCTCATTGTTGCCCCTCGTGCACCTGTTCTTAATTTCATTAACACCAAAGCAGCTGAAACTGATTATCAACCCCCTCTGCTACTTAACTGACCAGATCAATATCCCAGAAGTTTCATTGAGTTGATGCTATACTATATAAAAGTGCATAAATAAAAGGCTCAGACAAATCAAGTATTTGGTTAACTTTTACTCTACCTTGGCAATTAAATCAAATCATCCCATTTGCTTCTTTATCATTCAAATATGAATAACATAAGATTTTATAAGGATTTCAATGATATTATTTAAGTTCCCCTTTACTGAAAATGACACTGAGCACTTTACAATTAAGGAGCTAAATAATTATGGCATGGGCTTTTTTTGACCTGTAAGTTGGACTGGATAAAAGAAGTGCATCAGCAGAGCAGAAAGTTGTGCTTAGCTCAAAAGGATCAATTAAATCCACTAACTAGGTCAGTAAACTACCATTTAAAGCTTTAAAAGTCAGCATTAAGATTTTGTATTGTATCCATTGATTAGTAAAGAGCCAAAGCAAATGACTTTTGTTTTTTATTGGAGGCCCCATGGGAAGTACAGTGGTGCAGCGGTAGTGCTGCTGCCTCACAGTACAGAGGCCAATGTTTGTGTCCTGTGTCCTCCCTGCGTGGAGTTTGCATGTTCTCCCTGTGTTTGTGTGGGTTTTCTCTGGGAGTTCCAGTTTCCTTCCACAGTCCAAAGACATGCAGATTAGGTGGATTAATGATACTAAATTGGCCATAGCGTTAGGTTGGGGAGTTTGTGCATTCACCCTTCCACCAACTGGCACCACGTCCAGGGTTTGTTCCAAGTGTCTGCAGATGCTGCTATATAAAAGTCTGCACTGCCTCACATCACCTACTTCATTCTCATTATCTGTTTGTGGTAAGACAGAGTTGTTAGTAATCAACATGGAGGGAGTGATCTGAATGCAGAATCGGTACTGTCTAACTGCTCATAAAATGTATCTGTCAGAGCAGTAAGGACAGGCTGATTGCCATAGATACTACTAGATGGCTTATACAGTGTAAATTAGTCAATTAGATTATGGACAGCAGTATTTCTATCAGTCCAGTACTCCTCAACTATTTCCATGCACTGTCCTTCCCAAAAAGAATTAATCCAATGTTTGGTCTTCAACAGTCACTTTTCAGATTTTTTCATTATTGTCCACACTACATTCTTTTGTGTACCTTGTTTACTTCATTCTTTAATCTTCTAGTGATGTCTGAATGTTCACTCACTGAATATTCTATCAATGAGGACTGGAAAGATATAATTGCATTTAATTTAAATGTAGGTATTCTATAGATTCTATTATAAGGAGCATCAGGAATATATGATCACTGAGCATTTGTTTCTGTTTCTTGTAGCAGGAACTATTCATAATTATTATGTGGTGCCATGTTGAGTACCAAGAGGATAAATAAGCTCAGCAAGCCTGTTGTCTCACATGAATGCATTTGTAAATGGACAAAATAGCACAGTTGTTAAAGACCCTTTTTTACCTTCTTTACATTTTTCAGCCTGTGGTGGGCTGGCGCCCTGCCCAGGGTTTGTTTCCTGCCTTGCACCCTGTGTTGGCTGGGATTGGCTCCAGCAGACCCCCGTGACCCTGTAGTTAGGATATAGCGGGTTGGATAATGGATGGATGGACATTTTCCAGCATTTTTTTTCACATTTAAAATATGGTTAAATGTATGTGGTTTTTGCCCGGTTAAAAGAGTGTAAATCAGGAGTCCATAAACACCACACAAAAATAAAATGTTTCTTGTTAAAGCTTTCAGAAATATTATTTTGCATGCATTTTGTTTTATACTACAAAATTCTGGTTTCCATCATCTGCATAATTTACTTGTTATTGTGTGTTGTGCCCATTTAAAGATATCTTTATAGAACCAAAGTCATGTGTCAGACATGTACCATCACTGCTCAGTTGCACATTGGTCATCAAAATATCAAAAATAATCATAGTCACTTATTTAATCCTGATTTGATGTACAGTACATGAATAGATTAGACCCTCTGAAGGTTTTCCTGGTTGAAATGAGGTTTCCAGGTGCAAGATCTCCACTAGGATGGCACAGTGTGATGGTAAAGCCTATATGTACAGGATTATAGGAGCTAGACATGCCAGCATGGATGGAAAAGAGATACATATTTAAAAAGCAGTGTAACAAGTAAAAGAGAGTAACATAGGGAAGCGGCCTGGATAGAGACACAATGTTAAGTCAGGGCACTAGGAGGCAGGTGACCCAAGAGGTCTACGGATGCCTGACTCTTCATTAAACATTAAGGCCAAGGATGTAGAGCAAAAGATCTATGTATAAATTGTGAATGAAGGGGACAGTACTGTCTTTTTAAAAGAGTGGAAAGTATGGAGGCTGCCTATGGGACAAGGGCAACTGAGGGCTTAAAAGCTCAGGAACACTGGAAGATACTAGAGGAAACTCTAGCCTAATTCTCAAGATCATAAGCAGGATGATCACAGACGTGATTCTGGGGCCAGTTTAAAATTATGGATATGGGAATAAAATTAATAAAATTAAATTAAGGACATAGTGAGTTACATTATGGAATGAAATATAAATTGCTCATTGGAATCCTGTCTTTAAATGAGCAGTCTCATTTGTTTGCAAGTAAAAATAAATGAGTTTAATGAGGTATACTCTAATAATAATCACTTGTCATATTTTGTAAAGCTGCATGGCCCACAGAGAAAGGTACCCACTACTTTCAAATAATCTAGCAACCTGGGAGCTACCACATCATAAAAACCAAACACAAAAGTACAGTTGTTATTGACATACCTGTACAGGCTACTTTTTGTAACAATACTTACTGGACTTTAAAGGCATTAAAACTTATTGAATGTATAAAAAATAAATAATTAAATAATGAAAGATATTACTCCAGGATCACAGAAGCAGTATAAGATCAGATCCTGTATGCAGCGTCTGTCTTCACTGACACAAAACTGATCTCCATATTACCACTAAGCAGAAGAGTTGCACACTTCTATTAATTCAAAGATAATCCAAGTTACCACATTTGGTTTTGTTCTTTCTAACCTTTCTGTTATATACGGTACCCATAATTTTTTACAAAATGGAATTAATGTTTTAGAATGAAAAGGATTCTACACTTTGATGACTTCAAATACTGTATTTTTACAGAAACATTCAGTATAAATAAACTGTATTTTAGTTTAATGCCACTAGATGTCTCTAAAGCAAAGCTTTTAAAATAATGAAGGTACAATGTAATGAATTCAGGATCAAACAAAGCCATGCTTTCTTAATCATTTAATAAGTATGTTGTTTGGGAAATGTATTCTAAGAATATGTTAATATTTTAAGTACTGAGTAACACTTTGCATTATTAGTACTAGATGTATTTTCTTATATATGTTTTAAAATATTTGTACTTCTTTACTAGATACAGTAGATAGATAGATAGATAGATAGATAGATAGATAGATAGATAGATAGATAGATAGATAGATAGATAGATAGATAGATAGATAGATAGATAGATAGATCTACTTAGCAACCAACAATTAAATCAGTCCATTATAAAAAAACTTCTCAATAAGAATAGGTGGTAACAAAAATGTTTGTTCAACACAAAACATGTCTAGTTTACACACGTTGCACATTTTGTAAAATTCTGTAGCTATCACTACATGACTGAGCTCTTATATAAAAAATACAGTAAATTCAATACTGTAGAAAAAAATCAAAAGTGGCAATTTTTGTTTTGGCCTAAACATTACTACTCATTTGTCTCAATTTTTCTTACAAAATAAAGGTATTCATCTTACAGTTTTTCTAAACTGTCATGTGCATGCGCAAGGGGGACAGCTGAGGGGATCTAGTTACTGTAATTATACTGCTTCACCAGGCGTTGGTGCTGTGATTTTAATACCTCTTTACCCCTCTGCAGACTGGATGATTGACAGCTATGACATCACCGACCGACATCACTTCCGGTGTCTGTCCACCAGGACTTCCCCTTTCTGTCCAGAGGGTTGTAAACTGGAAGCTCTGCTGTTTTCACTTGGTCCATATTAACTCAAGTCTGAAAAGACCTTTTTCTCATTTATTTTTTTTTTTCTTGAACAATAATATACAGGGTGCTGGGATGAACGCCAACTCTTTTAATTTGTTGTGTCATTCTCTTCCAAAATATGGAAGCATGCCTGAAGTATAAAATAGTAATATTTTCATATATCAGCAGTTACAGTTCTAGCTTGACACAGGATTTAATTCACCAATAGAAGGGATTTTTTCCCATTATTTCTATGCATCTCTGCCATTTCTCTGCTTTAACTAAACACAAATTAAAATGCTAAAATCTAAATAACTTTAAATATATGCTACAGTCAGGGAAAACAATTACAATGAACAACATGCAAATAATTCTTTAAGATGAAAATTTCAGCTGACAATAAGTTTAAATTAAAGAAAGAGCATATCCTGATTAACATTGCTGAGTTGACATTGTTAGACAATGAATGTACTGTAACATCCTGTGTATCACATGTCATTGCAGATGATGTCAAAGTCATAATAAATAAAATTTAGCTAATGGATGAATAAGACACTGAGGCATTTGAACATTGGCTTCTTTTTTTAATGTTCTCTACAAACTGTTTTCAGTCACTTAAAGCTAGAGTATGTTTGCAATAAATTTGAACTATCACCATATACAAGCACAACTATCTAAATCCACTGCTGAAGTTAATTGATTTAAGTATAACACACAGTATGGAGACTATTGTCTTAGTCTGAGTGAGTTTTGTGACTCCCAAAGTACACATGAAAAAAGAGAGATGTTTGCACAACACAAGAAGCACAAGAACTCAATTAAATATATCAAATAGCATGTCTGGCTTTTAAAAAGTGGTGCTGGGACAATTCTGAGCTTTTAACAATCGTCTTTGATATCATGTATTAATACTGCATGAGTTGATTTGTATAATATACTGCAAAAGGAGCTGAACATTTCCTCAATCCACACAACAAGGGAATCACAATTTGAATAAAAATAGTAACTCTAATGTATAATTTAGTTCTACTCTGGTGAAATACTGCATACTATCACACAAAATCAAAAGTAAATATGTTGCATTAACACTAAAAAATTGACTTTAGCTCAGTTTTCCTCTTATGTTCTATTTGACATTTGTGTGCACATTTCAGATATATTTTTGTATGTGGTCAGTGGTTTAGTCTGCAGAAATCAAACTGCAAACAATCAATAACCATGAAGCAATCCTTAAATTGTGTGGCAAACGGCCGGGGGTGGTACCCAGCCGGGACGCCCAGAAGGACCGGAGGAGGGATTATGCCTTCTCCATACCACGAGGGGCGACCACCCTGGTGGCTTTGGGGACCATGGGAACAGAGCTTAGAAGCTCAACCCTATATGGGCCCGTGGTCACCGCCAGGGGGTGCCCTGATGCCTGAGGAGCCCTGGCTCGATGCCTGAGGAGCCCGGAAGTGCTGGGGGGAAGAAGACCAGGGACACCCAGAGTGCTTCCGGGTGCACAGCCGGCACTTCCACCACACCGGGGAGTGCCAGTAGGCACTCATTGGGAGGCCCCTGGACCATATCCGGGTGGTTATAAAAGGGGCCGCCTCCCTCCATTCGATGGCTGGAGTAGGGTGGAAGAGGACGGAGGAGAGGAAGTGGACCTGGACTTGAAGAGAGAAAAGGCATTTGGGGTGACTGGTGCTGCGGCACTGGGGTGTGTGCTGTTTATTTGTGATAAAATATGAATAAATGTGTGTTGGTTGTGGAACCATCGGTGTCTGCCTGTCTGTGTCCGGTCTGTTCCCCACAACTGTTATTGATAGTTACCAGGTGATGACATGGCCAATAAAACTTTCAATAGATAATGGGTAGACAGTTATACTAGATTTATAATAAAATATTTTTTAGCTTTATATTTCAATTTGGTATAGTAGAAAAATGATAAGATGTAACAAAGATCTGCCTCACCTGTTGGCTCTCTTAGAACTGGTGATCCCAATGTGCTTTGCTTGTCTTCTACAGGGTCCACCATGATTTGAAGCTCAGGTTGCCGTCTTCTTCTTTTATGGACAGGAGAGGTGTTGCCATTACAGCATCTCCATTGCTGATCCGCACTTTTGTACCTGGATGGATGTTGTCTTCCCATTATCCGATGACAGCACTTCAGTGACTCCATTGCTCGTACAAAGCAAAAGACTGTGATAATAATGGCAGCAACCATCAAGGCTAGCCATGTAAGCCAATTTTCTTTAGGTCTATTAATAAAATACATTAGTGAATTACTGCAAACAATGTATAAGTATAAATAAAACACCACAAATGTATTTCTGAGCAATAGGCAACCAGTGTACAGTTTCAATGTAATCAATATTAAAGTTATATTGAGAAAATTATGTGGAGCCATTTTTGGAGAAAAATATGTTTGATGAAAGTATAAATTGCTCTGTGCTACTATGGTTCTATATATTGTTAAATAACTTCAATCAAAAAAAGGTGACAAGTACATGTTTAAATATTTAAAGTTTCACTTGTTTACTGAATGGATTAAACATTTTGCAGTTTAAGGAATCAACTAATATACAATCTCCCCATGTCTGCGTGGGTTTCCTCCGGGTACTCCGGTTTCCACCACAGTCCAAAGACATGCAGGTTAGGTGCATTGGCGATTCTAAATTGTCCCTACTGTGTGCTTGGTGTGTGTGTGTGTGTGTGTTACTTGTGCATCCTGCCCGGGGTTTGTTTCCTGTCTTGTGCCCTGTGTTGCCTGGGATTGGCTCCAGCAGACCCCCGTGACCCTGTAGTTAGGATATAGTGGGTTGGATAATGGATGGATGGATGGACTAATATACAACAGAGAAACTAATTGCAAATATGAAGCAACTGTTACCTCTGCTGTTTCTTTTTTTGCATTTACTAAGAAACGCTTAGTGAGAAGGTATGTCAGTCATCTGATAACACTACTTTCTAAGTAAAAACATTGCCTTGCATCATATTAAATCTTACTCAACCACTATATATGGAGTTTGAACATCTGCAGAAAAAATAACCAGTACTTACCTTCAAAATGCTAAATAATATCAAATTTAAACAAACTTAAATTTAGTGGTCTATGTGCAGACTTCTAAATAAATATATAATAACCTGTGCTTTATGTGTTGTGAAGGACGGCTGGCAACCTTGCCCAGCCTGGGATTCCCTCAGCCGCGAAGGACAGCGGGAGACAGCATGTACAGGGCATTGTCTCCCCTGGATCACTAGGCAGCAGCCCCCTGGTTGCCATAGTGTATAACAGCAATGTACAAACCTTTCTGTATTACAGGTGAGGTAAACATTGTACGCTGGAGTACAGTTGTCATTCTCAATATATTGACAAACTGAAACAGAAGACTCATTTCCAATGCATTTAATCTTCTCAAAAGGTAGATGTTGAGATTGTCCTAAAGTTTGCTTTCTTTTAGTAGGTGTGATTGACACCCATTCAGCTTCACAACCAACCTAGAATGTGGAATAAAAGCCATTCATATAAATACTGCATTGCATTACTTATAAAACTTTGTCCATAATTTTAAAAGCAAATTAAAACAATACTGAAATAAAACATTTAAAACAGTACACACAGATCTGTACTTTTCAAGGCTACTATGAATTTAGAATGTATTCAGACACCCTCACATTCAATATTGTGTTGTAGATATAATTTTAAATTGATAAATTTGGCATTTTTGCCTTTCAATCTACACTTAAAAACCCATAGTGACAAAGTGAAAACATGCTTTCAGACTCGCTTGCAAATTTATTAAAAAACAAAAATTGATATCTCTTACTCGTACAAGTATTCAAACCCTTATGTTGGTACTTTGTAGAAGCCCCTTTGGCAGACATTACAGCTTCGAGTCTTCTTGGGTAAGTCTCTACAAGCTTTGCACACCTGGATCTGTGCAGTTTATCCCATTCTTCATGCCAGATCCTCTTAAGCTACATTCAATTGAATTGGAAGCATCTGTGACCTGCCATCGTCAGGTCTCCCTACACATGTTCAATGGGGTTTAAGTCTCGTCTTTAGTTAGGCCACTCAAGGACATTCAAAGACTTGTCCTGAAGCCATCCCAGCATGGTCTTGGCTGTATGATTCACTGCGCTGCTGCAAGGTGATTAGTATTTAGCAGCATTTATCCTTTCTTCAGTTCTGACCAGCCTCCCTTTCTCTACTGCTGAGAACTGCCCCCATAGAGTGATGCTGCCCCCCACATGCTCCACTGTAGGGACGGTATTAGGCATGGGATGAGCAGTGACTTGAGTTTGTCAGATATAGCATTGTGCTGCACAAACAGTTCAATATCTGTTTCATCAGAACAGAGAATTGACCCTTAAATGCCGTTTGGCAAGAGTGGCTTCCACTTTACCATAAATTTGAATTGATGGAACTTTGCTGAGATAGTCATTCTTCTGACTGGTTCTCCCCTCTCAGTGATAGATTTCTGAAGTGCTGTTAGAGTGGCCATTTTTTTTTGTTATGTCCCTGACCAAACCACTTCTTGCCCAGTTATTCAGACCAAATGACCAACTCTAGTGAGAGCCCTTGTGGTTCCAAACTTCTTCCATTTCACAATTATTGAAACTATTGTATTCCTGAGAACACTCCAAGCTTTAGAAATGGTTTTATACCTCTGTCATGATCAATCTCACCAGTTTTATCAAGGAAGTCCACAGAGAGTTACTTGGACGTTTTGACTTTTGTCCTGCCAAGCAGTGTTAATTGTGGACCTTATATACACCGGTGTCTCCAGTCAATTCAGTTTGTCACAGGTGGACTCCAATCAAGTTCTACACACATCTCAAGAATACTTGAACCAAACACAATTTGGAGTGCCACAGCAAAACGTTTTTCATTTTGAATTAATTCACAAACCATTCTGAAAGCATGTTTTCACACTGTTGTTGTGGAGTGTATATTGATGGACAAAAATGGAAAATTTATCTTTTTTAAATTGATATCTATAACACAATAAAGTGTGCAGAAAGTGAAGGGGTCAGACTATTTTATGAATTAACTGTTTGTAATTTATAGACATAACTAAATAATTAAGGCGATCTTTAAGAAAGTTCTTAGTCATATAGAAAGTTTCTCTTTTACACCATACATAACAGTCAAATAAAAGATCCACACGTTAAAGGTGATGCAGTAGTTAGTGCTGCTGTGTCAAAAGCCTATATATCTGGGCTTAAATCCTGGCTTTGTCATTGTTTGTGTGAAACCTAAAACATTCTTCCCTTGTCTACTGTATATGAATTTTCACAAAACATTTAGATTTCTTCCTGCATCCCAAAAACCTTTTGGTCAGTTTGATTCTTGCATAACGTAAGTTTGTGTGCATGACAGTGTCTGTCCTAAAATACACCAGTATCCCATGAAGTAATGTTTCAAACATTGCAGTAAATTCTGCAAAAATGTATTGGAATACAAGGGTTCACAAAATTGATGGATGGGATGGTTGATAAACAATTAACTTCTAAAAATGTTTTTCATTAGTTGTTAAAATACTGTCAAACTGTCAGAAATACTCTTCTATTAACACAGTAGATACAATAGCCTATTCCTTTTTGTTGATATCAATTTGAAGCTTAAATGTATTAACATATCTGTTCATAGAATGAGCAAGTTTAAATAAAATAAATGTGTCTTAGTTACAGTGTGCAAAACAAAAGAAGACACTTGTACCATAAAATTATTTATTATTAGAGTATATTTTAGTAAATGGCAGTTATTTTTCTTAATAATTAGTGCTGTGAAAATGCTTTGTACGTTTGTTGATTACCTCAATTATTGTAAAATTTTCACACATAAAAGTTATCCAATGCCATTGGCATTGTGTCAAAAAGTTAATTCTCCTTTGCACTTAATAGCTTGTTGTTCTACCTTTAACTGCAATGCTTTCTAATATCAGTATCAGCTTTCCACATTGTTTTGGCAGAATTTTAGCCCACTTTTCCTTGCAGAACTGCTTTAATTCAGATTGATGGGGTTTTAAGCATGATCTTAATCATTTTAGGTCCTTCTTCACCCTCTCTGTTAGTTTAGGTCTGACTTTGACAAACAGTTTAAAACTTTTTTTTTTTTTTTCTAGGAATTCTGATATGGACTTGCTTTTGTGTTATTGATCATTGTCTTGCTGCATGACTCGAGTAAGCTTCAGCTTTACATAGATGGGTGACTAAATATTCTTAGAAATTGTCTGATACAGATCCTGAGGCAGAACAATTTTCCCGTGCTATCATGCTACCACCACAGTAGTGTCTGACTGTTGGCAAAATGGTCCTAATGTGAAATGCTGGGTTTGCTTTACACTGGACAAAATCAGACACATGTCATCAAAAAATTTCAACTTTTGTCTTATCTGTTCCCTGACTAGTTATGCTCTTTTGGTTAACAGCAGTTTCCATGTTTCTACTATCATTTCCAGTGAAGCTCACTTTGCCCAGTGTTTTTCAAACTATTTATTCATGAATGTTGACATGTGCTAAATTCAACAGAGGCCAGGACTTCTATAGATTATTTTCAGAATTCTTTGTGATCTCCTGGTTGATTATATATGGTGCCTTAGGAGGTTTTGGTAGGCTGGCAACTCCTGGAAAGATTCGCTACAATTTTTTTCCATTTGGAGAGTGTGGCTCTCACTGTGGTTTATTGGAGCTATCAGAACCTTTGAAATGGCTTTGTAGCTGTTTTCAACCTACAAGAGATCAACAATTTTTCTGATGTCTTAAGGAATATTTTTTGGCATGATGTGCTTGCTAAATCTTTGTGGTGGCATCTTGACTCTGATGGTAATATTCAAAATAAGTGAGGTTTATACTGAGAAGGGCTGGTTGTAATTAAGCCTGGCTGTATTCAATCAACTTCAATTTCCTTTTTAATTGGATTGATTTAACATTTAAGCAAATACTTTTTTACACAGTGCCAGCTGGCATTGGATTACTTGCTTCATTAGATAAAATAGATAAGTTAAAAAAGATGCCCTTTATCTAATACAAAATTTTGGTTGAGGACCTGAAACTTTTCTGTTTCAAACATTTGCAATAAAAGAGGAAATTAGGAAGGGGGAACATACTTTTTCATGGCACTCTACAATAAATTAACAATAACAAAGAGAAAGTACTTTAAATTAGGGCTTGCATTTTTCGTGGATATGATTATTAAATATAAAGAAAAACAAAACATTACATACAGAAAACACTTTTTTTTTCTAAAAAAATAAAAGGCTACAACCTGGCGGCAAAGAACAGCCCCTTCATTCTCTTTGAATCCTGAAGAGCATGCTAAGCTCCAACTTCCATTTGACAGTATTTCCACATAACCATCACATTTTGTTCTTCCTCCAACTAGACGACCCGTCTCATTGTCTATATTCTCTAAAAAATATGGAATCATACATTGCAAGCTTAGAGACAGTGGGTTTACACCTTACACATTTAATAAATAACACTGGAGCAGCAGATAAATGTTCAACAGAAGCAAGGACTATTCTAATTTTAATCATATCAATAACACCACATTCTAATTTATTTAAGTACTGTATATTACTATATAGTGCTACAATTGAATATTTTAGCATCCTGTATGTTCTAAAAAAGTAAATCATGTTTTTTTCTTTTTCTTTTTGTGTAATTCCAGTAAACCTAGTCATTTCCAAGTGGGCTACTGGGAAATTAGCATTACAAGGTGTTATAAATACCATACAGTACAGAAAACATTAGTGACAGGTATAATAGCCAATCTTAGAAAGTTAAAGCTTTGAGTTAAACTCATATTAGTGTTTGTTTAATTTGAACAGAATATAATCTTCTTTCACAGTCATAGACAATGGTATAGCCTTTTACCCGCTGTTATAACTAAGATACAGTGTGTTAATTGATTCAGTTGTTGTTCAGAACAGGTCCCAGTGCTAGCGGGGACTGAAAGAACCATTTTACAGTATGAAAATGGGATAGACATACAGTTTTCTGACCATTTAGAAATGGTTCAGCTGTATGAGAGAACTTAAAGAAACAAACAAGATATATTGTAAGCCTTAAACAGAACTTTTCTTTCCTTGCAATACCATTTTTTGCTCTATTTTTGTGTGAGCTGTTTTACTTTGAATTTTTACTAAAGCTTTTTAAAACGAAGAAGTCTGTGGAATCGTTTCAATGCATCAAGCTTTTGCTAGAATCCCATTTTGCATACTAGAGCCGATGAACTTTGGTAATATTGGGAAAACACTTCAAAAAGAAAATAAATTATATACCTTGATTTATTCTAGGTTAGTTTAATTATTATGAGTAAGCAGTGTAGATGCCACATGGGCCAAATGGGTATCTTGGCCGAGGAGGAAACAAGAAGCAGACCAGGAAGGATGGATCGAAAAGGATGGACGGACAGCTCATGTAAAAGTAAAGATAACTCTGGGGGGGTCTTATTCCCCCAACACGCTAGATGGTAGCAGTACTGGATACCAGTGCCCAGTGGAAAGCCAGCAGAGCATGCAGGGAAATGTAGTCCAGCAGACCAACCCTGCTGGAGTCACTAGGGGCTGCAAGAGGATGATGCAGGGGGACAAGCTCCCTGCTGTAATGGACTTCCATATGACCTGGAAGTACTTCCATTGGGCAGGGGCCCTGGCATCGGAAGTACTTCCGGGTTGTTAATAAAAGGGACTGCACTACCTTATTCAGGCAAGTCGAAGTTGGGAGGAAGAAGGGCAACACTTGACTGGAGGAGGGCAGTGTGATGGTGAGAAGAATTTTGGAAAGAGAAACCTGTATTTTTGTGTTTGTTGTGATGTATTTGAGGTGATTTGGTTAATAAACCAACCTTTATTTGAACCCGGGACTGTGCTTGTGTGTTCATGTTAGGGTTTGGGCTGTTGACACCCCAGTTTCCATCACAGCAGATATAGTTTAAATGCTTGTGTGTTAATGTACTTTGCAATGCACAGCCACCAGTTCCAGGGTGGGCTTTAGCATTGCACCTAGTGCTACCAGAACAGGTTCTGACTCCCACAGACTTGGAGTAAGTGAATCACTTATATCAAAAGCAGCAAATAAGAAAAGTGTCTTTAAGATATAAGACTAAAGGACTTATTAGAATTAAAATTATATACTTTTTTCTGTTGTGACGTGTGAGTCCCTGTCTTGCATCCCAAAACACGAGACTAGTCTCAGTACTTTAGCAAAACCAGCTTTTATTCAGCTTGAAACAGGAACAGCATTGTTATTTATTGTAGCGGGATCTACCACCCTCCTATACACAGACACAGCATTCAGGCAGGGTCTTGGCCAGGTTAGTGGCCAAGTAATACTGTTCCCTGCAGTTATAGTGTTCCTTGCATCACCCATCGATGGCAGGTGCTCAAAGCACGACCATAATCTTTTCAGATCTGTTTTCGCGGCATGCTGCTACAGCTCTGGGAGCCTGCGGTTGCCCTGGCAATCAATAGGCTGTCTTCTCGGCGATCACGCTTTGGGACGCTCTTTGGTATGTCGTCCCATTGGGGAGAGTCCCAAAAGAGTTTGGAAACCTTACACTGTATAGCATTGTGATTCTCTAATGCTAATCTAGAGCAGGGGTCTCCCAACACCTCACTCGCGAGCTATCGGTAGCTCGCAACCCATTTCCGAGTAGCTCACCAAAGGGTTAATGAATCCTACATAAATTTGAAAACTTGATTAATCAAATTAGGGGTGGGCGATCTTTCCAAAAAATCATATTATGGTCCTTTTAACACAAAATCACAATCCACAATCTGAATTGCAATCTATCTTTTCAGTGTGACACACACTTAAGAGAATATTCAGACTCAAACTCATCAAGACCTAAGTTACATTTTATTTTAAACTAGCAAAATACCCGCGCTACTGCTTTAAAATTTTAAATAATAAACTGAGGGAAAATGTACCAATAATTATTTGTTAAGGATCTCGTTGTATGCCACGTTGTCAGTTCGCCCCTCTGGTTGTAATATGACCAAGCTGTGCGCTGAGCTTACTCTTCAGCATGCAACATATAGTTGGCCATGTGAGAAGCAATCTTGCCTCAAATCAATGCCAACCTTTTGTAGGGTCTGTCCCTGAGACTTATTAATTGTCATTGCGAAGTAGAGCCTAATTGGAAATTGGAGGCGTTTGAATTGAAATGGGAGATCAGAGGGTATAACGGGGATGCGTGGAATAAAAACTCTCTCCCCTGAGCCACCGCCAGTAAAAATAGTTGCATCAATTAGATTCTTTTGCAAGCATGTGACCTGAAGTCTCGTGCCGTTACAAAGTTTCGGTGGCTGTAAGTTTCTCAGTAACATTATTGGTGCCCCAACCTTCAAAAGATTATGCTCAGGAGTGCCTGGAGGATTCAGAGTGTGGACCGAGCTGCAGGCTATAGACGTATATATGTACGTAAGTAGGATTCAGTTAGCGTTGGGAACCCGCGTACCAAATTTCTTGAAGATGGGCCCATTAAGTAACCGTTGGAAAGTTCAAAATGGCAGCTGACAGTGATGTCATACCACCAAAATAAGTACGTACATCGGTTTCGGTTAGTGCAGGGAAGCTGCCTACCAAATTTCATGAAGATGGGGCCATAAATAAGAAAGTTTAACATGGCAGACGTTGTCGACCGTTATGACCGTTACGTGTAGAATATTGAAATGAAACCTGCTTAACTTTTGTAAGTAAGCTGTAAGGAATGAGCCTGCCAAATTTCAGCCTTCTACCTACACGGGAAGTTGGAGAGTTAGTGATGAGTGAGTCAGTGAGGGCTTTGCCTTTTATTAGTATAGATATCAGGCAAAGCTGAATTCAATTGTTCTCTCATTCGCTAGCTAAGCAGAGTTAAGGAACACACCCCAAAGCTGGCGAGTGAGTGAGGAAGGCCCCTCCCCCTGGCCCATTGCGTGGATCTCGGATTCGCGCAAATAAATCGGTACCGTAAGCAAACTATGATACATAGCGAAATGAGAGAAGTCGCAAAATCAACCGGAATGTTCAAGCAAATTATAGAAAAAAACCCGATCTAAATCCATTAAGTAGTTCTCTCGTGAAAAGTGGACAGACATAGAGGCAGAGACATTGGATTTTATATATTACTAGGGGGCTTTGCCTCCTGCTTGCTTCACTCGATCCCGTTACACGCTACGCTCCAGCCACCTCGTGTCTTTGCCACTCGCATTGTGAAGGGGGGGGGGGGGGGGGGGTTAGGGGGTGGGTGGGCTGAATGCACGCTAAAGAGAGGTGAACGGATCAGCTTCTGGCTTTCTGCTGCTGCTGCTGCTGAGCTGCGTGTTCTGCTTGTCGCACTGCGCATTGAACATTTAAAAGCCTGTAGAGCAGCTGTCCTTTTGTCTCACTGCCGTGTCTCGTGTAACATTAAAGTGTCTCTTGCAGTGTCTTCCGAGGAGATCACATATCGACCCAAGATTTTTTTATTATAATAGATATATTAGTAAACCTTCAAAATAATGTGCAGTTAAAGTCTCAACAGCATTCTCAGCATTTTTGGAGCTTAGCAGAACCAGATAACTATAAGAATCTTCACCAAGCAGCTCTGAAAATGTCTGCTTTGTTTAGGTCTACATACCTCTGAGAGTCTGCCTTTTCTGACATGAATGTCATGAAATCAAAGTTCAGAACAAGACTGACAGATGAACATTTAAATGACTCCATAAGAGTGAACCTCACAATACACCTCTCTTGTAGACTCCATGCAGTGCCACTCATCTCACCAACTAAAAAACACATTACACATGCAACTGGACATGTGAATACTCTTGTGAAGTGAAACAGTGACATTTAATAAAATGACAAATAAAAAAGTAATATCTGTGTATTTGTAATTGCATTGTTTTGTTTTGACAGCATTCAATAGTGTGAGATACACTAGAAAATGCATACAGACATACAAAATGCACTTGCAGGTGAACTAAATATTTTTTGTGATGTTTTAATGCAAAATGTGAGTTGTGGACACAAACATTTTGTAAATGTTCAGGCAAAACAAGCTTATTCAGTTTGTTTGGGTTGAAATAAGCTATAAGAATAAACGTCAGAAAACGTGAGTAGCTCTCGGCCATTTTCATTTTGTAAAAGTAGCTCTCAGGGGAAAAAAGGTTGGAGACCCCTGATCTAGAGTCTCATACTGCATATGAATTTATTGATTGGTGAAAACAAGTCCAAAATTTTACCTTTAATGTCAAACAGCATGCAAACACAACGGCAGATCTAAATCTCAACTGTTGTACACAAGTCGATCCATGCATTTAATGAGTAACAAAAGAAGTATGAAGAAGAAACTGGCAAAAGTGGAATATTTTTTAAAATATCTTTTTAGTTGATTCAACATGGGACATATTTCATTCTGTGTTAGCATACAACAGTTGTCCAACTATCTAACTCAGCTACTCCAGCCATTATTTACATATTGTACTAATTTATATGTTAAAAGAAAAAAGAAACAATCACTTGCTAGTAAGGGATTTTCATCCAAAATAATCAATTTCAGCTTCATCTAAGAGCATTTCTGAATTATCCTAACGGCTGCTACAAGTAAAACAAAAGATGTCTAATCTTTAGCCTGCATTTGTCAAAATATAAGACTAGATTTTAATCACATTAAACTTTAATCTGAAGTTGGTTTTGGAAAAAGGATGGAACCCTGGAGATCTAAAATGTATTTTGGTTATAGGAAATAAAGATGATTTTGGATTCCTTGATATTAAAAATTTTGAAAAAGGTACAAAAATAATATATGTATTAAACCTAGGAAAAAATAAGAAAGCAGAATAAAAACATTTCTAGAGTATGAAAGGATTTTAGCTGAATCCTATTTCACATTTAAAATTTTGTATGTCTTACCAAAATGTTCTTGAACCTAATCTTTTCAGTGCTGTGGTGGAGCTGCTCGTTTTAGTGATATTATGATGTACTACCGTGAAATTGTCTAAGAGCAAGTTATTTAAAAGTGCAAATTCAGGCAGGCAGAAACAATTAATTAAATCAATTAAGTCGAGTGGAAGGTGGACAAAGATTGCCTGAAGGAGAGACGGAGGATTTATTGTGGAAGAAAGTCTGTTGAAGGTGAATTGAAGCCTGTATAAGGTATTCAATTTAAATAAACAGCTTTTATCAAAGACTTTTTGACTGTGCGACTGCACTTGTGGTATGGGTTTGAGGAGCTGCAGTGTCCTCTGGTGTTCACTATATATGTTTTAGTTGATGACTGAACTGTTTATCTGTTTTAGCTATGTGCTCAACATTTCTTGCCTCACATTTTCTGTCATCCTCCATTTACCCAGATCATAGGTACGAACCACACATGAAATATACAGTATGTATTCCAAATAACAATATATTATTTACCCTATTCAATTCCAAATACCTCACACCCAGATAAACAGACTTGAGCTCTGAGAATTTTGCATCTGACTTCAGCTGCGTTAGTGGGGGATGGGATAGCAGGCTGCTTGCTGCTTGTGCTGATTGACACATTTGCAAAACAAAGATGCTGAATAAGAGCTGTGAAGGAATTTAATGTGGCCCTGCATTACAACTTTTTTCATAGGCTTCAGGGATTCTGGTGTTAAATGTGTCAGATATCTCTTTATGCTCCCTGGTTTTATTTCCAGTTGTGTTTGTAATTTCTGCTACTGCATTACAAACTTCCTGTTTATTAATTTGTTAACACTAGAATCCCTGAAGCCTACATAAAAACTTGTAATCCAGCCCCACCTTAAATCCGTTTGCACCTCTCCATCAGCGTCTTTTGTTTTATAAATGTGTCGATCAGCACAAGCTGCAAGCAGCCTGCTATCCCATCCCCTCCACCACCAGAGCTCATCTTGGCCAAAAAGTTCTTCCAGCTCAAGTCTTTTTATCTCTGTGTGAGGTCCTTGAGTTGCATAGGGTAAATAATATATCGTTATTTGGAATACATGCATTTCATGTGTTTTCCATGTCTACAATGACCAGAGGACATATATTGAACAAATACCCAAAATGTCATAATACTAACAAAAAAATTTTGACATGGAATGTACAATGTGTGAAGACTGAAGTCCAAATATCAAATAAACACTTTCACAAAAGGTACACGTATAACAAAACAAGTGCGCTTTTATTCAAGAATATAACAGAAGAAAAAGAAATTGAGTTAGGGTACAAAACAGATACAACCTCTTTGTTGTTCCTTCAAAGAAAAAGCAGGGCTTACAGGCCCAAGGTATTGTGCAAAGTCCTGTTTATGATTATGTTTTGTGATGGTCTTTATATAAAAAACATTTATACAGTATGTTACTTACAGTTAGGTCCATAAATATTTGGACAAAGACAACTTTTTTCTAATTTTGGTTCTGTACATTACCACAATGAATTTTAAATGAAACAACTCAGATGCAGTTGAAGTGCAGACTTTCAGCTTTAATTCAGTGGGGTGAATAAAACGATTGCATAAAAATGTGAGGCAACTAAAGCATTTTTTAACACAATCCCTTCATTTCAGGGGCTTATGGACCTAACTGTATATAAAAGCCAGATCGAATGTTATTTACCTTGATTTATTTACTTATCTTCCTACAGTGTAAAGTCACAAGTAGACTGCAGAGCTTCCTCTGTTTAATCGTCATGGGCATGCTTACAAAGTACATGTGTACTGAAGTGACTTCAGCTGCAGGCGGAAGCTCCTGTCGTACCGTACGCAACTGTGTTTGATCTTATTCAGGAAAAAATCCTAGTCGCCCCATGGGAGAAAGACTTTCCAAGACTAAGGTCATAAAGCTTACCGTAACAACAGTTGCATGGAGCTAGCGTGGAGATCCTAACTAACTGGGGCCTACTTTGTAACCTCAATTTCAATCAGTGAACTTGACACCTTACACTACTGTGAATCTTTAAGCCTTTCTTTCTCTCCGTTTCACCTCTTGTTCATGTTTAGTATACTTTTGGCAATTCCATCCAGATTATTAAAATAAAGAAAATCTCAAATATTCAAAAAAAGGAGAAACAGACACTGCCAATAGTTGAGCATTGTCTTAGATGTCCATCTCAGACAACGGGAAAGACCAACTCTCCAGTAAGTGTTTTTGTAATTATTAATTTAACAAACAGGATGTGGGGTGTTTTTTCTTTGTAATTGTAAAAAGGTCTTCCATGTTCTTCTTCACTGGCATTTTTTATGGAGAAGTGATTTAATAAAATTATTAAACAAATATTATTAGCATGACCAGGAAAAGATTTTATATGTACAGTGGAACTTCGGTTCACGAAAATCTCGGTACACGTACAACTCAGTTTACGACCAAAAAGTTCGCCAAACTTTTGCCTCGGTTCACGACCACACACTCGGTATACGAACAAGCCAGTTTCCCTTTCGGTTTGTGCGCGCCGATGATTTCTGCATGTGTTGCATTGTTCTCCGTGCGTGCGTGCTTTCGCTGTGAAGTCTTTGTGCTCTATTTCATTTCCCTTCCGGTTCGTACGCGCCGATTACTGTATTTAAGCACGTGTTCAGCCTCTCCCTGTTCATTGTTCTCAGTCAGACGTACGTGCTTTACCTGTGAACTCTTTGTGCTCTACAGTATTTCGTGTGCTTTTGCAGTTAACCATGGCTTCTAAGCAAGTGAACAGTGGTGAGAATTATTGAGACTTAATTATGAGAAGTGTTGCAATATTACTTTTCTCTTTTTTCAAATGTTCATTTTTTCCCTCTGCTTAAAACTCATTTAAAAAGAGTGTTTATAGCGATCAGGTTGTAATGCTATTAGCGTGAACTCCTGCAATGTTACTGTCTTGGTTGGCTTTTAAATAAAGTTCGGATTTGTTCAAATGTTCCTTTTTTTCTCCCTGTGCTTAAAACTCATTTAAAAAGTGTGTTTACAGCGATTGGATTGTAAGGCTATAGCGCGAACTGCTGCAATGTTACAGAGGGAGAAGGGAGGGGCTCACGTGCTGTTGAGAGAGAGAGAGAGAGAGCCTGCACGTGCAATTGAGGCACCTCCATGTGCATTCTATGGTGTAATTAACTATATTTGTGCTTAAAAATCTTTAAAAAAATATATTTACATACAGTTCGTACGGTCTGGAACAGATTAATTGTATTTACATACAATCCTATGGGGGAAATTGCTTTGGTTCACGACCAAATCGGTTTACGACCAGAGGTTTGGAACGAATTATGGTCGTGAACCGATGTTCCACTGTACACCTAACATTTAGTGTCCTTTTTAAGGAAACATGTTGATTTATTATTATTATGCAGCCCATCTGGCTTGTTGACAACATGCGCTGTGGCCCTCAGTGAAAAAAGCTTGAGAATCCTTGAGTTATTAATGTTCTGAGCGAAGAGTTTAAAAAAGAAAAAATCTAGAATTGGAGACATATTACAAATTTCGTCTGAACTCACCAGATTTTTTCTTAGAAAAGATGAAGCCTCACAACCATCATGGTTTAGCATTAGCAGTGAAGAAGCTAATATCAGTTTGACCAGATCTGAGAGGATGTGGCACAACTACATGGAAACTAGAGTGAGTTTGATAATGATGATGATGAGCCCAGTCTGCATCTATTAACTGTGAGCAGGAATTTTTTAGCATTTCTGTAAATCCTGCATTATGGTGTCCAGAAAGAGGAAGCAAGGGATGCATTTTTGGAAAGTGTCTTTATTTTAGAAAGAAGCTGTTTTGGCATTTGTCTATTTTTAAATTCCTTGTTATGTACATTGTCCAGATTTATAGATTATTCTGCTTTTGACAGATAGGTAAAACATCTGCTGTACCTTGTTAGGTTGATTTGCTATATTTTGCACTATATATTTACTTTTAAACTTTATGGTCTATTTTTTATGTTTCATTTTGTTAACATTTTATTACTTTGCATTACTACTTATAATTACACTGGATGTGCCCAAGTCCTTATTTGATTTTATTTTTTTGTTTGTTTGTTTCATTTTTGAGTAAAAAGAACTGGATAAAATTATGTCATGACATTTTTGAAATAGCTAGACATCACAATATGAAAGAACATAAACCTTTGAACATAAACCTTTGCAGAGGTTAGCCCATTTCCTGAATTTTGTGTATGTTAGAAAGGGTAGCAAAATTGTGATTCACAAATCATTAACAATTATGACCGGCTACAGAGATTGTAACAGCAAGTCACTTCTATGGGCATTTATCTGAAATTTCGAAAAATGCATACCAGTCCCAGGTGCCTGCCATTTGCAAGTCTGCTTTCTTTTAATATTGTCTTATTAAACTGTTTTTTCTGTATTGTATACTGCATTTTATTGATCAGTGTGTATATGTGTGTAGGGGTGTGTATGTATATGGTACTGATGGCACTGATGCCCAGTTCTGTTCTGAACAGAAGAACAGTGACAACATCAAAATCTGCCCTCCAATACTTCTGCCACTATAAATTATCCTTGATCCACTCCACTCCAGTCTCAAGATTGAATGGAAACATAGTTTTACTCTCTTTGCTGACCAACGCAAGAAACATTGCCTATGGTGTGCTATTACACCAACTTTCAAAACCTCAACCTTACCTTATTTTTCAGAGTAAGATTTGGAATGGTAAACTTGTCTAAATTTTTCTTCTTATTTTTATAATGTTTATATAAATTATCCAACCCAGCCACAGGGGATGCACAAACCAGTGTGTTTCTTCGTGCCGGTCCCAAGCCTGGATAAATGGGGAGGGTTACCGTCAGGAAGGGCATCCGGTGTAAAATTTTGCCAAATCAATATGCGAACAATACAAATTTCCATACAGGATCGGTTATGCCCTGGGTTAACAACGACCACCACCAGTACTGTTGGCCAACAGGGTGCTGGCAGAAATTGGGCTACTGTTGGCCGAAGAAGAAGAAGAAGAAGAAGAGGGGGGAGACATGTCTGGAGGCAGCAGGAGAGGAGGAAGGTAAAAAGAGTGGAACTGAGGGTAGGAACTTTGAATGTTGGAAGTATGACTGGTAAGCGGAGAGAGTAAGCAGATATAATGGAGAGAAGGAATGTTGATATATTGTGCGTGCAAGAGACTAAATGGAAGGGGAGTAAGGCCAGGTGGATCGGAGGTGGATTCAAATTGTTCTATCATGGTGTGGATAGGAGGAGAAATGGACTTGGTGTTATTCTGAAGGAACGGTATGTCGAGAGTGTTTTGGAGGTGAAAAGAGTGTCAGGCAGAGTAATGATTATGAAGCTGGAAACAGAAATGTTGCTGTTAGTGCATATGCCCTGCAACTTGGGTGTGTAATGGATGAGAAAGAAGATCTTTGGAGTGAGTTGGATGAAGTGATGAACAGTGTGCCCAAGGGACAGAAAGTGGTGATTGGAGTGGATTTCAATGGACATGTTGGTGAAGGGAACAGAGGAGACGAGGAGGTGATGGGTAGGTATGGTGTCAAGGAGAGGAATGAAGAAGGTCAGAGGATAGTGGATTTTGCCAAAAGGATGGACATGGCTGTGGTGAATACGTATTTTATGAAGAGGGAGGAATATAGGGTTATGTACAGGAGTGGAGGAAGATGCACACAGGTAGATTACATCCTATGCAGAAGAGTCAATCTGAAGGAGGTTGAAGACTGCAAAGTGGTGGCAGGGGAAAGTGTAGTTAAGGAGCATAGAATGGCCGTTTGTAGGATGACGTTGGAGATCAAGAAGAGGGTGAGAGTGAGGGCAGAGCCAAGGATCAAATGGTGAAAGTTGAAAAAGGAAGACTGCAAGGTTGAGTTTAAGGAGAATGTGAGACAGGCACTGGGTGGTAGTGAAGAATTACCAGACAGTTGGGAAACTACAACAGATGTAGTGAGGGTGACAGCAAGAAGGGTGTTTGGTGTGACATCTGAACAGAGGAAGAAGGAAAAGGAAACCTGGTGGTGGAATGGGAAAGTACAGGAGAATATACAGAGGAAGAGGATGGCAAAGAAAAACTGTGATAATCAGAAAGAAGCAGAAAGTAGGCAAAAGTACAAGGAGATAAGGCACAAGATGAAGAGAGAGGTGGCAAAGGCTAAAGAAAAGGCGTATGATGAGTTGTATGAGAGGTTGGACACTAAGGAGGGAGAAAAGGACCTGTACCGATTGGTTTGACAGAGGGACCGAGCTGGGAAAGATGTGCAGCAAGTTAGGGTAATAAAGGATAAAGATGGAAACGAGCAAGGAGAGTGTGTTGAGCAGCTGGAAAGAGTACTTTGAGAGGCTGATGAATGAAAAGAACGAGAGAGAGAAGAGGTTGGATGATGTGGAGATAGTGAATCAGGAAGTGCAACAGATTAGCAAGGAAGAAGTAAGGACAGCTATGAAGAGGATGAAGAATGGAAAAGCCGTTGGTCCAGATGACATACCTATGGAAGCATGGAGGTGTTTAGGAGAGATGGCAGTGGAGTTTTTAACCAGATTGTTTAAATGATGGAATCTTGGAAAGTGAGAGGATGCCTGAGGAGTGAAGAAGAAGTGTACTGGTGCCGATATTTAAGAATAAGGGGGATGTGCAGGATTGTAGTAACTACAGGAGCATAAAATTGATGAGCCACAACATGAAGTTATGGGAAAGAGTAGTGGAAGCTAGGTTAAGAAGTGAGGTGATGATTAGTGAGCAGCAGTATGGTTTCATGCCAAGAAAAAACACTACAGATGCAATGTTTGCTCTGAGGGTATTGATGGAGAAGTATAGAGAAGACAAGAAGAATTTGCATTGCATCTTTGTGGACCTGAAGAAAGCATATGACAGGGTGCTTCGAGAGGAGTTGTGGTATTGTATGAGGAAGTCGGGAGTGGCAGAGCAGTATGTAAGAGTTTTACAGGATATGTAGGAGGGAAGTGTGACCGTGGTGAGGTCTGTGGTAGGAGTGACGGATGCATTCAAGGTGGAGGTGGGATTATATCAGGGATCAGCTCTGAGCCCTTTATTATTTGCAATGGTGATGGACAGGTTGACAGTTGTGGACTATGATGTTTGTTGATGACATTGTCATCTGTAGTGATAGTAGGGAGCAAGTTGAGGAGACCCTGGAGAGGCGGAGATATGCTCTAGAGAGGAAAGGAGTGAAGGTCAGTAGGAACAAGACAGAATGCATGTGTGTAAATGAGAGGGAGGTCAGTGGAATGGTGAGGATGCAAGGAGTAGAGTTGGCAAAGAGGATGAGTTTACTGTAAATACTTGGGATCAACAGTACAGAGTAATGGGGATTGTGGAAGAGAGGTGACAAAGAGTGTAGGCAGGGTGGAATGGGTGGAGAAGAGTGTCAGGAGTGATTTGTGACAGACGGATATCAGCAAGAGTGAAAGGGATGGTCTACAGGACGGTAGTGAGACCAGCTATGTTATATGGGTTGGAGACGGTGGCACTGACCAGAAAGCAGGTGGCAGAGCTGGAGGTAGCAGAGTTAAAGATGGTAAGATGTGCATTGGGTGTGACAAGGATGGATAGGATTAGAAATGAGTACATCAGAGGGTCAGCTCAAGTCGGACGGTTGGGAGACAAAGTCAGAGAGGCGAGATTGTGCTGGTTTGGACATGTGCAGATGAGAGATGCTGAGTATATTGGAAGAAGGATGCTAAAGATAGAGCTGTCAGGCAAGAGAAAAAGAGGAAGGCCTAAGAGAAGGTTTATGGATGTGGTGAAAGAGGACATGCGGGTGATGGGTGTAACAGAACAAGATACAGAGGACAGAAAGACATGGAAGAAGATGATCTGCTGTGGTGACCCCTAACGGGCGCAGCCAAAAGAAGAAGAAGATTATATAAATAATCCTGGGCAGGAGACAGGTAATTCAGTGAATATGAGATTTTGAACCGAGAGATAAATGACAGTTGAAACATCATGATATTTACAACTCACTTCCCATAACGTCACAGGTGTGACTGATGTGGTCACATATTCCATAAGGCATGCTGTGTAAATAACAATTCGGGTTTGATGACGTGACCAAAAGAGGAACTGCGAGTGAGTGTCTTCAAAGACAGGAAGTATAAATGTGGAAAAATTAAGCAGGACATTAACTTTAAAAATAATGACAGCATCTGAGAAGCAGGCTTTATGGGAATGCCAGCCAAAAGAGGTTCAGGCACATGTGGATACAGAGGAAAGGTGCAAGTAGGGAAAAAGATATTAAATACTTTTATATTTATTATGTAATCTGTCTTCAATGTGGCTAGTATAAAAAAGGGTTTTTTTTTTTTTGCTTGTTTGTTTTTTAATTGGTTGCACTGACAAAGAAATGCATTTGAAGTTTAACGGCATAAACAAAAATTATGGTCTTAAAAATCCTATTTTCATTTAAGTAAACAGGAGCAACAACACATATAACAAAGCTGCTCAAAGACTTTTTTTGAGAACGACTTTCAGACAGCTTCGAGGAGATTCTGGTCCACCATCTGGCGTCTCAGGAAGGGGAAGCAGTGTAGTGTCAACACTGTATATGGTGGGGATGGTGCGCTGCTGACCTCGACTCGGGACGTTGTGGGTCGGTGGGGGGAGTACTTTGAAGACCTCCTCAATCCCACTAACATGCCTTCCAATGAGGAAGCAGAGCCTGGGGACTCAGAGGTGGGCTCCCCCATCTCTGGGACTGAGGTCACCGAGGTGGTCAAAAAACTCCTTGGTGGCAGGGCCCCGGGGGTGGATGAGATACGCCCGGAGTTCCTCAAGGCTCTGGATGTTGTAGGACTGTCTTGGTTGACATGCCTCTGCAACATTGCATGGACATCAGGGACAGTGCCTCTGGATTGGCAGACCGGGGTGGTGGTCCCCCTCTTTAAGAAGGGGGATCGGAGGGTGTGTTCCAACTACAGAGGGATCACACTCCTCAGCCTCCCTGGAAAAGTCTATTCAGGGGTCCTGGAGAGGAGGGTCCGTCGGATAGTCGAGCCTCGGATTCAGGAGGAACAGTGTGGTTTTCGTCCTGGTCGCGGAACAGTGGACCAGCTCTATACCCTTAGCAGGGTCCTGGAGGGTGCATGGGAGTTTGCCCAACCAGTCTACATGTGTTTTGTGGACTTGGAAAAGGCATTCGACCGTGTCCCTCGGGGAATCCTGTGGGGGGTACTCCAAGAGTATGGGGTACCGGCCCCCCTGATAAGGGCTGTTCGGTCCCTGTACAACCGGTGCCAGAGCTTGGTCCGCATTGCCGGCAGTAAGTCGAACCCGTTTCCAGTGAGAGTTGGACTCCGCCAGGGCTGCCCTTTGTCACCGATTCTGTTCATAACTTTTATGGACAGAATTTCTAGGCGCAGCCAGGGCGTTGAGGGGGTCTGGTTTGGTGGGCTCAGGATTGGGTCACTGCTTTTTGCAGATGATGTTGTCCTGTTTGCTTCATCAGGCCGTGATCTTCAGCTCTCTCTGGATCAGTTCGCAGCCGAGTGTGAAGCGGCTGGGATGAGAATCAGCACCTCCAAATCCGAGACCATGGTCCTCAGCCGGAAAAGGGTGGAGTGCCCTCTCAGGGTTGGTAGCGAGATCCTGCCCCAAGTGGAGGAGTTCAAGTATCTCGGGGTCTTGTTCACGAGTGAGGGAAGAATGGAGCGTGAGATCGACAGGCGGATCGGTGCGGCATCCGCAGTAATGCGGGCGCTGCATCGGTCTGTCGTGGTGAAAAAGGAGCTGAGCGGCAAGGCGAAGCTCTCAATTTACCAGTCGATCTATGTTCCTACCCTCACCTATGGTCATGAGCTATGGGTAGTGACCGAAAGAACGAGATCGCGAATACAAGCGGCTGAAATGAGTTTCCTCCACAGGGTGTCTGGGCTTTCCCTTAAAGATAGGGTGAGAAGCTCAGTCATCCGGGAGGGGCTCAGAGTAGAGCCGCTGCTCCTCCGCATCGAGAGGAGTCAGATGAGGTGGCTCGGGCATCTGATCAGGATGCCTCCTGGACGCCTCCCTGGTGAGGTGTTCCGGGCACGTCTAACCGGGAGGAGTCCCCGGGGAAGACCCAGGACACGCTGGAGGGACTGTGTCTCTCGACTGGCCTGGGAACGCCTTGGGATTCTCCCGGAAGAGCTAGAAGAAGTGGCCGAGGAGAGGGAAGTCTGGGCATCTCTGCTCAAGCTGCTGCCCCCGCGACCTGACCTCGGATAAGCGGGAGAGAATGGATGGATGGATGGATGGATGGATGCTCAAAGCTTTCACAACTGTAGTAGTAATAAGATATGAAAAGTGAAATATAAGCTAACTAAAGAAAATATTTAACTATTGTTTCTTGGATTATCAGTGCATACTGATAAAATGTGAAAAATATACTGTCCTAGATGAAAGCAGAAAAGATCATAAGACTATTATCACAAGCTATAATCATCATCAACAAGAGCAGAAGAATATATCTGGCATATCTTGGTACTGCAAAACTACAATAAAATGATACATCCATTTACTCTTTAACTCAGTTAACCATTTCAGGGCCATGGGGAAAGAAAAACATGATAAATACAAAAATGAAAATGTTTATGAAATATATACTTTGTTTTGATTTATAAATTGCCAAATAAATTACATATGCCTTTCACATTTGATTATGTCATCAATAGACTCTAAATATTTACTTTTCAAGCTGTTGTTGTATAAACTGGGACTTAATTCACAGATTATTAAGCAAAAGAAACTGCATACATCATTTCCTTTTATTGTAATATCATTGTCTACAAAAATACCTAATATACAGTACAAAAGTTGAGAACTAACGCAACATATACTGTATGTCATTTCTAATTTCTCTGTAATTGTCTATGTTTAAGTCAACTAATAAATATATGCATTAATTTAACTGACTCTGTTCAAGGTTGATTCCTGCCTTGCATATGAGGTTACATGGATAATCTCCACATGTCCCTTTGACTATGACAGCTGCAAGAACGAATAAATGAATTAAAGTAACTGAGTTAATACTAATCAATGACAGTGAAAAATGTAGTTAAAGATACATTTTAAATAGGCCTTTTGGCTACAAGCTCTGTTTTGTTTCTCTTTAAAAGAAGCACTATGATTGAATCCAGACTGGAGACATGCCAAAGTAGTGTCACTTTCTGCATTCTGGACTTGATTCAAGCACAGCTTGAAAAACATTTAGTTGAGTCTGTTGCCCAGACCAAGCTATCAAAGATTTTCCCACAGCATAACATAGTAAAATAGATTTACTGTAAATCACAATCTTAGCTTCGCAAGAAACGTATATATGTAAAAATGCTGACTAAGATATTAAAAAGTTAGCACTCATCGTTGGGCCGACCCTGGAAACTATTTTTATTTGGTCAAACTATTTAAGATAGTTACTATACATATTGCAAAACCTCATAACAAAAATGCTAAAACCCACCCATGTAAAAAATGGCAGAACACATTTTTGTGGGCACAGAAGGTGGCATACCTATAACAACAGGTTTAGTGTTTCCCTTAATGCCTTTCTTTGGGGACTTCAAAATTAAAAGCACAAAGTCCTTAATAAAAATGTAAAATTTAAAAAAATATATAAAAAGAAAAAAATCCACAATTGACAGCAAGATCACACAAACCTTGTAAAAAAGAAAAGTACAAAAAGAACACTTCCTTGGCACTTTTCTGTCTTACTGTTTCAAAAACTTGAATGTAAATTGAGAGTAGTTGGTATCTTTATTAATAACAGAAAATGGTTTCAACTCTGAACCTTAAGACAATAAAGTTAGACGAAAGTCATTTTATCAGTTAATCTTACGGTTTTATTCAAGAATAAAAAAGAAATCCTTATCCCTGTGAGGAAGTTGGATCCTTCATCCTCTTTGAATTGTCAGTAGTTTACCTCCATCTTTCAATATAAGATCAATAAATGTTCTTTTGCACCTTCTCCATCTCAGTTTACTTAATGAGAGTAATGTGCAATACATAATGTGTATTTCTCGTTCAATTCTTGCTGCCTTCTGTTATTTCTACATCTCTCGCTAACTTTCTCTTGTTACAGACTTATCACCCACTTCCTCTGTTCTATATCCACCACATTTTGTCCATTCTTATCCTTTACTTACATCATTTGACACACTTAGAATTCATTTTAGTCTGGCTATGTTTTTGCTAGGGATATTGTTTCTGTTCTGAAGATGCACATTTTATTCCTTACCACTTGAGATATTTATATTCTTGAGTTTCTTAAATAAGACTTTGTTAATTGTTTAGCATTTTTCTCAGCATGTTTATATTACACTTAGGGCATCTTTCCACCAATTACACAAGTCTGCCTGAGTTTCAATTACTACTCTCTTCCTGTGTGGCAGAAAGAATCAGACTTCTGAAAGCCAATTTTCAGGTCTTTTTGCACAAAGTATCCAAGAACAATAACAAATTTCAAGTGTTGCTTCTTAAGTTTTCACATGGATCAAAGGAAACAATCCCTTCACCCTCCTCTGGTTCACTGCATTCCTTTATGATACTGCTACGTTCAAAACAAAACTTATTTCAAACAACCCTGGTTTATAGTTAACCTGACAGACACTTGATGTCATCTGGCCTTCTGATAATTTTAAAGACTCCTTATACAATATCTGCCTAAGGTTAATTTGGATTTGTAGCTTTTATCCTCTAAAACTTTCTTACTAAAATAGGTTTGTTCATTAATCTCAATTTAATGTTCAAAGTTTAAACGATGTCTATAATCTTCTGTCATTATAATTGGCAATATTTGTAATTGCTTACTCTAAATTGACTCATAATATACTGATTCTAAATCTACTGTAGGGTAAACTCATACTGTTAATCTAATTGTTACGATCTGGCTTATAAATTAATTTTTTTCCAACTGTTCTTTTGGCTTTGAGTATGGTTTTTGGAATTTGGTTATGTTTGTCTTTTGGATAGTTGTGTTTTTAAACATTGTACATGCTCTGCCATCTCGTTTTGGATGCCGGCTTATTGTTTGCCAAACAGGATGATAAAGTGTCTAGTGATAATTAAATTAGGGAAACATGAGGGGGTTTGGTAGTCTTTCCTGGTGGTATTGAATGTAAGGCAGGAACCAACCCTGGACAGAGTATGAATCCTTCACTGGCTCACTCACACTGCCAAAATAACCTGACACACATGTCTTTAGGGAG
This sequence comes from Erpetoichthys calabaricus, assembly GCF_900747795.2. Taxonomy (NCBI): domain Eukaryota; kingdom Metazoa; phylum Chordata; class Cladistia; order Polypteriformes; family Polypteridae; genus Erpetoichthys; species Erpetoichthys calabaricus. Next base: position 125,566,210 of record NC_041394.2, read on the forward strand.
CATATGGAACATGACATGGGAGAAGACAGAAAGTCTGCAGAGACAGCTACTGAGCACAGGATTCCAAAGCAGCACACTAGATTCATGAGGCAGCAGTCCTAGCCACTGTACTATCTATATTAAATGTTCTATATCAAATAAAAACTGATGGGAGAATGAACACATTGCACCAATGTTCTGTGTGGTTTCTCTGTTCCTATAAACAGCATGTAATGTATATATAACAGCACCTATACAAGCACACAACCCACAGCAATATTTTCAGATTGTACTTACTTTATTTGTCTTGAATTCTGATCAAACATGTTGAATTCTCATTGTAATCATATTACTCAAAAATGTAAAATTCATTATCTCGATCCATTTCACAACTTTTACAACAGTGTCATCACATTAGTGACAGACAAAATCACTGCAACAGACACAAATCTTGAAAGACATTGATGACATGACTTGTCCACACTTTGGTAAAGATATTCTAAATGTTTCATCCACAAAGCAAGTTTGTTTTTTAATATTGTCATTTATGGTTAAAGCCAAGATGCTGCCTTTGCTAAAAGTTAAAAAAAACACACACAAAAAACATTCAGGACTTTTTACTGCTAATCTATAATTACTAAGAACACTTTTCCTATTAAATGTCCATTATAGTTAACGTGCATCCTTCTGGACAATTTTGGCCTATCCCAAGGCTGTAATGATGCTAATGTTTAAGATTTTCTATTGTCTTAGAAAATAATGTATTATTCTAGATATTTCTCCACTGGCCATGGAAAGTCAGGCTTTCCATATTTTTTCCAGTATTTTTATAAAGTGCATTAGAATGGCAAAATAAACAGGCTGAGTTATTTAAATGAATTTTTTTGAATTTATTAAAACCATACAAACAAGTCAAACTTAACAAACTAAATTCAGTTCAACCCCCATCCAAGAGATAGACAGGAAGGCTAGCAGCCAGAGTTAAACTTTAAGAGTAGAAAAGAAGGAGGAGACTCCTTTTCCCCAATATAAAAACTTATTCTAAAATGTTATTAATTAGATCCTGCCAGGTTTTAAAAAAGTTTTGAATAGATCCACAAGGTAAGAATTTGATTTTTTCCATTTTCAAATATTATATTGTATAATATCAGTTACCCACTGACATAAAAAAGGTGGGCTATGATTCTTCCTGTTGAACATGATAAGTCTAAGTGCTAGTAGTGAAGTAAATTTAATTACAGTTTGTTTGCCCTTCTCCACTTTAAGCCCATCTGGGAGTACACCAAGCATAGCCATTAATGCATTAGGAGTGATTGTGACACCAAGGCTGTCTGATAGGCAATTAAAAATGTTGGTGCAGAATGGTGTTAATTTGGTACACACCCAAAACACATGGCCCAAAGAGGCTAGAGCTTGATTGCAACATTTTCAGGTTTGATCTTGCCCTGGAAGCATTTTGGACAATTTTAAACAACATAGAAGTGCTTGATAAAAGATTTTAAGTTGAATAATTGCTTGCTTTGTGCATATGGAGTAGGAGTGAATTCTGTGCATGGCTGGCTTCCAATTCTTTTCTGAAATGTTGAGTAACAAATCCTTATCCGACTGTACTGTGGGATCTTTGAAAGGAAGGGACTTTAAAATGTTTTTATATATTATAGAAATGCTGTCTGAGTCATCAAGACTGATCAATATTTCTTCTAGAATAGAAATAAGTGGAAGGTGAGTGAAATTTGGCAAATTTTGTTTAGCAAAGTTTCTAATTTGGAAATAATGGAAAAAATGTGTTGATGGGAGGCTAAATTTGGAGTGTAACTGTTCAAAGGATGCAAAGACATTAAGTGATTTAATCCCATACGTTTTCCAAGCATTAAAAACTGTGTAAGTTTGTGAGGTTGGAAAGAGGTGGTTATCATGTAGAGGTGCCACAGATAAAAGTCTCTCTATCTTGAAATGCTTCCTACATTGGTTTAAACTGGTTAAATTAAACTTAACCAGTTAGGTATATACCAACCTTCAATAATACTTTTATCTGTTTTGAATGAAATTAAACTTAACCAGTTAGGGATACACCAACTTTCAATAACACTTATATCTGTTTTAAAATAGATACAATTCAACAATTTTGTTATGCAAAATCTTAAAGCACAGATCTGCAGTTGAGATGCACATACAGTATTGAAAATTAGCTTTCAGAGAGCATAACTTGAAAAATCCCTAAGCTATTGCAAAGTGGCAAATAAAAAATATATTTTTCAGGTATTGATCCAATTTATGTATCAAAATGAACTATAACAGAGAATGTGATAAGAGGCTGAACAAAACTAATGACTGTTAAGGTCTCTGCATGGATGACCTTTTGGGATTCAGGATCAGTCTTACAAAGTATAAAGACCACCAAGCCAAGGGTCCTTTCTACTTTCCCAATTGTTAATGCATAATTAAAAGGACAGGCACCTGTGTTTGCTCTCAAATAGTCTGTCCATGCCTATTGAGAATGGTGCTCCTATAATCTGCTCATGGGAGCTACCTGCTGTGACATTTCTCTTTAAGAAGCACAAATCCATCTGCACTGGTGAACTGCTATCTGCACTTGTGTCTGTCAAACAATGCTGAGAATTCTGTGCAGCCTTAAACCAATGATCTGTTCCTTCCAGATCCCTATATGTGTTTCACCCCATATAAACCATGGGGCTGTTATCTTCTTTGCTAGTTAGAGTATAGCCATGTATACAATGCGTATAAACAAACAAACAAACAAATAAATAAATATATGATACAGTACCTATCAAATAATACAAAAAGTACACAACACCTGTTTCGCCCTAATTGGGGCTCATCAGGTGTACGCATGTTTGCTTCTTCTTATGGTGATCGAACCTCAAACGTCAGTGCTTGAGGCGAAGGGATGTGTTGCTACCGGAGACAGAGAATGGAACACCAAAGAGCTGGGAAGTGCCACTGGGTACCCTCAAGACAGTTACCAGAGAGGAAATTCAAATGTTTGGCAAAAGACGGTGACGAGACACCATTGGACATCTTTGACTTGAACACGAATTCTGGTTGGCTCCAGTTCAAGACCACTACATCCTTGGAGCAGATTTCTTGGCTGCATACAGAGTGGTCCTATACTTTGGAAAAGTAAACCTGGATCTGTGGGGAAGCAAAATACCTGTGGCTGAGATCACACCACGACCACAGCCTTCAAGGCATCAGCACTACCAGATCCACTACACTGGCAAGACTACACTATTCAGGCTTCACACATTATACACTTCATGTCTACATTTTGTCAATTATTACTAAAACATGAAAAAGTTTCTGTTTTAACAATGTGTTTACATAGATTGTTGTAGACATGGAACACACATGAAATGTATGTATTCCAAATGACAATCTATTATTTCCCCTCTACAACTTCAGGAATTTCACTTCAAGATAAACAGTGAGCACTGAGAACCTTCTTTGTGAATTGAGCTGCAGCAGTGGGCAGGGGGATGGGATAGCAGGCTGCTTGCTGCTTGTGCTGATCGACACATTTACAACACAAAAGACGCTGATAGAGAGGTGCAAAGGAATTTAAGGTGGGCTGGGATTACGAGTTTTTTCATAGGCTTCCAGAATTCTAGTGTTAAATAAGGGGTTAAAAATATAAGATGGGGGCACTACAAATTAACCAGCTTATTCATTTTATCCATGTTTATGGCACTTTTACTAAAATATTTATAAAGAAGGAATTGCTTTAATATACAGTATGAATATAGCAGTCATTTTTTTTTTAAATAATGCTTTAAAAAATGCACTGAGCATATCGAATGGCATTTTTCTGCACTGCATACTGCCTATTTATGGAAACTATTGCTATTGCAATGATTTTAGATAATGTACTTTGCTTAATATTGCATAACTGCAGTTTCTGCTTTTCTTTGCTATGGAGAAAAGAAACACGAATAGGAAGTTCCAGCTAATGGAGACAAATGGTAAAAAAAATTTTTATTGAGATTATTAAAAACAAATAACATTCCATACAAAAACAAGTCAAACTTAACACAACTAAATTCAATTCAACCCTCACCCAAAAATAGTAAATACAGTTTAAGCTTGAAGTACACTACATGGTCAAAAGTATGTGGGGACATGTTAGGAAATACTGTGTGAGTTTGTGAGTGTTTTTGAGTATGCCATTCCTGTCAAGTTAGGACTTTTTGTGCCATCTATTTGGCCTACACATAGCTCAGAACTCAATCCTATTGAACACCTTTGGGATGAACTGGAACGCCGATTGTGAGCCAGGCCTTCTCATTCAACATCCATACTACACAAACGATCATTTGGCTCATTGGCCACAAATTCCCATGGACACAATCAAAAATCTAACGGAAAGTCTTCCCAGATGAGTGGAGGCTGTTTTGACCACAAAGAGAAGGGTATCTAACAAGCCTATATAGGTGTGATGGTCAAGTGTCCACAAGTTTTTGACCATAAATTGTATATCAATAAAAAAAGTATTTAAAAAAACTTATTAACTGCATGTATAAGCACAAAGTGATGTATAGCACTAATATTATGTGCATACAGTATTTGTAGCTTATTTTAATATGCCAATGGATGCTTTTGGACTACAAAAACAACTGTTCTCATAGATTCTCTCTAGAAACAGATTCTGTACTTTGGATCACAGTATATAATGTGTTTAATCTCATAATGACATTGATTTTGTCCATCCACTTTTCCCTTTAACTCTTATCAGTTTTTCATATGCCTGCAGCTAAGAAAGAACCCATGAGTATAATGTCTTCACCACTATAATTAATAGCAGGGATGTTTTTAAATGAATAATGGATTGCTTTAAGTTTCTGATAGACCATCAGGTTCAAATCTTTCACAAGGCAAAATATTTATATACTATAGCAGGATAGCATGCCATTTTTGGTGTTTCTCAGTGTCAGAAATAATGGCAACATTTTCAATACAAATAGGCAGGTTGCAAGGGAAAGAACAAATTTAAAATAAAGCCTGTAACCTATTTGGGGTTTCCAATATGCTCCTGCCCAAAGGTAGCACCACAGTTCTATCATTTCTCATGTTCCTTATCTCTCTTTCTTCTTTATTCTCCAGCTAGTAAGTCTTTGCACAAGTTCTTGTTTAGATGAGCTCTCAGATGAGAGCAAGCTTAAGGATCATTTCTGTCTATTGTAAGTGCCAGAAGCACTTTTGGGGAGTTTGACTAAAGACTTGAACCTCCCAGCATTGTGTATGCCTGAACCTCTGAAGCTTCTTTGGTCTTAAAAGGCAATATAGCTCTAATGCTGCATGTTATTATGAAGTAGAAACTTAGACCACATTTTCCAAGTTTGGGCTGTGTGCTGCCACTAAATATACAAAAGATTTATAAGCGGCATTCTTCCCAGAAACTCACAATTCTGAAATTCACTGTTACAGTAAAATTGTACCATAGATCTAGCTACTTCTTTGGAGGTGTCAGCTCTTTGTGTCCCTTCCTTATCTCTTTTTTCTGCAAATAGCAAGTCAGTCATCTTCTTGCTACACTGTTTCCCATATATCTAAAATGCTTACTTGCAAACTCCACTTGAGATTTGAGATTTCATAATATTCTGCTATAAAGACCTGTGTAGAAACTGGGATTTGTCTCTTTATAAAACACAGATGGCTGTACTCAATAGTTTTTAAACACCAATCTCCTTAGGTATAATTTTTAACTATTACATACTGTATGTGATTTTACCTTTAATCCTTTAGGTTAAAATTGTGTGTGAAATTCATTACTGGACAAGAAAGTTTTCTTAAACTTCTTAGAAATGTATGCACAGACCTTCTTTGACTGTTGAATCTTCCAAGCAGTCTACTACCAAGACTTTACTGGAATTGCACCTTTCTTCAGACCCTCCATGCAGCTGACAATCAGACACTTTAGGCTCAGATCCTTCATTTCAGAAAAAGAAGAAAACAAACATTTTGTTGAAATTATTTATAAATATTCATAGCTTAAATAAGAGTAAAATATCAATATTGACAAAATCAAGCATCTGCCATTTTTTAGGAAAAAATGTTTGATAAAAAAGCATAAATACATCTTTACTAATTTGAAGGTCAATGTATAATATGCCCTATAGTTTCAAAATATAGGTCTCATTGTGCCTCCTATTCATTTATGCTTTCTTCGTTTAACAATCTGTTAGAATAACACAACTAAAGTCTGAATCTTCATTCAGGGAGCAATGTTTACTGATCACTAACTTGCACGGAATGAATAGTATGAACAAATAATTTAACAAGCTTAGGGAGTAGCAGTTTAGCACACATTACTCATTAGGACACATTACTCACATTCCAATACATTTCACCTCATAACATGACTGATTCAAAACATTGTGGTGTATATTAGTCAGTGTCAAGATTTTGAACAACTGCTCAGTTTTGTAAGAACAACTGAGTGAGCCGCTCTGTTTGCCAAAGAAGCTTTTCCCAAGTTGCAAATTTCCCACAACATGTGTCTTCATTGCATTGATGCTTGGTTTAAACCCATATTAATGGTTTTAAAGAAGGGGGTAGCTTAACTGATTACTTCAGAATGGGATGTGCCATAGATTTCAGATCCAGAGTACAGTGATCCCTCGCTATATCGTGCTTCGCCTTTCGCGGCTTCACTCCATCGCGGATTTTATATGTAAGCATATTTAAATATATATCGCGGATTTTTCGCTGCTTCGTGGGTTTCTGCGGACAATGGGTCTTTTAATTTCTGGTACATGCTTCCTCAGTTGGTTTGCCAAGTTGATTTCATACAAGGGACGCTATTGGCAGATGGCTGAGAAGCTACCCAGCTTACTTTTCTCTCTCTCTCTCTCTCTCGCGCTGACTTTTTCTGATCCTGACGTAGGGGGATTGAGCAGGGGGGCTGTTCGCACACCTAGACGATACGGACGCTCATCTAAAAATGCTGAAAGATTATCTTTACGTTGGCTACCTTCTGTGCAGCTGCTTAGTGAAGCGACATGCTGCCCGGTGCTTCGCATACTTAAAAGCACAGCATACTTAAAAGCTCAAAGGGCACGTATTGATTTTTTTATCTGTCTCTCTCTCTCTCTCTCTCTGTCTGCTCCTGACGGAGGGGGTGTGAGCTGCCACCTTCAACAGCTTTGTGCCGCGGTGCTTCGCATACTTAAAAAGCCAAACAGCCCTATTGAATTGTTTGCTCCTTTGAAGAGGAAGATATGTTTGCATTCTTTTAATTGTGAGACAGAACTGTCATCTCTGTCTTGTCATGGAGCACAGTTTAAACTTTTGAAAAAGAGACAAATGTTTGTTTGCAGTGTTTGAATAACGTTCCTGTCTCTCTACAACCTCCTGTGTTTCTGCGCAAATCTGTGACCCAAGCATCCATCCATCCATCCATTTTCCAACCCGCTGAATCCGAACACAGGGTCACGGGGGTCTGCTGGAGCCAATCCCAGCCAACACAGGGCACAAGGCAGGAAACAATCCTGGGCAGGGTGCCAACCCACCGCAGGACACACACAAACACACCCACACACCAAGCACACACTAGGGCCAATTTAGAATCGCCAATCCACCTAACCTGCATGTCTTTGGACTGTGGGAGGAAACCGGAGCCCCCGGAGGAAACCCACGCAGACACGGGGAGAACATGCAAACTCCACGCAGGGAGGACCCGGGAATCGAACCCAGGTCCCCAGATCTCCCAACTGCGAGGCAGCAGCGCTACCCACTGCGCCACCATGCCGCCCTGACCCAAGCATGACAATATAAAAATAACCATATAAACATATGGTTTCTACTTCGCGGATTTTCTTATTTCGCGGGTGGCTCTGGAACGCAACCCCCGCGATGGAGGAGGGATTACTGTAGATTCAAGATATGTCATAGTCACTGTTGCTACTGTGGAACTGACAAGCACTTGTGAGGCACCCAGGAGACAGACGTTAAAGACCAAGAGTTCAAAAATACATGCATTGAAACCAAAACAGGATGTGAAACGTGTGATTAAATATAACAGGAGCAAAACTCAAAACCAAAAGAGTACATAATGTTAAATGAAGATCATTGTGAGAATTTTGAAAAGTGACTGTTATTCACAGCTCATATAAGGAAGTGAACTCTAGGCCAACCTTTTAACCCATTGCATCATAACTCAACAGTCACGACCACCAAAGAAAAGCTCATAATAATCTGGGCAGACTAATGATGGAAGTTCCTAATGGTGGCTGAAATGCATCCAAATAATTAATAAAATTTAAAATTAATTGAGAATTCACAAATAAAAGATTCATATTTGACGACCCTCCCAAAAAACCAAAACAAGTGTCAAATCTCAAAATATGATTCAGAAAAGACAGTAAAAAGTAAAAATGGAAAGCAATTTACAACAGGAACATGGCTGTCATGCTTGATTCAGAAGGGTTGTGTCTGAGTTTTCAGTTCCATAGATGGATTCTGAGCCACCTGTAAGCCTATCAACAAACTGTAATTTTGTTATTCTTAGGGGTCATATTAAGTTGTTTGGTTGCTCTTGGCCTGCTCAGTCAAGAGATATAGTTCCTACAGCATGTCCTGATTTTGCCCAAGATCTTCTGTCAGCAGGACAATATAATAATAATAATACTAATACTATTACTAATAATAATAACTTGCATTTATAGAGCGCCTTTCACAAACCCAAGGTTGCTTTACATACAGAAGAAGAAAAAAAATCACACAGAAGACAAATGTTCATTGAGGGGAAACGTTTTGAGTTGAGATTTAAAGGTTGGGAAAGAGGAGCAATCTCAGAGAGACTGAGGAAGAGGGGCCATAACACTGAAGGACCTACCTCCCAGGGTGGAGAGTCTGGTGCGTGGGGACAATAAGGAGATTACTGCTCCAGGACTTGAGAAAGTGACAAGGAGTGTATGGAGCTAGGAGCTGAGTGAGGCAGAGGGGGGCAAGGTTATGTAGGGTTTTTAGGTGAGAAGCAGAATCTTGAATTTAATCCTTGATGGAACTGGTAACCAGTGAAGTTGGGAGAGAACAGGGGAGATGTGAGCAGAACGCTTTGTGTGGGTGAGGACTCTGGCTGCGGAGTTCTGAATGTACTGTAGCCTCTGTAGAGATTTTGGAGGGAGGCTGATGAAAAGGGAATTGCAGTGATCAACACGAGACATTACAAAACAATGAACCAGAGTGTGAGCATCATTAAGGGACAGAAATGGATGGAGGTGGGAAATGTTGACGAGATGATAGAATTCAATTTTGGAAAGAGACCTAATGTGTAGCTCAAAGTTCAATGATGAATCAAACAAAACACCAAGATTACTGACAACAGGAGCAGGTTTGACAAGTGTACCATCAATAGAAACAGAGAAGTTGGATCCTAAACACACTACATGTGCTACATTTTAAAAAATAAACCTTGTGTTTTTAGTTATCCTTCTCTGTGTTAGTGTTCATTCTGGTAAAATACAGACTTACTTAGCTTTGTATTTTTTAACAGTTTCTGTTGTGCTTAGAAGACTGGTTTTGGGGGGGATATGATTTTGCTGCTTTTGCAGTTTGCTTTAAGTGTATTTGATTAAAGAAACTGGTTTCTTTAAAGGAAGATTTTCGGGAAGGTTTCCCCTTTCATTCTCTCCTTGAAATGTGCTTAATTATTCCAGTTTAGTTTTTTTTTTCTCTTGGAAGTAATTTTGTTTTAATCAGAATTTGTTCAGTTTAATTACTTCCATTGTTTCTGTTTCAAATAAACCATTTTGCTATTTAATTATTTGTATTTTTGAGTAATTCTCTTCTTAAAAGGTGAATGGAAAAATTAAGCAATAATACTGTTAATCCACTTTCCCTGTTAAGGGGTTTTGGGAATCATGATAAACACGGATACACAAGGTGTTCATCCCAAACAATGCTTAGATAACTTATGTGCAAACTTAGGAACTTAAGCTGCATTTATTATTGCTAATCCAGGAACATCAAAAAAGCTCAACCACGTTGCAGTGCTTGTAATTCAGATGAGGAAGGCTATTATTCCCTGTAGATGAACTGCTGTCTGCATTAAAATTTCAGTCATTTTAGCATGACACCCACTGGCTCTAATAAAACTGAATTTTTATAATAGTTATTAGACATAGAGAATACATAAAAAGAACAGTAAAATATTTTAATTTCTTTGACTCAAAGTTGCATTGAAGTGAAAATGTCATCTATCAACATTAGCTCCAGCTTTATTGCCCCCAGCAGTATCTCAACCCTCACCATGGCCTTCACACATACAGCAAATTTAGAGAATGGGAAATGCCATCTTTGATTAAAAATTCAGGGTACAGCAAAAATGCTCTGCATAGAGGTCCTGCAATATATAACCACAACTATATATATCAACACTCTGCACAATTGCATAGTGTCTCTGCCAGCCCCTCTAGACCAGCCTATATATATCCACCTCCTAAATGAAATTTAATTTCAACCCACCACACCTTTGACTGTGACTTGGCCAGTCTACATATGGCTCCAATATTGCTACATAAGCCATCCATCAAACTGTTTTTGTATTACGTTTGTAGAAAATATTCCCTTAGTTCTTAGCTGCTGTGGAAAAACAATCCTTGGTTTTAAACTTGATTTTCCATGAAAGAGAAGTACATACCACCATACAAACAAATCTTAAAACTAATGATATTTGCACTCTAATTATGACTGTTAATTAAACAACAATACAAGCTGATTCTAAACACATGATGCCACAATGTTACACTTGTATATTAGTTAGCTGATTTGTATTTCCAGGTAAATTATTGTTTGATAAAAACTGTATTATTAATATATAGCAAAGCTAAGATTAAAAATAGAAAATCTGGACAGACATTTAAACAATTCAATATGATGTTCATTATTTCACCGAAAAAGTTAATTGTTTCTTACATTTTTACCACTCTTTATCCCTCCCAGTTACTAATAGTGAATAGTAATCATATGCACTCATAACAGGAATTTTTAAGTGCTGTGTACACAAACTGAATCTATAAGGAAACAGACAATATGTGAGTTCACTTAATATTTAAAAAACTCAGAAACACTGAACACCATGAATGTTGCAAAAAGTTCACCAAGCAAAACAAGCAGAAAAAATATTGTAGGTTTCAACAGAATTATAGCCTCTAGTTTTACATTAAAAATATGTAATTGGTGAACATGATGAAAGTAATTACTAAATAAAATAACCTCAGTAGCTCTAGAAATATACTAGAGGCTTGGATTAACTGGTTAATTTAAAGTGTAAACATTATAATGTAATTAATACCTGAGTGGAGCACAAGGGAAAAAAGGCAATAAAGCCCCTGCATTTGCAATGCCTCAATCCACGACATACTGTTTAACCATCATACATTGCTGATGTTTTTATGTATGTTTATTTATTTTAAATCATCTTCCAAGTCTAAAGTCATTCTATAACTTTTCAAATTCAAGCTGGAGACTTTTATCGGATAATGTACTGTTCTCTAAGTATGATTTTCTAGCAAATATGCTGCATTAATCTTGCTCAGTATCATGTAATATGTTTTTTCTGTTTCTTTTTTTTTAATTACAAGCTACTGTAAATTCTGAGCAAAACACTGTTGTAAATTCGACAGCAGTGTTTCATGCAGGAGTCTGGCTCACACCAAATTGCCCCACATAGACATAAAGACCACAACGTGCCAATCTGAATTTTCCACTTGAGAAGCCAAGCACTGTCTTTCTACAGTTTCAGTCTTATAGCCAGAGCACAATCCTGCAGTACACCTTTGCAATACATGTTCATATCAGTCTGCACATTCCCCTTTGAGAGAGCTCAGGAAGGCAACAGTGAACTCATAAAGTACCTGGCGAATTTCCTAGTCTAGATGGTGCCAGGTTTCATTTACATTTCTTAGAGTGGTGAGTTTTGTAGTGTATGGTAATATTACAAAGCTGATTTGTGTGGCATACTGCCACAACATATAAATGCAAGTGAAAATCGCAGTGTTTGCAATTTCCAAGACTAAAAATCTTTAACCTTTTCATTTTAAGTTTTTATATCACACCAACATAATATGAATTATTACAGCTGTAATGAAAAATCCATTTTATATTAAATCCATATAGAAAACTTAATCAAAGTAACTAAAGTTTCACACCTGTAGCTGGTCTTCAAACCAACTGAAGAAAACTACAATAATCAGCCAGGAAGCTAGAAGAGATTATAAGGCGACTCTTCGAAACGTTTTTGATCACTGTCTCTTTATTTGATAAGTGAAGAACCTTTGACGTGTGTCTCTTGAAAATACACAGTTTTAATGAACATACACAGCTTCAAAAAAAAACTATCAAAGCTCGAGTTAGAAAGCAATTCTATCCGAAAAATGAGAGAAGACTGATATAAAAAATTAAAATGAAGTAAAAAATATAATGACTCTAGTTTCTGTGTTACCCTGAAATAACATACAGTAGCACTGCTGCCTCACAGTTAGGAGACCCGGGTTCGCTTCCCGAGTCCTCCCTGTGTAGAGTTTGCATGTTCTCCCCGTGTCTGCGTGAGTTTCCTCCGGGTGCTCCGGTTTCCTCCCACAGTCCAAAGACATGCAGGTTAGGTGCATTGGCAATTCTAAATTGTCCCTAGAGTGTGCTTGGTGTGTGTGTGTGTGTGTGTGTGCGCCCTGCGGTGCCTTGCGCCCTGTGTTGGCTGGGATTGGCTCCAGTAGACCCCTGTGACCCTGTAGTTAGGATATAGCTGGTTGGATAATGGATGGATTGATGGATGTTGATGAGTGCCTTGGCAGAGCAGGAGGAAGAGACACCAATAATGACCAATTAAAGTAACCAACAAATATGTCAGTGCACCCAAGGAGGGCTACTGCACAGACTACAATTACCAGAGTACTCTGCGTTTGTCTGGATGAGTACCGAAGCCCAGGGATGCGGCCCCCTAGTGTACTGGGGGAACTAATAGTAAACAGGGATTGCCTCCACTGTCTCTTCATTATACTGGCCTCCTGGCTGGGTGAGGTTCTTCAGTCTAGTCTCAGCTGTGCCCACTTACATAAAGGCACCTTGTGTTAGCTTCTTGCCCAAGGTAGACCATTTCTTGGCTATCGTCTGGTTCTTCTTGTTGGTTGGCTTCCCGGCCAGGTAAGGAACTTCCACCCATTCCAACAGCTTATGCCCATCCATGTGTGCCGGTCATAATAATAATAATAATATATATATATATATATATATATATATATATATATATATATATATATATATATATGTATATATGTGTGTGTGTGCCTTCAGCAAGGCACTCTCATATAGGCACATTTTGTATGCTGCATACTGGAGACTAATGCTAAAATCATTTAAATTTATTTCTTCTCTCGTCAAGCACCACTCAATACATGAGAATGAAAAAAACAAAAACAAGATATTAGAAATTTTTCAATTTTTAAAAAAATAAATAAAACTGAATATACCATACTACTAAAAATCCTGTGAGTATGTGTGCGTGCGTGTGTGTGTGTTTGTGTGTGTGTGTACGAAAGCATGTTTAGTAGATTATGTATTCTCAAGAGATGCATGGTGTCAAGATTTTCTCAAAATGAATGTTTCCTATATAAATTCATAATATGACACATTTTTTAAAGTAAACTTTAATGTTTCATAAAGCATGATGCCAATATGTTTGTTTTATGTGTCCCCTATCTTCTGAGAACTACCATAAAATAACTTATAAATATGCTACAATTTAATACTGTTCTCAACTATAACGTTGTATAGAGAACCAGATACACACTTCTAGTTTACAATTTTGTGGTTAAATAATAAGTTGTACACAGGCTTAGCAAAACTAAGGCTGTCTCATCCAGCTAGAATTATAATATTTTACTAAACATTGAAACACATTCCAAATATTTCTGTCAAAAGTACTGGCTTTTATTTTTTATTTTGTACGCAGTGTTCCTCTTCTTTGTAGGACCACCTTTAGCTTTCATTACAGCTTGCGGCAGATCATAATCAATTTACCACATCTTGTTGGAGTTATATTAGCCCATTCCAGCTTGCATAGCTCCTTCAGGTTGAATTGATTGGATATGTGGTGCCTGGCATCTGTTTTTTTTTTATAAGGTTTTAAATTTTATTACTGTATATGGCATTCCAAATCAGTTACTGTGCCTTAGGAATCAAACAGTAGTGTGTGTGGTAAGTATCGTGTCTAGGTTTTTCTTCACAAACCGACATTTAAAAGTAATAAGGCTACACAAATTTACAAAAATGTACTGAGGATTCAAACATGTTTATAGCTGTGTTATACGTTTATTTTTAATTTGATCTTATCTTATTCTCATTTATCCTTTTATTTAAGCAAAGGTTAAAATTAAAAAATATGTAGCTGATGATGACAAGTGTAGGTGATACAGACCAATGTAGTGGTTCTAGCTTTATTTTGTGTTATATGTGTGAAAATATCTTTTATCTATTAATGTCTAATTAGCTGTATTAAAATATTAATATATCTTGTGAATTGCCACTTTTCAAAATGTGAAACAATGTATCAGCCCAATACTGTTATCTACTGCATGTATTTTCAATTCAACAATGTGCTGCATTTGAAAATGCAATATATGTTTCACAGGAAATGTGTGTACATGAGTTTCAAGTACTGGTTCTGTTTTCAAATTTAGTTAAAGTGGTGACAGTAAATAACACTGCTGTCTCACAATTCCATAGTCCTGTGTACTGTGACAAGCCTGCACATTGTCCTTGTACCTTTATGGATGTTCCTCCAGGACTCTGGTTTTCCTGCCACATTCCACAGATATACTGTAAATGTTAGGATAATTGCTAAATTTAATTTCTCTCCACTTGTGTAAGTATATCTTGTGATGACATAGGCAACATGCCTGAGGCTAGTACACAATGCTGCTAGGACAGGCTCCAGGTATGTGTCCCTGAATTTTATTATGTAAATTCTATAATTGATAGATGGATGGATACAGTCTTTTTTATGTTGTGCAGTGGATAACATTGCATCAAAGCTCTGGAAGATTTGGTTCAAATGCCAGTTTAGAATTTGGGCCACCTATTTTCTCCAGGTGTTTCATCCCCCAACATTCGAAAAATGGACACGTTAGGCTGACTGGATATTGTGGCAGACGGCCAGGGACCTTGCCCCACCGGGACGCCTGGATCAGGGAAGGACTGGGAAAGGGGCAATAACTTACCTGGACACAAGAGGGCAGCCGCCCTGATTTCCATTAAGGGCCATAGATACGGAGCTTGGAAGCTCAACCCTGTGGGGGTCCGTGGCCCAAACAAGGGGCTGCCTGGATGGTACCTGAGCCCTGGAGGACAGCACTTCCGCCACACCAGGAAGTGCTACTGGAAGACCATTACCAAGCACTGGAGCACATCCATGGCATGATAAAAGGGGCCGCCTCACTCCCTTCAAGGAGCCGGAGTCGGGAGGAGGAGCTTGCAAGAGAGGAGTGGAGGCGGCCGAAGAGAGATAGAGACTGAGGAGCAGTGTGTGAGTGCATGGAACCAACTGTAAATAGTTCTGTAAATAAACCCGTGTGTTTTAGACATTGGTGTTGTGTCTGTCTGTGGCCGGGCTAGCTTTTACAATATTCTAAATTTGTCTGTCATGTGAAGGGTGAATGACAGCCTGTGTGTGTCAGTCCATGGTTGGTTCCTGTAATATGACTCTTGATGCTGAGATAAACATTATCTCCATGACGCTGAACTGGAATTAATTGGATTTAGTAAATGGGTGAAGGTACTGAATTGATTTACTTTCTTATCAATATAGTATATTATATAGAACCATTGACAGATGTTCTCATTATTGTTTAAAAGACAAAAGCTGTCAAAAGACAAAGTAAATACATGCTAATTGAGAACACATAGTAATCAAACAACCACAAAATAAACAAAACAATCTGCTGCGTCTGTTCCTCAAGTCACAGATAGATTTTTCCTGTTGGAGTTCATTTGCTTTTGTCAGTCAGCCTCTTCATACACAGCAAACACTTTCCTTCTCACCTGTTATTTTTCCTCTAACTAAGTTTCTCTTTTCTTTTGTGGTGTTTACACCAACAAATTTCCCTACATTTTTAGCAATGACAAGTGTGGCATTTGAACCCAGTCCCAGTGTTATTTGTGATAATCTGTAGCTACTTCACCACCAGACTATAGTGTCTTGTAGAACCACCTGGATGTTTTACACTGCTGAGCAGTCCATTTAAATTATTTCCTGGTTGCCGGCACTTTGTTTGAGATCTCTCTCTCCCTCTCTCTCTCTCTCTCTCTTTATACTGAGCACTACTCTCTCTCTCTAAAGATTTATTCTGAATTTCTGACACATTCTGTCTGCTCTATGGTATTTATTTGCAGGACAACCAATGCCAGCAAAGGTTTAAGGGCCACCTATGGACTATGTGTGATCCTGCTGGTGTGTAGATAAACTCTCCATCTGCTAGCAAATACTTCTGTTTTCCCTGCCTTGTCAGATCATATTGGTATTGTGCTCATTACAATACAAATGGTAAATCAAGCTTATTATTTGCATTAAAACATTTCTGGTCAAATTATGTCCTCAATTAAAAATGCACAAAAATCTGTCTAACTATTTGCTTCACCTCTAATGTTCTTCTAAAGTCTGCAGTGTATCATTACCTAACCCTGAACATTAAAGTAGCTGCACCTATTGCTGCCCTTTGTGAATTGTGTTATACAGTACTTATTACTCACATGAGGAGATATAGGAATATATTCATGTTTGCTCACTAGATTCATGCTGTTAGATCAATGTCTATTCATTTGCACATTTAAGAAGATGTGTTGCTTTTTAGATTTATTTGGCATACTAATACTTAAACATTATGACTGCACAGAAAATATATTTTCACAAATGGTTCACATGCATCTGTTCTATATTGCATTACATAACAGGATAAATGGGAAAAACTGCTTTCCAATTTAATACATTATTTTACAATTCTCCAGGGTGTATTTTCTAAATTATGCTATGAAAAGTATATTTGAGCAGAACAGAATAAAATTTTGATTTAGTTTTGTATGTTTTTCTCACCTTGTCTAAATAAGAAAAATATTAACTATCATACCAGTGTATTTCTGAATTATTATACATTTATTTATTAATAAATACATGTATTTAATGTATTTGTATTGTATTATATTATATTTTTTGTCCTGTGAGCCTCTATCTTTGTTTTGATGTTTCTACTACTGTATGCATCAAAATTTTCCTTTTTGATTAATAAAGTTTATCTAATCTAATCTAATCTAATATCCTTTATAATTAAATAAAATGTATATCGGGAATGCACATCAATTGAGACTGGACTAATGTACTGTAATTATTTTTCATTCATTTACATGAAGAAACTCAGCTTTGCCATATCAAGTTTATACCGAAGTTATTAGCCAAAAGATAAAATGTGTGTCTGTTGTAGGACAAAAGGTATGTACTTTATTTTACTCCTCTTATTTTCCAACAGCAGCATTTCAGTAAAGAGTTAATAAAATGTAATGACCTTCAACAGATTCTTGTATCCCTAGACCTATAAACCATCTCTTATTTTCAAAATAAATGTAGACCAGGACTGTTGAACTCTAACTGTAATAACAACAGATGCTTAACTGCCAGGAAATTTTTGGATCTGAGTGGACCATATCTTTTTCTTTTAGAAGTACTTTATTTGTGGGTTGAAAGCCACAATTACATATTATCAGCCAGAAATGAGTAAAATGGTGAAAAGGTAAACAGTAAACTGCCAGAGGTTTAAATTTAAAGTTTAAAAAAACTGAAGAAAAAAAGTTAATTTCAGAATATTACAAATTGGCCTTCTTCAGGGAACAACTAATAGATTACAACCTACAGATTATCTGCTGCAATTAAAGTAAAATAAGCCTTGCAAATTGAATCAAACAGTTTGCACAGGTGTCCTAACTTCTGTTGATTACATAAAACCCTCTGTCTGTCTTAAAGTAGAGTTGGAACAGACTGTGTTACTACATCCTCTACTGCACAGGAAAAAAGAGACATAATCATTTTTGGCATGTATAGTGATGTCTAAAATGTAAAGGAGAAAGTTTGGCAAAGCTCAATGGTTAGCAAGCGCACTATAAATTTACAGTAAGAGAGAAAGGAGTAAAGACAGAAATGGTGTCCTTAGATCCAAGACAAGCCTAGATCGATGCAGTGGTGTCGGGAGGCAGGGTAGGGGCTTCAGAGGCTTAGGTCCCTGATCTACTGTGCCTACCGCCTGTTTTCTTTCCTTGATTATATACATGCTCAAACTACATCTATTCAGCCATTTTCTAAACCTGCTTTTACAGAGCAGGGTCACAGGGAAGCTGGAGCCCAACTCAGCTAGCATCGGGCACAAGGCTAGAACAATCCCTGGACAAGGTGCTAGCCCATTGCAGGGTGAACACACACACGCACATCACAGGGCCAATTTAACATTGCCCATCCACCTAATATAACTTAAAAATACCTTTTAGGCTAGCTACATTTTTTTTATCACTAACCTACTTCAACATCTTCAAAATTACATATTATTTTTCAATTTCAGTAGTGCTTATATACTCAACACCAAGTTTATCAGGGTTTTACGAAGCAATGGTGGAGCAACTGGCAAATGTAGCACTGATCAAACAGGTCATTGATAAAGATTATCTACTTAGTGGAGATCATGGAAGTAACCAATGCAAAGTGAAACCTTAGAATTAAATGACTGGTGGTCCACCATGTTGCATTAAACAAGAGCACATGGGACTGCACCTACTGGTGTAAATAAAGGACTTTTAGGTTAGGGAGTTCATTTGTAATGATGGCTAAAGAGTCTTCTTTAATTACTGAGTATTTACTGCTAGTAAACTTTACTTTATTTACTGAGTATTTAAAGTCTCTTTTCTAATTTCTCACTGGAATAATTGAAGGAGCATATCCAGAAACTTCTGTTCATTTTATGTCCTGTAAAAAGCAAATCTGGACAGAAAGTGAACTAATGTGATATTGATAAGGATAAAGGAAGAGACAGAGCAAGCTGTGTTCGAGTTAAAATGTATATTTTGCGTTGCATCTGTTTTAACAGCTACCTTTGCTGGTAGCAGCTAGTAAGAGAATAATATGTTTGGCTCACAATTCTACATAAGAATGGATAAAATGTAACCCGTTATAGAATGAAGAATGAAAATTGGTAATTTGTATCAGCCGATTAGTGTATCTTTACATAACAAAGATATGGTCCATTTATTTTCTTAAACTATTTTTGAGTACTACTGTCATTTCCTTCAGGCACTAAACATAGACCTGGATACTGGACACAACCCTAGTCCAAAATATTCTTATGACCACTTTAAAGAGAACTCTGAACTATTTAGAAGGTCCCATTATAGCAATGAATTCTTACATTATTTGCTTCACAATAACAAAACGTAAACTTTACAACTGTTGAACAGTTTAATATTTGGAATCCTTTTAATGAAAGTGGTTCATTTCACAGTATAAAGATTTTTGCAGCATTTTAAAAGCTAATTTAATTGTACACTCTACCTTTTAAAGAAAGATTACAATGCAATAATAATAGCACCAGTTTTAGAAGGTGACACTCAACATCTTGTTTTCTTACTGATATCTGCTTTTGTATGTTATGCTTACTTTTTAATGAACAAAACGCTTGTGATGATCAGGTGCAGTGGCTTTGACCATATAACTCTGACTATCATTAGGTGGATAATGTTTGTTTTACTCAGTCTAATTCCAAAATCAAATAAAAGTATTGTTGTAAAGTTTGTATGAGAGAGAGAGATGTAAATTAATCAGATATCAGTAAGGACATTTGTCTCCTTGAATTACTGAGGGATGTCACTCAGCACATAATGACTGAAAGATTCACTCTTTCACTAGATTCCATAACCTGGAGATTATAACTGATTGGATACACTGATGTTATTCTGGATGTGCATTATTCTCAAAACATTCTCCTAGCTTTAAGATGTCGGACTGCCTCACCCCTCATCTGTTTATGTATCAGTTTGTACTAGGAATACTAGATGCTACGGTATATGAGATGTAAGTCAAGACAGTTTCAAATGTAATCATCTACAGAATATTACAAGACCAGACAGAGCTTAAAATGAAACAAAACCAAGAATTTAACTCATATTTTTACATATGTGAATAAATTGTGCTTTTAAAACTAGTCCTATCAAAATTAGGTGCAATGTTTCAGTTGTTTTTATCTTCACTGGAAGAAAAACTTTATTTTTTGTTATATGGATAAAAAACAAAAGCTTTCTTTTCTAATACTTTAATATTTTTGTTTTTTGCCACAACAGGTCAAAAGCAATTAAAAAAATAACAATAAAATTACCAGCTATGAATAAATTACAAAATTAAACATATTTTTTAACTTAGTACAATATCAAAATATTAAAAACATACTTTACCATCCATGTAATGAAAGTACACAAAGGCTATTTAGCCAGGACAATTTTATCTATAATAATAAAAGGCAAAGCCCTCACTGACTGACTGACTGACTCACTCACTCACTGACTGACTCACTCATCACTAATTCTCCAACTTCCCGTGTAGGTGGAAGGCTGAAATTTGGCAGGCTCATTCCTTACAGCTTACTTACAAAAGTTAGGCAGGTTTCATTTCGAAATTCAAAGCGTAATGGTCATAACTGGAACATATTTTTTGTCCATACACTGTAATGGAGGAGGCGGAGTCACGTATCGCGTCATCACGCCTCCTACGTAATCACGTGAACTAAAAACAAGGAAGACATTTACAGCACGAGTCACACGCGGGAACGAAGGTAAATGACGTTAATTTTTGACTGTCTTTTAATACTGTGTGAGCATACATATTAACACATGTGCAATTAAACGTGTGCATTTACGGGGTGATTTCTGAGGCTTAAAAGCTCACCTTTTATCAAACGCGGGAAGAAAGGTAACTGACGTTGTTCACTGTCTTTTAATACTGTGTAACCATACATATTAACACATGTCCAATTAAACGTGTGCATTTACGGGGTGATTTCTCAGGCTTAAAAGCTCGCCTTTTACTAAAAAGGTAAATGCAAAACTATTTTCAATCAGTTTATTGAAACGCTCCCGTTAAGGATTGCAATAACATATTCGCGAGATAAAAGAACGAAGTAGGGGGAAATGGAGGAACAGCCGCAAACAGCGAAGAGCAAAAAATTAATTAAACAATTGAGAACGGAGCGAGTTAAGCATACAAGCATGTTCATAAGGGAAAAAAAGCACGGTGTAAAACGTAAGTTTAAATGAAGTTTATAGAAACGCTCCTGCTGCGGATTGCAATAACATATTCGCGAGATAAAAGTTTAATGAGAAGACACGAGGTATAAACGAACCACACGCCGTGGCGCAACGTTAGGGGCAACAGTTTCAACCATTCTATGATCTGCTTCTCGCAACTGAAAGACGGCACATGGCGGATGTTAGCCGACTTGCTGACCGCAACGTTAGGGGCTTCAACTATGGCGCTGACGCAACATCTCAGTGCCAACACTTTGCAGACTGTACTTAAAAGACACGCCCTCCTCACTGGACAGTTAAAAACACCAATCAAACTAACGATGACATCAAGTATTACCCAATCAAAAGTAGGAAAGGAGGCATCTTCATAAAATGCGTGTGGGATGATTTGCATGAGACGCTGCTTTAAAAAAAAAATAATAAAAAAAATACGGGATAAATCCGTCCAGTATTGATTCAAAACGGGACGCGCAATTTCATTCTCAAACACGGCACGATTCCGTATTTTAAAGGACAGCTGGCAACCCTACAGTGCCAGGTAACCACCCATACAATCAGATTGTGATTCAGACTAGGAATGCAATGAATGTAATTACCCCGATCTACATACAAGGCGAAAGTCTTGCAACATTCAAAGATGATGGTTTGGGATAATTAGTACTTATTAAGTACAACATTGAACATAAAACAGCTTATGAAGCCTTGAACCAAAAAAAGCAAGATCTCAGAGATCGTAAAAAAAAAAAAAAGGAGGTAATGTCGTTTTACTCGCTGTAGATTTTAGTCAAACATTACCAGTTATTCCACGAGGGAGACCAGCAGATGAACTCAACGCGTGTTTAAAATCCATGCTTCTCCCACGGTCGGTTATATGTCGCGTGTTCTCAGGTAGGTACACCAAAAAATGTATACATTTAAGCATGTAATGGGCAAAGAAAAAATGAGGTATACCCGAAGGCACTGCAGTAGTACTCAATGTAACTTTACTTCTTAAATGTTAATGTTTTACTGTTTAATAATTTATACGCTTCTTATATATTGTTCAAATTCTTTTATCAAAATACCACTGACAGCGCAATGCACGATAACATGGACTGAATACACCATACGCATCTGCCCACGGCCGCCCTGGTGTGCGCAGATAGGAGTTGATTCTAAAATAAAATAAACATAAAAAGAGTAATACAATCATCACCCATAAAGTGGATAGCAGACGTGACGTATTATATGTGTACCACATTTCAAGTCAATACGTGAAACGGTTTGCAAGCTACATGTGATTTAAAATCCTGGACAGACCAACGAAAAGCCACGGTAGCAAATTATAGAAGAAGATTTTACTGTTTAATAATTTATATTTATATGAAATGTGCTTCTTATATATTACTTCATATTCTCATATGATAATGATGTTAATGTTGTTTATATTGATTTCTATGTTATTGTAAGTGCATCTATGTGTGTATATGTATGTATGTATGTGTATATATATATATATATATATATATATATATATAAAAAAATATATATATAAAAAATATATGTGTATATGTATATATAATATATCTGTATATGTGTGTATATGTGTGTGTATATGTGTATATGTATATATATATGACAGCAACACTCATAACAATGACAACACAATTACATTGACAATGATGTTACGTTATTTTTAAAATGTTTCCTTTACTTTTTCATAACCTCTTTAACACACTACTTCTCCGCTGCGAAGCGCGGGTATTTTGCTATATATATATATATATATATATATATATATATATATATATATGTGCATATATATATGTGTGTATATATATATATATATATATATATATATATATATATATATATATATATATATATATATATATAGATAGATAGATAGATAGATAGATAGATAGATGTGTATGTATGTAGATATACAAATATGTATATATATGTATATATGTGTATATATATATGTAGATATACAAATATGTATATGTATATATATGTATATGTGTCTGCATGTGTGTGTATATATATATATATATATATATATATATATATGTATGTGTATATATATGTTGATATATGTATATATATGTGGATGTGTATATGTATATATTTATGTATATACAGTATGTTTATGTATATATATGTTTACATAACCTCTTTAACACACTACTTCTCCGCTGCGAAGCGCGGGTATTTTGCTAGTCTTTTATATCTGCCAATGAAGATTTATTACTTTACTGTTTGTCTTAAAGCTTTGCAGTATTCTGCATTCTAGGGCCGTTATAGTCTGAAAATTAAACATTCAAAATATAAAAGTTGCAAAAAAAAAATGCTCCAAAAATGTAAACAGATAAAACAGGTTTACTTCCAACAAGCAGCCGCTGGAAACACCTTTCAGTTTTATTTAGGAAACAAGCATGAAAGGAATTTCGCAAAAGACATGCATGCATTTTGTGGGAGTCTAAGATTCTCCCTGTACTGCAACAGGAGGTGACCTGACCTGAGAGTATGGAGTATGGACACACAAACAAGAGACTTAGACAAAGTAAAAGAGTGACTCCAGTCATTCAACTATTATTCATTATATTTATACTTCTTTTCCAGGAATGCACCCATATGATATTGTTAGAATGTCCTAGACACAACACAGCTCTAAATATACAGTCAGTACTGGAGCAAAATTCCACTTGTTCATTAGTATCAGATGGAGTAATGGTCCACCCTGGGTGACAGTGATGTATCAGGATTTTAATATAATATTCTTCCATCCTTTGGTATGGATGGAGTGAGAAAGAGAATCTGCAAGAGTACCAAAACATAACTGTGCCACCACAGAAGAAAAATAGGTGGTTCCACCAAATTAACAATATGGAGTTGGTGTTTACAAGGGGGAAGTTACAGCTCACTCTAATACTGGTAAGAACCACTTTGTGTGGGTCCTTGTTTATTCATTGGGTGCTATGGAAATGGCCAGGTGCTTCTGAATTTCTAGCCTGAGAAAACAGTGCAGCTACACTGTTATGTGTAATGTTTTGTGCTCAAAACATTCTTGCTACAAGATCTACTTTCTTTTTACAAATTACTTTAGCAATATTTAACAATGCAAACAGTACTGAACTTTTTGTAGCTCATCACTGACTTGAACTGATTAGCTTTGATTTTCAAAAAATCAATCCATAAGTGCACAGGCAATATAAAAATATGATATTGCTTATTTTTCCTGCCAGACATAAGGTGGATAACTTATTTCAAATGGTGTTATGGCAGCTGATAAGCCCCTCGGATTCCATTACTATCAGCAGAGAAATTCAGAATACTAGGCAGAAAAACATCTTCTGACATGATAAAAATCAATTTCTGCTAATTCATACTGATTCAAAGAACAACTAAATATTTCCTGAGTCTGAGACTTCATCCTACTGGGTACAGATAATGAAAGCTAGACAATGTGGTGTACTATCTTCATGGCATATATTGGGTGCCAGGAAATGAGTGAAATATCATTTGAATGTTACAGATTATCTGAAAATATCAAACATATCTCTTCACAGCAACAGGGAACCTTTGAGTAGTTTGGGCCCATAGACAAACAAGTATATTTATTTCTTTATATAGAACAGGAAGACTGTTTCAATGTAGTCTAGTCTTTTAGCTGCCACAGGCGATGCCTTGCAAACCCTCAGACAAATCACAAATGATGTTACCAGGTCACATCTTTCCTCACTCCTGCCACTTCAACCACTCTAAGGCATGAGGTCTCTACTAAATTTCTGCAGCTGCATAACCTCTCCTTAATTTTCATACTAGCACATAGAATTTTTCAACTTTCATCCTCCTGGCAGTCCTTCTCACACAGATTCTACTGGCTGACTTTCTTGACACTGGAATCAATTTACCACAAGTAATGATGGACTTATAATTTAAAATGGTGTATGCCACAAGATATCTAACCCAGAGAAATTGCTTTCTATAAAGTCACAGGAAACTTAGAGTGTTTGCTGTTAATCAGGTAGATGACTCCACTCTGACTGTAAATGCTCCTGTCCACTGGCTATTAAATACATTAAAATAATTTAAAATAAACCTTTTTTAACAACACTATGTAATTATGGTACTCATACTAATGCCAAGCTTTATAGAGTTAGATCTGCTAAAGACTTGAACACTTCAGAAGTAATCAGCAACTCATTTCGAATGCTGGCTTCCAGCCTTATACAGTAATATGAATTCCTGAACCTCTGCAATAATGTTTCCGGAAGGGATTTATTACATTTAATGAACTACAAAGAAACATTTTAAACCATGTTATTGATCTTGTTGCGCCCTTATAAATGTGCTTTTAATCAGAATAATCTTAAAAAAACAGCTGTAAAATTGTTCAAATTAAGATTATTTTGGCACAGCAACGTTTTCTTTTATGGAGAATACACAATGTGCCTCATCAACAAACTATGTGCTTCTGTTTAGTTTTAACTAGGAATAAAGGAAAAAAAAAACATTCTGGATTTTTAGCAAATTGTACTCAAAATGGCATATAGCTTTTGCTTTTGAGTGGTTTCCATTGCACATTATTACCTTTGCAGTTCAACACCTCTAGGAATGGCATGGAAGTATTATTCACAGGTATATCCAAGTGTGTAGAAATTGGTGATCCACAGCCAAGCTCATGGCACCACACAGCTGCCAGGGTGTAATGCTGTGTAGTGTTTTCTACACATATCTGCAAATGATCACATATACAATATATTAGTATAACATTAGTATTCTTGAAGTTTGGGTATTCACTTTCAAACCAAGCATCTTTGTAACATTCAAAATCTTTCCATCTCAGGTGTAGCTCCTTTTGCAGAATACACTGCACTGAACCATCTCACTTAAAGAGTACAACTGAGTTAAAATTAAAATTTATATAGAAGGGTTGCCCAGCTTTAGCAACACATTTTTTATTTGCAAGAGGTTTTTTATGGAATTGCTTGAATATACTCATAGGGTAACCAGATGTAATTGCTACACTTCTTAATTTTCTTTGTATTCTCTGTCTAATTAAAAAGCTTTCAGTCCTGCAGTTGAAGCCTCTTTTGCACTTCTTCAATAGCCTCAACATAACTCCAAAACCTCTTCTTTGCAGGTTCCAAAGAAGTGAAATTCTGAAGGAGTAAGATGGGCTGTAAGGTGGATCAGGGATAACACTCTTCTCTGCTTCCTTTATTCTAAAAACTTGTGGTCTTGCTTTGACATTTTACAAGAGCCTGAACTTTCACATTTGTGCAACCTTTAGAAGTTTGACTGTCCCAGTAAATGGCTGAACTAAGTTTTATAATGTCCACTACAATTCACCCCTTCTGCATTCTCCCAAAAAATGGTCATGACTTCTTCTGTTGAAAAGTTTAACTTAGACTTCACTTGCTCGGCAGAAATAGGATAATAACATTTTATTGACTATGTTTTAGTCTCCTGTTCAGAGTGTTAGATCCATGTTTTACTTTCAAAAATAATCTGTGGCAAAAAAACAACTTTCCTCTCTACTTCATAAAGGGAGAACAAATTTTAACATGCCTCTTTCTGCATAAATTTGCAACTGAAAGATATTTGTTGTGGGACACAATAAACTTTTGAATATCCTATGACATCATGTTGTGATGTGAGATTTTGCACATAAGTTGATAAATATTTTGTATGTCTTTATTTGTAACTTAGGCAAAGCAATGTAATATTAGTGTTACATTAGTGAGAAGCATTCATGTTTACAACCCCCCCACCAGGACTGAGTCTCTTTGAATTTTACGACAGGATTTGGGGGAAGTGCCTCAAACCAGTTTGGCAAGTGTTTCTCTGCTAAAGTCTCTCTCTCAACCTCCCGCAGGAAAGCCAGGCTGCCTAACTGTTAAGCTTTACCTTAACATATGGTTTTGGGGGCAGGTGTCAAGATGATCTATTCCCCCATTGGTCTGAAGTATGGCTGTTTGGAACTGGCTTGTATCAGAAACCTTTAAGTACTATGATGCCCTATTGGCTCTAGGGGTTGGACAGAAGATCTATAAATTTGCTTACTCCCTCACTCTCTCTCTCTTACCAAATGATGAAGGAGCATCTCACACACCATGAACTGAAAAGGACAACACAATGAAGAGCACAGCTCGGCAGCCATATTGAGACAGGCATGCGGCCTGACCTAAGGAAAGCTGACCACAAATGATGCCTTAACTAGAGACATTTTAAGTAACTAACAAGTCTGTGTGCCTCCTGAAACTACACATAAACATTTATCAGGTTGTATGGTTGCCAATATTCAAATGTACTTTGCATACTGTTATTATTTATGAATATTACCAATAATACATTGTTTAAATTGTAACTTAACTCCACCTTGTATTTTACTACATCTAATTGCCTGAGGTTATAGATGTAGAAGGGAAGTTGGGGAGAAGTTATATACTATAACTAGCAAAATACCCGCGCTTCGCAGCGGAGAAGTAGTGTGTTAAAGAGGTTATGAAAAAAAAAAGGAAACATTTTAAAAATAACGTAACATGATTGTCAATGTAATTGTGTTGTCATTGTTATAAGTGTTGCTGTCTATTATATATATATATATATATATATATATATATATATATATATATATATATATATATATATATATATATAATATACACACACACACACACACACACATAAACATATATATACATATACATATATATATACATATCTACATATACACATATCTACATATATATATATACATATACACATCCACATATATATACATATATACATCCACATATATATACATATATATATATATGTATTATATATATATATATATATATATATATATATATATATATATACAGTAATCCCTCCTCCATCGCGGGGGTTGCGTTCCAGAGCCACCCGCGAAATAGGAAAATCCGCGAAGTAGAAACCATATGTTTATATGGTTATTTTTAGAATGTCATGCTTGGGTCACAGATTTGCGCAGAAACACAGGAGGTTGTAGAGAGACAGGAACGTTATTCAAACACTGCAAACAAACATTTGTCTCTTTTTCAAAAGTTTAAACTGTGCTCCATGACAAGACAGAGATGACAGTTCTGTCTCACAATTAAAAGAATGCAAACATATCTTCCTTTTCAAAGGAGTGCAAAGCAAGCAGTCAAAAAAAAAAATCAATAAAGGGCTTTTTGGCTTTTAAGTATGCGAAGCACCGCCGGTACAAAGCTGTTGAAGGCGGCAGCTCACACCCCCTCTGTCAGGAGCAGGAAGAGAGAGAGAGCCACAGAAAAACAAATAAAGTCAAAAATCAATACGTGCCGTTTGAGCTTTTAAGTATGCGAAGCTCCATGCAGCATGTCCTTCAGGAAGCAGCTGCACACAGCCCCCCTGCTCACACCCCCCTACGTCAGCGCAAGAGAGAGAGAGAGAGAGAGAGAGAGAGAGAGAGAGAGAGAGAGAGAGAGAGTAAGTTGGGTAGCTTCTCAGCCATCTGCCAATAGCGTCCCTTGTATGAAATCAACTGGGCAAACCAACTGAGGAAGCATGTACCAGAAATTAAAAGACCCATTGTCCGCAGAAACCCGCGAAGCAGTGAAAAATCCGCGATATATATTTAAATATGCTTACATATAAAATCCGCGATGGAGTGAAGCCGCGAAAGGCGAAGCGCGATATAGCGAGGGATCACTGTATATATATACATATATATATATATATATATATATATACACATATCAACATATATATACACACATACATAAACACACACATATACATACACACACACACACATATATATATATATATATATATATATATATATACATATACATATACACACACAGACACATATATATACATAAATATTTACATATCTACATATATACACATCTACATATATATACACATATATATACATATCTATATATATATATATATATACATACATAGGTAGATTGACACATATATATATACATATCTACATATATATATATGTAATTGTGTTGTCATTGTTATGAGTGTTGCTATCATATATATATATATACTAGCAAAATACCCGCGCTTCGCAGCGGCGAAGTACTGCTTTAAAATTTAAAATAATAAACTGAGGGAAATTATACCAATAATTATTTGTTAAGGATCTCTTTGTATACCATGTTGTCAGTTCGCCCCTCCGGTTGTAATATGACCAAGTTGTGCGCTGAGCTTACTCTTGAGCATGCAACGTATAGTTGGCCATGTGAAAAGCAAATCAAGAACAGCAAGACCGCGCCAGCTGCGGAGCTCAGCTTGGAGCGAAATGAAGTGAATGAAATGAGGTGAATGGGAGGGGAGATGATCACGTGACTCCAACACCCGCCTTAACTCTCCATCCCTCCACAAAAACAGTCTCTCGGATCCCAACTCTCCTTTATATATATATAGATAAATAGCAAAATACCCGCGCTTCGCAGCGGAGAAGTAGTGTGTTAAAGAGGTTATGAAAAAGTAAAGGAAACATTTTAAAAATAACGTAACATGATTGTGAATGTAATTGTGTTGTCATTGTTATGAGTGTTGCTGTCATATATATATACATATACACATATACACACACATATACAGATATATTATATATACATATACACATATATGTATATGTATATATATATATATATATATATATATATATATATATATATATATATATATATATATATATACACATACATACATACATACATATACACACATAGATGCACTTACAATAACATAGAAATCAATATAAACAACATTAACATCATTATCATATGAGAATATGAAGTAATATATAAGAAGCACATTTCATATAAATATAAATTATTAAACAGTAAAATCTTCTTCTATAATTTGCTACCGTGGCTTTTCGTTGGTCTGTCCAGGATTTTAAATCACCTGTAGCTTGCAAACCGTTTCACCTATTGACTTGAAATCTGGTACACATATAATACGTCACGTCTGCTATCCACTTTATGGGTGATGATTGTATTACTCTTTTTATGTTTATTTTATTTTAGAATCAACTCCTATCTGCGCACACCAGGGCGGCCGTGGGCAGATGCGTATGGTGTATTCACTCCATGTTATCGTGCATTGCGCTGTCACTGGTATTTTGATAAAAGAATTTGAACAATATATAAGAAGCGTATAAATTATTAAACAGTAAAACATTAACATTTAAGAAGTAAAGTTACATTGAGTACTACTGCAGTGCCTTCGGGTATACCTCATTTTTTGTTTGCCCAATACATGTTTAAATGTATACATTTTTTGGTGTACCTACCCGAGAACACGCGACATATAACCGAGCGTGGGAGAAGCATGGATTTTAAACACGCGTTGAGTTCATCTGCTGGTCTCCCTCGTGGAATAACTGGTAATGTTTGACTAAAATGTACAGCGAATAAAACGACATTACCTCCTTTTTTTTTTTTACGATCTCTGAGATCTTGCTTTTTTCGGTTCAAGGCTTCATAAGCTCTTTTATGTGCCATGGTGTACTTAATAAGTACTAATTATCCCAAACCATCATCTTTGAATGTTGCAAGACTTTCGCCTTTTATGTAGATCGGGGTAATTACATTCATTGCATTCCTAGTCTGAATCACAATCTGATTGTATGGGTGGTTACCTGGCACTGTAGGGTTGCCACCCGTCCTTTAAAATACGGAATCGTGCCGCGTTTGAGAATGAAATTGCGTGTCCTGTTTTGAATCAATACTGGACGGGATTTATCCCGTACTTTTTTTATCATTTTTTTTTTAAAGCAGCGTGTCATGCAAATCATCCCACACGCATTTTATGAAGATGCCTCCTTTCCTACTTTTGATTGGGTAATACTTGATGTCATCGTTAGTTTGATTGGTCTTTTTAACTGTCCAGTGAGGAGGGCGTGTCTTTTAAGTAGAGTCTGCAAAGTGTTGGCACTGAGATGTGGCGTCAGCGCCATAGTTGAAGCCCCTAACGTTGCGGTCAGCAAGTCGGCTAACATCCGCCATGTGCCGTCTTTCAGTTGCGAGAAGCAGATCATAGAATGGTTGAAACTGTTGCCCCTAATGTTGCGCCACGGCGTGTGGTTCGTTTATACCTCGTGTCTTCTCATTAAACTTTTATCTCGCGAATATGTTATTGCAATCTGCAGCGGGAGCGTTTCTATAAACTTAATTTAAACTTACGTTTTACACCGTGCTTTGTTTCCCTTATGAACTTGCTTGTATGCTTCACTCGCTCCGTTCTCAATTGTTTAATTAATTTTTTGCTCTTCGCTGTTTCCGGCTCTTCCTCCATTTCCCCCTACTTCGTTCTTTTATCTCACGAATATGTTATTGCAATCCTTAACGGGAGCGTTTCAATAAACTGATTGAAAATAGTTTTGCATTTACCTTTTTAGTAAAAGGCGAGCTTTTAAGCCTGAGAAATCACCCCGTAAATGCACACGTTTAATTGCACATGTGTTAATATGTATGGTTACACAGTATTAAAAGACAGTGAACAACGTCAGTTACCTTTGTTCCCGCGTTTGATAAAAGGTGAGCTTTTAAGCCTGAGAAATCACCCCGTAAATGCACACGTTTAATTGCACATGTGTTAATATGTATGCTTACACAGTATTAAAAGACAGTCAAAAATTAACGTCATTTAACTTCGTTCCCGCGTGTGACTCGTGCTGTAAATCTCTTCCTTGTTTTTAGTTCACGTGATTACGTAGAAGGCGTGATGACGCGATACGTGACTCCGCCTCCTCCATTACAGTGTATGGACAAAAAATATGTTCCAGTTATGACCATTACGCTTTGAATTTCGAAATGAAACCTGCCTAACTTTTGTAAGTAAGCTGTAAGGAATGAGCCTGCCAAATTTCAGCCTTCCACCTACACGGGAAGTTGGAGAATTAGTGATGAGTCAGTCAGTCAGTCAGTCAGTGAGTGAGTCAGTCAGTGAGGGCTTTGCCTTTTATTATTATAGATACCTTATAAACAGTGGTAAATCTGTGAGATGTAAGGCATTCTGACAAAGGCTACATATTAATAATACAAAAGGGGAAAGTAGAGCAATAAATTACTCTACCAAGACAAAACACACCAATAATGTTGTTCACATTACACTTGGATACTGAGAATTAAATTACAGATTTTCTGGTTGTAATCTGTCACTGTTCTCAGATGAGCTTATGAGGATGAAGCAACACTGGAATGACTGTTTTAGTTGACCAGCCAAAATAATAAAGGCCAATTAGTTGTAATTGTCTGCAATTTATAAAGCCATATACTGTAAATTTCTAAATTGCCAGTGAAGTGTCATTATTGACTCCTTCTTATCTGCATTAAATTTCACAACAATCAGTTGTTTAAAATGCACATTACCATAAGGAGAAATGTTTTGAGCCAACTACATAAATACTAGGAAACAGACTATTCTATTTTACTATAAGAAGCTGAATTGTAAGGATTAACTACACTATAAATTGCAGACATTTTCTGAATATTTTGATTGAAATCTTGCAATAATTTTTGCACAACCCTTGAAAATGAACATTTTCTGTGTCATTTATCATGCATGGTGTATGACAAATGAATCGAATTGTATTACATTGGCTTATATCTTGTTTTCACAGCAAGGAATGCAAGTCACTAATTTTATTTATGTTGGAATTGTATTCATTTCAATACTAGGTATTGACCAAGTATGAAGAAAATGAAAGAAAAATATTCTAAAATGAGTATTTTTCAAAAGCTATAGAAAAAAAATAAAAAAACTATGAATAAGTACAGAATGTATGTTCTTTACTGAGACCCAGTGACGAAGATCTTTAATGACGAAGATCTTTAAAATAGCATCAATATCCAGGAAACCACAAGATAAAACAATTATATATCAATTTGGAACTTTGCACAAGACTGAATTGTTTACTTAAGCTTAACATGCTTTTAATTGTCATTAGACAACCTCACTTACATAAAGACCATAAATATACTCCATGTGTGACAGAATAATACTACATAGTAAGCTGAAAGAAGCACGTATTGAGAAGTTTCCAGGAAAGATGGTTTAGCTCCTGTAATATATTTGGTTCCAGAATTTTACTGCAGGTCAGGAAACATTTCACCTGACATACAGATACTTTCCTTGAGTATGAATCAAACAAATCACCAGGACCACATAATAATTAAGTTTCATAATTAAGCCAGTAAGCTTAATGTGCATCACTGGTAAATAAATGGAAGGAACTGTTAAGGGAAAGATTGAACAACACATGGCAAGAACAAGAATTTTACTGAGCAGTCAGCATGGATTCAGAAAAGGGAAAATGTTTGAATTCTATAAGGAAGCAACAAAATGATATGAACAAAGTGGAGGATATGAAATTATTTATCTTGACTTTCAGAAAGCATTTGATAAAGTGCCACATGAGAGGCTGGGCATCAAACTAAAACAAGTAGGAGTCCAGGGTGTTGTTTGTAGATGGGTGCAAATTGGCTCAGATACAACAAGCAGAGGGTTATGGTGCTAGGAACCATATCAGAAATGTTGGTGTTCCAAAGGGGTCAGTGCTAGGGCTGCTGCTAATTTTAATATATTCATATCCCAATCATTTAAATATACAATAAGTAACGAGCTGGTTAAGTTTGCAGATTATTCCAAGCTCAGTGGATTGTCAGATAATCTAGAATCCATCAAACCATTATAGAGGAACTTGGAAAACGTACAGGCTTAGGCAGATTTGTGGTAGATTAAATTTAATGTAAGTAAAATATTACATGTAGGAAGTAAAAATGTTAGGTTTAAATACACAATGAGAGGTCTGAAAATCGAAAGAACGCATTATGAGAAGGATTTAGGAGTTGTAGTGGATTCTACACCATCAACTGGCAGAAAGTGTTCAGAAGCCATTAAGAAAGCTAATAGAATGTTAGGTTATATACTGTAGCAAAATGCAGAGTACAAGTCCAAAGAGTTTATGCTCAAACTTTATAACACACTGTTTAGGCCAAACCTGGAGTACTGTGTACAGTTTTGGTTTCTAGGCTGGAACTGGAAAAAGTCCAGACAAGAGCAACTTTGTTGATTCCGGGGCTACAGGGGATGAATTATAGGAAAGATTACAATAAGGGAAATAGTTAGAAACTTGTTAAGGGTAAACATTTGGATGTTTTTCTTTACACAGAGAACCACTAACACATGAAATATGCTACCAAGTAGTGTGGTACACAGCAGGACATTAGAGACTTTCAAAACTAGATGATGTTATTTTGGAAGAATTAAGTGGATTGGACTGGTGAGCTTTGTTGGGTTGAATGGCCTGTTCTCATCTAGATTCTTCCAATATTCTAATAAAACGTTCCCGCTTAACCCAAAATAGACATTTGATAAAAACAGTTACAGCATTGAAGATATTTTTCATATCTATTGATGATATGAAACTTTGTGAAATATTCTCTGAAAAAGGTTTTTAATTAAATAAATTGCACACATTTTTCCCTTTATGCAGTATTTTAATTTAAAACTGTTACTTTTGATTTAATCACTGGTTCTTTCAGGAGCTAAATTAAATATGGAAAACACACACAGCCCTGATATAATATTTACTTCTGATTTTCTTAAAGCAAACTAAAACAATGTAAAAAATACACTAGATTTTTTTATTCTTATTCAAGAGTTAAAATAATGTGTGAAATTTCAAATGAAAGTTGGTAATACCCTTGCTGAGAAAATTAGTTCCTCTAAAAAGCAGATCAAAATATTCATAGTCCTAATTACTTAAATCACTTTCCATTGTTTAAATATATTGCATTCAACTTTCATTTATCATGGAAGCAGCCGACAATTCCAACAATTTGACAACAATTATGACCAAGATTGATACAAATTACTAAAAAGCACCTTAGAATAAATACTTTGTATTCCTATACAAACACAAACAGAACACATTTTAATTTTTATAAAAGATAAATGTGTGGCTATTCAAAAATGCCTGTACTTTTTGTAAATTGTGGTAACTCTGTAAGTAGAAATTGTACATTTTAATGTCTTCATTTTAAAATGGTTTCCTCTAGACAAGTTAAAGAATTTTAATTGAAAATGGGAAAAAAAGCATTTAATTGTCATTAAATAATGCATGACAAACTGCTTTACTGGTAAGGGGTTGCCAGAGATAGGGATTATAGGGTGGAGAAACAAAAGAAAAATTTTAAAAGAGGAGTTTGCATGGGTAACTGGAGACTATGCCCTAGACACTTAAATGGAGTACCCGTTTCTATGGCTCCATTTAGAAATATTCAGCATTCTGGGTACTGAAATAAGACAAAGGTCATGGGAAGCTGGTGAAATTCCAAGAAACCCTCCCAGACATTTAGATGTAAGCTCTGCGTTCTCATTTGGCGTAAATGAGGCCCTATTGCAGATTATGATGGGCTGTCAGAGCAACAGCCAACAAGTGTGCATGAAGTTTTAATGTAATGTAAATGGAAATAAAGGTGTCAAAGAATCTTTGATCTTGCTGAAGAAATGTCTGATAGAACAGCCCCCAGTCCCTTGGAGTATACCGAAGGTGGCTTTTAAAGAAATGTTTTGTGAAAAGAATGATGAAAGAATACAAGATAGTACTCGAGAGGTGAGCATAAAGTAGTGGACATAAAAGAAAAAAACTGGGTAAAATGTCTTAAAAGGTGCAAAAATCTTACAGTCATTAGGGAACTTGATTGTACCTGTTGCAAAGGGAAATATCAGTAAAAATGAATTCTTCAAAGAAAATGTTTATTTGTAGCAATATGCTATATATAATGTATTTCCTGTGCAATTACATACATACATACATACATACATTTTTACAGCACTTTCAATTATTTCACTGTACAGAGTAAAAAAAGAATTATCTTAAGCATGACTGTCAAAGGGTGTATCATCATCTTTATGTTTGAAAGTGTTCTGTTAAAAAATAAGAATTATGTATGTGTTTTTAAAAAAGGGTGGCACAGTGATGCAGTGGTTAGAACACCCACCTTCCAGTAATCAAAGCAGTATAAAAGTGCACAATGCAAATACATACTCAGTTTTCTTTAGACATGCTGTTTAACTCAGTATGCTGTTTTTTGTGTGTATTTCTGTGTGTTAGAGTAATACAGATTATGCCTAGTTTTGTCTAACAGTGTTATTTACAGAAATAAATGGATTTTATTTACTTTAATTACTTTAGACAATTAACATTAATGAGTCTTTTTCTGTTTCTCATTGTGAAAAGAACCAAATAAAATGCACTGTGATTTGATGTTGTATAAGGATAAAATGTGAAAACTTCCAATTGGGTGAATATTTTTATAGGCACTGTAAATTTAGCTTGTAAGTATGATATTTATATATGACAAATGAGATTATATTTTAAAACCTTTAATAGAGTACTGTATAATATACTTGTTATACACCAGGCTAAGTAGATGGTCAATAGGAAAAAAAGAATTTTGCAAAATTTTGTATTTGTTTTAAGTATAAATTGCAAAATTTTATCAAAATGCTGGAACTCTATTTTAATTCATTCATCATAAAACAAATCAATACACACAAGCAGGGGAATATTTACTTGCTGATTGTATAAAATTCTTCTTGAGAAATATCTTACTATGCATTTTTTGTACATATTGGTAACTCATGCTCTCATTATTTTACATGATAACAGTAACAGAACAGGTTTATATAACTTGGTTTTCTTCTCAAGGTCATGAGTCGGGAAAGACCTAGTGGCATTATTTCCTGAGGGAGGTACTGGAACAACTGATGCAATACAGAATTTCCTCCTCTTTCATTGTTGTTGGGATGTTAAGCTGTCAAAACACTACAGGTCTAAAGTTTTACAACTCCTCAGTTTTTCCAGTTTTTGTTCGATTTAATCAGTTGAAATGCAGTGAATGACCTGAAATGGTGAAAAAGTAAGCAATAAACTGCCTGAGGTTTAAATTTAAAGTTTAGATTAGTAAAAACTTCAAAAAAGGAAATATCAGAATATTACAAATGGGACTTCTTCAGGGAACAACTTTGTCCAGTCTGCAGTAGTCCATAGTCATTATTCCAAGGCCCTATTATAACCTTTAAGGAATTGTTTTCTTACTGCCACTTGCCCTGTCCAACCAGCAGCATAAAATCTTCTCTTCACAGTAGAAACTGACACTTGCTTTTGCTGTTAAGCTCTGCTTGAAACTATGCTGTGAGGCGCCTATCAAGTTGGTGACCTTCAGAAACTAGTCTTCTGATTGGGTTGTGACTTTGTGTCTGCCAGATCTCTTCCTATCAGAGTTTCTTCCAGTTGCCTTTGGATTGTGTAAGATGTCATACTCACTGACAGTTTGATTTTTTAAATTTATTTACAGTAAATGAAAGGCCTACACTTTTAAGGTTAATGATGCTCTGTCTCATTTCATTTGTTAATTGCTGTTTTCTGGCCATTATTACTGGAATATTGTCCAAGTAGTACCTCAGAGAGTGTAGTAACACAGTCTGTTCCAACTCTGCTTTAAGACAAAAAGAGGGTTTTTAAATAATCAACAGAAGTTGGAAACCTGTGCAGATTGTTTGTTTCAAGTTGCAAGGCTTAATTTACTTTATTTGCTACAAAACATCTGTAGGTTGTATTAGTTGTTCCTTGAAGAAGACCCATTTGTAATATTCTGGTATTTCCTTTTTTCTGTTTTTGCTAAAGTAAACTTTAAATTTAAACCTCTGGCAGTTTACTGCTTACCTTTTCACCATTTAAGTAATTCATTCCATTTCAATGCATTGCATTTGGAAAATCTGATGTGTTCTAAAACTTTTGACCGGTAATTTATATGTAATGTTGATGACTGCTTTTAGCATTGTTTCAAAGGTGATGATTGCCAGGTGCTCAGTTACCTGTTCAGAATTAATTCAGTAGAGGACCTTGTTAAGGAACAGTCATAGACTCTTGAAGTCTTCTTAATGTTCAGAATAATCTCAAGTTTCTCCACACAGTAGGAAAAAAGCCACAGTCATCTATATAGTAAAAGATAATGGCTCATTGTCAGGTTTGTCTTGGCTTCAAGGTGGTAAAGGTTAAATGGCTTCCTTTTACCTCACTATTTAATTTCAATGTCACAGGGAAAACAACTGGAGAACAGAAGCAAAATCATGTAGTTGTAAATGGCATAATAGTAAAGGTATTCCCAAGGGATTTCCAGCACATAAGACAGTTGTTTACCACTAACAACTAATAGTGATAAATATTGGTAGGACATCCAAAAGGATTATTTCAAAATGCCTATGTCAGGTCAGCACATGGGATTTACGTCAATGATGTACAGGCATTTCTTTTCTGCTCCTAGTATTTCTCTTGAATTTAACAAGCTAATTTATCATATCAGTAGTGCCATGGGATGCTCTGAATCTTAACCGGGATTCACCACAAACTCTATCATCATATTGGAGTAGCTGCCCAGGGAAGACATGGATCAGGTTGTTTGATTATAAGGTGGTGAAGGTAGTGAAAAACTTGTTTAATATTGAAAACAACAAATGTATGTATTACTATTAACATAAAACATCTTCCAGTGATTTAGAGTTTAATATTGAAAAGAGCAAATGCATTTATTATTATCAACATAAAGCATCTTCCACGTAATCTTCCACTGTTACCAAATGCTTCTCTTTTAAATAAGAATGATTTTTGTTGGCCTTTGCAGCTGTCTTTAAGCAAAAAGCTTAAAGCTTAAAATGGTCCAATGTATTTTTCTAACTCGTATATATTGTCCCATTGGGTCATCCAATGGCAAAACCTGTTATAGTTAAACAAACCAGTCCAGGTACTGCTGTAGTTGACTACGACACAGCCTATTCAACTGTACTAACCCCATCTCAATATTCAGAAAACTTCAAAACACCATGTTACAATTGAAATACTACTTGCTTAGTAGGGTTTCACATGTATGAATAATCTTTCTTATATTCTCAGTTTACATAGTAGATACCACTGGAACTCATTTTAATTTGAACTGTTTTCCTATTATTGAATCTTTTTTGCTTGCTGCATCTATCAAATAATCTATACAAATCACTGACCACAGGCCACTGGCACAATCACTATGAAGATAACATTCTTAAACAGGTTGAGATTCACAGGGGCAGAACTAGGCATAAGGTTGGAAACATGGTGCCAGTCCATCACTGGGCACATTCACATACAAACCCATTCTCACATTCACAGCCAATTAACCTAACCTGTATGCCTTTATTAATATGAGAAGAAATAAAGTATCCAAGCAGACATGATAAGAATATGATACTCCAAAAGCACAAGAACCAAGCGGGGGATTTAAACCCAGGATGTTTGATCCATTAGTCAAAAGCATCACCATACTGTTCTACAAAAACATTGAAAAACAAATTAGATCTAAAATAAGTGCTTCTTTTTATTATGGAGACTTTTTCTGTCTGTTGACAGAATGGC
This sequence comes from Erpetoichthys calabaricus, assembly GCF_900747795.2. NCBI lineage: Eukaryota > Metazoa > Chordata > Cladistia > Polypteriformes > Polypteridae > Erpetoichthys > Erpetoichthys calabaricus. The sequence continues at coordinate 125,605,994 of NC_041394.2, forward strand.
ACACAATCAGACAACAATGACATGTATACTTTGCAGTCTTCTGCCACACAGCTTTTTTTTATGATGATTTACTAAAGACCAAACCTATTACAGGCATTTAGTTAAAAATAAGATTTAAACAATTAATAACATGAAACTGGTACAATGCAATTTTCTAAATAAATCAAATTAAAAAAGATTTAAAAACATCTTTCCTATCTTCTGTAATCGGTTACAGTTAGTGATGAATGCAGCATCAAGAATCTTAACTAGAAAAAGAAAATTTGAGCACATTTCACCAGTTTTAGCATTGTTACACTGGTTACCTGTGTCATTTAGGGTTGACTTTAAAATACTACTAATGGTTTACAATGCTTTAAATAAACTTGCCCTGTTTTTTGGAACGTTTTCCAAGTCATAACCTCAGATCTTCAAAAGTGGTGAGTAGTAGTGAGGCGGCTTTTTGCTGTTATGCACCTAAAATCTGGAATTGCCAGGCTAATACTGTGGAACAGTTTAAAAAACTGCTAAAAACCTGAAAATTTGGCTTTTTTGTAGTTACATCTTAGTTGTATTCCTTGTGACCACCAGGGGTGCGTACAGCTCCCCAAACACCAAGCATACCAGCCATAGGTACAAGTGTTGCACCAAACAAGACTTTTATTTCTGTTCTTTCTGGGAACATGCTTCCAAATAAACTTTCCCCACAGCAACAAGCACAGTCCCAAGCAAAATTTAGCACACAGCACCCTTGGCTTTCACTCCTCTGCTGGCAAGCTTTGTCCATCTTTCTTCCGACTCTGGCTCCCTGAGTAGTGGCAGCTGGCTCCTATTATAGGGTAACCAAAAGTGCTCCAGTTGTCTGGGGATCTTCTTCTGGCAGCACTTCCGGGTGTAGCAGAAGTGCTGCACCAAAGGGCTCAAACTTTAACTTCCATGGAATCCTGTGGTAATCCAAAGCACCACTGCTAGTCAGGGGGCTGCCATCTAGTGTTCTTTGGATGCAGTGTGCTAATCTTCCCACATCCTTCCATTCCTCAACCATTTTGGCCAATTGGGACTGCTGGCCATCCCTTACACCCTATTAAACTACAAAGGCATTGAATTATCATTTTTCTCTAGGTTCTGCAATTCCCTACTAATCTGTCCTGTTTTTTGCAGTTCTTCTATAATGGAACCAAATCAAAGTACCATGCTGCCCCCTGTGTTTATGGATTGATTGGCGGGTGTCCCAGATGTCCACATGACCATCATGATCAATTTCTTCAATATGAAGCCTTAAAACCATAAAGACTGATTAAGAACTTCTATTTCAGGTAGAATGCCCTTTGGGGGCTGGGCGGTCTTTTGGCCTTGGAACCCCTGCAGATTTTGTTTTTTCCTCCAACCTAACTGGAGTTTTTTTTTTTTTTCTGTCCTTTTGGCCATTCACCCTTACCTTTTTTTGTTATATACTGTATAATATTATTGCCTCATCTTGTTTATGTTTTATATTAACTTTGATTTCATTTTGTAAGGCACTTTGAGCCACGTTGTTTGTATGAAAGCATCTATACTAATAAAAGGCAAAGCCCTCACTGACTCACTGACTGACTGACTGACTGACTGACTGACTGACTGACTCATCACTAATTCTCCAACTTCCCGTGTAGGTAGAAGGCTGAAATTTGGCAGGCTCATTCCTTACAGCTTACTTACAAAAGTTAGGCAGGTTTCATTTTGAAATTCTACACGTAATGGTCATAACTGGAACTTGTTTGACTGACTCACTCATCACTAATTCTCCAACTTCCCGTGTAGGTAGAAGGCTGAAATTTGGCAGGCTCATTCCTTACAGCTTACTTACAAAAGTTAGGCCGGTTTCATTTCGAAATTCTACGCGTAATGGTCATAACTGGAACCTGTTTTTTGTCCATATACTCTAATGGAGGAAGCGGAGTCACGAATCGCGTCATCAAGTATTACGCCTCCTACGTAATCACGTGAACTGAAAACGAGGAAGAGATTTACAGCACAAGTCAAACGCGGGAACGAAGGTAAATGACGTTAATTGTTGACTGTCTTTTAATACTGTGTACTTGTTGAGTGTCTTTTAATACTGTGTAAGCATACATATTAACACATGTGCAATTAAACGTGTGCATTTACGGGGTGATTTCTCAGGCTTAAAAGCTCGCCTTTTATTAAAAAGGTAAATGCAAACTCTTTTCATTCTGAAGGGCACAAACCACGTTAGATTTCAGCCGTTAAATGCGCAAAAATGTCAGTACACCAGATAAATAAGTTCAACATATTATCAGTTGTATTGTATGCTTACAATACATATAGAAATGTGTTAATCGTTAACTAATATTATGGGATGGTGTTTTTCGACTTGCGCCTTGATTTAAACGATTGCATGTCTTGGTGGGTTTGCGTACCTTATTGTCAATATCTTTACACCTCTTTTTAAGACTTAATTTAAAAAGGTTTTCTTTTCTTCTTAATTAAAATTTAAAAGCAATACTTCACCGCTGCGAAGCCCCTCTAGCGCTGACGTCCGACGTTCGATTACCGTAAGCGAGTGCAGTGAGTGTGTACGCCTGATGAGCCAAGAATAAGGGGGAAACAGGTGTCGCGTACTCTTTGCATTATTTGACAGTAAACTATTTTCATCCATTCTATGATCTGCTTCTCACAACTGAAGGCACCGTGGCTGATGTTACCTGACTTGCTGGCCAACCATAAGCGTTACCTGGTTGGTAACCACCCACTCACTTCACTCCAATACGGCAATCGAACCTCGGACGTCAGCGCTAGAGGCGAAGCCCCTAAAATTGCGCCACGGCGTGTGGTTCGTTTATTTGACAGCATGTAGATCGGGGTAATTACATTCACGGCATTCGTAGTCTGATTCACAATCTGATTGTATGGGTGGTTACCTACCAGGTAATGCTTATGGTTAGCCAGCAAGTCAGCTCGAAGTGATCACTCGAGTGAACGCAGCTTCACAAAAAAACAGATCCTTAACAAACTGTTATTGGTATATTTTCCCTCAATTTTAAAAGGTTTTCTTTTTTTCGTAATAAAAATTTAAAAGCAGTACTTCGCCGGTGCGAAGCGCGGGGATTTGAGCGACTGACGCATACAGACATATTCATGAGTGCAGGTACTTTGGAAAGAAAGCACCGTGTAAACCTAAACTTTAAATTAAGTTCATAGACCTACAAAAGGTTGCCATTGATTTGAGGCAAGATTGCTTTTCTCATGTACAACTATACGTTGCATTCTTAACAGTAAGCTTGCACGGCTTGGTCATATTACAACCTGAGTGCTGAACTGACAACGTCGTATACAAACAGAACTATAACAATCGTAATAAACAAACAAAAAAAAAAGCGAAGAACCCTTGGATTTAATAAAAAGGCTCTTTCCTTGGCGAAGCAAGGAAAAAGGAAGACCTTATATGGCGTTCGTTTATAAAACAGCGGAAAAGCTGTGTTAAGGCTGCTTCACAAAAAACAGATCCTTAACAAATTGCTATTGGGATATTTTCCCTCAATTTAAAAAGCTTTTCTTCTTCATAAAAATTTAAAAGCAGTACTTCGCGGGGATTTATATATATATATATATATAGAGAGAGAGATATATATATATATATAGATATACATATATAGATATATATATATATATATATATATATGTATGTATGTCTATATATATATATATATATATGTAAGCTTATAAGTACTGCCTTACTTCTCTTTAAGAAAGGAAGATGTAATGATACTTGATTTAAACGATTCCATGGCTTGGTGGGTTTGCGTAGCTTAGTGTCAATATCTTTACACCTGTTTTTAAGACTTATTGACTGAAACGGGCTTTCACGAAAAAAGTTAGGGCTTTGCTACAGGATACACCCTCCACAAGTTAAGCAAGTAAAAATAAAAGTGTATATTTCTGTTTTATTTAAACCTTTTAAGTTTGTATGCATAGCCCCATTTGGCTGTTTTAGTTTTTTTTTCTTTCTTCAGTAATATTTAATCTCCTTAAAGAAAAAGATCATATGCATTTTACTTTTTTTGTATCTCTTTAGTAATATTTTAGTGTAAAAGGATAACCAGTATTTAAACCTTTTATGTTACTTTATAAAGTTATTTTACACAATGTTGAAAAATTAATAAGAAAGCTACATAATTTGGCAGCTGCTGCTTTAATTTTCAATGAAATGAAAAAAGCTCTCCAAGAGAAAACCTCAATGAAGGAGAAACCCTCATTTATAAAGGTTTGCTGCAGATGATTTAACTGAAAATAAATGAATAGTTCCTATGTGTATAATACATATTTATCTATTTGACTTATGCCTTTATTCCAGCAACTTGCAACATCTGAGGTACAATTTGTTACATTACTTTTGTTTTTTGCAGCACAGGCAGGTGAAGTGACTTCCTCAGGGTCACACAGTGGTGTCAGTACCAGGATTTGAACTGACAAGCTCTGGGTTTGCTGAAATATTACTGAAGACAGAAAAAAAACGAAAATGGGCAAATAGGGCTATGCATACAAATGTCCATCCATCTATTATCCAACCCGCTATATCCTAAATACAGGAGCCAATAAGTACATATGTATGTATACAGTATATATATATATATATATATATATATATATATATATATATATATATATATATATATATATATGTGAATGTATGTATGTATGTATATATGTATGTCTATATTTATATGTATATATATATATGTAGACATGTAAATTTGTATATGTATATATATATATATATATATGTATATGTGGATGTGTATATGTATATACAGTAATCCCTCCTCCATCGCGGGGGTTGCGTTCCAGAGCCACCCACGAAATAAGAAAATCCGCGAAGAAGAAACCATATGTGTATATGGTTATTTTTATATTGTCATGCTTGGGTCACAGATTTGCGCAGAAACACAGGAGGTTGTAGAGAGACAGGAACGTTATTCAAACACTGCAAACAAACATTTGTCTCTTTTTCAAAAGTTTAAACTGTGCTCCATGACAAGACAGAGATGACAGTTCCATCTCACAATTAAAAGAATGCAAACATATCTTCCTCTTCAAAGGAGTGCGCGTCAGGAGCAAAGCCTGTCAGAAAGAGATAGGAAAGCAAACAAATCAATAGGGCTGTTTGGCTTTTAAGTATGCGAAGCACCGCGGCACAAAGCTGTTGAAGGCGGCAGCTCACACCCCCCTCCGTCAGGAGCAGAGAAAGAGAGAGAGAGAGAGACAGAGTTTGTTTTTCAATCAAAAATCAATATGTGCCCTTCGAGCTTTTAAGTATGCGAAGCACCGTGCAGCATGTCGCTTCAGGAAGCAGCTGCACAGAAGGTAGCAACGTGAAGATAATCTTTCAGCATTTTTAGACGAGCGTCCGTATAGTCTAGGTGTGCGAACAGCCCCCCTGCTCAATCCCCCTACGTCAGGATCAGAGAAAGTCAGCACAAGAGACAGAGAGAGAGAAAAGTAAGTTGGGTAGCTTCTCAGCCATCTACCAATAGCGTACCTTGTATGAAATCAACTGGGCAAACCAACTGAGGAAGCATGTACCAGAAATTAAAAGACCCATTGTCCGCAGAAATCCGCGAACCAGCAAAAAATCCGCGATATATATTTAAATATGCTTACATATAAAATCCGCGATGGAGTGAAGCCGCGAAAGGCGAAGCGCGATATAGCGAGGGATTACTGTATATGTATATGTAGATATGTGAATATGTAGATATGTATATATATATGTATATATGTTTATGTATATATATATATGTTTACATAACCTCTTTAACACACTACTTCTCCGCTGTGAAGCGTGGGTATTTTGCTATATATATTGTCACACACGTGCACATGGGAGGCAGCTAAAGGGCTTGAGGGACGGCAGTTCTGAGACATACCGGGAGGTGGCAGAGTGCACTGACTCTTTTTCTCTCTTGCCTGCAGACCGTTCCCGGGAGATTCCACCTGGCTCTCGTGACATCATTTCCGGGACCGAGCCAATGGAAGGGGACCTGAATGGCTCCGACCCCCCTGACGTCATGTCCGGGCTCGGTCCAATGGAGAATGAACACATCCCTGATCCTTATGACCTCACTTCCTGTCTTCCCCTTTAAAACCCTGCCCTCTTTCCTAATTCCTCAGTCTGGTTTTGGACTCGTTTGTATGCACTTCAGTGCTATTACTGTTCACTTCAACTTTGCAGCCAAGGATTTCGAGATTATACGGGTGGCTGCCCCAAACCTTTATCAGAGTATGTCTGATTCTTTTACATCTGGCGTAGTCGGCAGGAGAAAGACGTCCTGGACGAGAAGGGGACAGGACCTGCAACATATCCAGGTGGGAGCGTACCGGGACCGAGTTTCCAGGCGGGGAGGGTGTCCCGTGGTTCGAGGTGACCCGGTGCAGGCTCTGCCTCCGGCAGACTCTATTAGGCAACCTAGGAGGGCCGGGGAGTATGCGGGAGGGGCTCACAGAATTGGGCTGCTTCGGAAGCGGGAGGCCGGGAGGGCTGTTTGTGCTCTCTCGGGAGAGAGTGCCCGTCTCCCTGTAAAGCCAGAGCCCCGAATTCCACCTAGGGGTGCCCCAGACCGGCAGGTGAGTAGAGTGAAAGCCTGGCGGTTTGACCCAGAGAGGCCAACCACTCAACAGGCCTTGAGCCTATGGATGAAGGTAGGGCTGTGGCTACGGCCACATGAAAGTACGCCCTAACACATGCTTGAACAGGTGGCTTGCTACCTGTTTTTGAATTCACTACCCAAGCGCTTCACCCAGCCGGTTTGGGGTAAAGATTTCATAAATATGGCAGAGCTCATTGAGCTCGTAGAACAACAAAGGGGGGCCTCCCGACCTGGGAGAGCTGAGCCGCCCCTGGGCCGACCTCGACCGGAGTACGTCCCAAACCCTAGCCTCCCTCTGTACAACCCAGAGCTTGCACCGATGTCCCCGGCGCCGCAGGCGCATGAACCGCTTGGGAATAAGGTGGGATGCAGGTGGAGGGGGAGGAGGGGTTGGTGTGCTCTGTCAAACCCGTTGACGGTCCCGCATACGGACAGGCTGATCGTTAACGGGTATAAAACATCTGTGTTGTTAGATACCGGCAGCAACATATCCATTGTTGCCTGCCGTTTTGTGCTACCGCAACAGTGGTTAAAACATAAGACTGGTATAACCTGTGTCCACGGAGACATCCGCTGGTACAGGACCGCCATTTGTGTCATCAGCTACGGAGGTTCAGTTCGGAAGTTAACCATGGCTGTCCATCCTGGGCCTCCCCACCCGGTGATACTAGGGCGGGACTGGTCTGAAATAAACAGCGGTGAGTCACATACCACTCCTGGGGATAACTTGGGCCTAGTTATAGACGGGGATGAGCCGTCTCAAGCTGCCTCCACGCCGTGTAATCAGCCGGCAGAGAGAGATGAAGCAGTCGGCCTGAGTGACGTGGCTACTCCCGGGCCGTCGCGTGCCAATACGTCATCCACCAGTGCCGCGGTGGAGCGGGAGGAAACCACGCCCATTGAGGTCGGCACTGACCCTCTCTCCCTTTTAAGGTTTCAATTTAGAGAGACGCCGGCTTCCTTTAAAAGGGAGCAGTGGAGTGACGACTCCCTGAAACATGCAAAAAATGCAGTAGTTCTTATTGACGGCCAACGCACCAACCAGTCCATGCCACAGGGTCCTCACTTTGTGTTGGAAAATGACCTAATATATCGGGTAGCATTGCATGACGGGCAGGAGAGAAAGCAACTGCTAATCCCACGGACCTTCCGGCGGCAGGTCTGTGAGTTAGCACACGCCCATCTCCTAGGTGGCCACTTGGGCACCGAAAAAACCCTGGAGCGGATTAAGCTCCGTTTCTACTGGCCGGGAGTCAATGAGGAGGTTCGTCGCTTTTGCACTTCCTGTCCGGAGTGTCAACTGCGACAAATTCCAAGAAGGGACCGTGCTCCTCTCATTCCCATTCCCCTGATTGATGTTCCCTTCCAGAGAATTGGGGTCGATATAGTCGGACCTCTAGAGCCCTCAGCCCGAGGACACAAGTACATCTTAGTCCTCGTGGATTATGCTACGAAATACCCCGAAGCTGTTCCTTTACGCTCAGCTACTTCTAAAGCAATCGCACGGGAGTTACTAGGGGTCTTTTCGCGCGTAGGTATCCCCAAGGAAGTCTTGACAGACCAGGGGACACCTTTCACCTCGGATACGTTCAAGGAGACTGCCAAGTTACTGAGAATAAAGCATTTAAAGACCGCGGTGTACCATCCTCAAACCGACGGTTTAGTCGAGAGGTTTAATCAAACTCTCAAACAGATGCTACGTAAGGTGGTCAGCGAGGATGGACGGAACTGGGATCAGCTCCTCCCCCTCGTCCTTTTTGCCTATCGGGAAGTCCCTCAAGCCTCCACGGGGTTCTCCCCTTTTGAATTACTGTATGGGCGACAACCCCGGGGCATATTGGATATTTTAAAAGAAGGATGGGAAGAAGAGGCTCTTCCCTCGACAAACATATTAGAGTATATCGCGCAGTTACGCGATAGATTTGGAAAGATACGGCCCCTCCTTAAAAGTCACGTGGAAGAGGCTCAGACAGCACAGGCCCGTTATTATAACCGTGGCACGTCACTCCGGGAGTTCCGCCCGGGGGATCGAGTCATGGTCCTAGTGCCTACCTCTCACTCGAAGGTGCTCGCCCATTGGCAAGGCCCCTATGAAGTTAAGGAGAGGAAGGGACTGGTCGACTATTTGGTGAGTCAGCCGAATCGTCGGCCAAAGGAGCGGGTTTATCATGTGAATCTGCTGAAACCGTGGAAGGACAGGGATCCCGATCCCTCCTCCGGCCAGCCCCGCTCGCTCTTCGCTCACAGCCCCAGCCTTAACTTCGGGGTGGACTTGAGTCCCCGACAACGGCTGGAGCTGGATACAGTTATCCGGGCTGTTCAGGAGGTAGTCAGTGAACACCCCGGACGGACCTCTCTGGTTGAGCATAATATTGTGACAGAGCCCGGGGTTGTTGTCCGAGAACGCCCGTATCGTCTTCCCGAGGCAAAAAGGGCTGAAGTGGAGCTTGAAATCAAGCGCATGCTGGAACTAGGAGTAATTGAGGAAAGTTATAGTCCCTGGTCCAGTCCCATTGTGCTCGTCGGTAAGCCGGACGGGAGTTGGAGGTTTTGCAATGACTTCCGCCGGCTTAATCAAGTCTCCCAATTTGATGCCTATCCAATGCCACGAGTGGATGATCTCCTCGAGAGACTTGGGCAGGCTCGATATTTGACCACGCTTGACATGACAAAAGGGTACTGGCAGGTTCCTTTAACGGCCTCCGCGAAGGAAAAAACGGCGTTTAGTACCCCTAGCGGACACTGGCAGTATCGTGTCCTTCCATTTGGGTTACACGGGGCCCCTGCAATCTTCCAGCGTCTGGTGGACAAAGTGCTCCGACCTCATAACTCATACAGTGCTGCCTACCTGGATGACGTGGTCATCTATTCCGGCACATGGAAGGAACACCTACAGCAGGTCCAAACGGTATTGCGGACACTCGGTGAGGCCGGGCTCAGGATTAATCCCAAGAAATGTTTCTTCGGATTAACCGAAGCCAAGTATTTAGGCTACCTGGTGGGTCGGGGTACCGTGAGGCCACAGTGCTCCAAAGTAGACGCCATTTTGAAATGGCCCCGTCCGCGAACCAAGCGGCAGGTCCAAGCCTTTCTCGGGTTAGCGGGGTACTACTGCCGGTTTGTACCTCGGTTCTCAGAGAGAGCGGCGCCCTTGACTGATTTAACAAGGAAGAGGGCCCCGAACAGTGTGGTATGGACTGAGAAAACAGGCGCTGCATTTAGTGACTTGAAACAGGCCCTTACGTCTGCACCTATCTTGATGGCACCCAACTTTTCCTTGCCTTTCATTCTCCAGACGGACGCTTCGGACACAGGCTTGGGAGCAGTGCTGAGCCAAAGCGTCGATGGTGTGGAACACCCCATCATGTACCTGAGCCGGAAACTGTTGGACCAGGTATGCAGCGGTGGAACGGGAAGCCTTGGCGATTAAGTGGGCGATAACTCAGCTGAGGTACTACCTGTTGGGCCGGGAGTTCACCCTTGTCACGGACCATGCACCCCTACAGTGGATGGCCCTGCACAAGGAGTCGAATCCGCGGGTCACCAGGTGGTTTCTTGACCTACAGCCGTAAAAGTTTTCGCTCATTCATCGTCATGGCTCTCTCCATGCCAACGCTGATGCTCTTTCCCGGGTTCACGACCTCTCGGTTAGGGTCGCCCGACCCAACGGGTCTGGGCTAAGGGGGGGGCCTTGTCACACACGTGCGCATGGGAGGCAGCTAAAGGGCTTGAGGGACGGCAGTTCTGAGACATACCGGGAGGTGGCAGAGTGCACTGACTCTTTTTCTCTCTTGCCTGCAGACCGTTCCCGGGAGATTCCACCTGGCTCTCGTGACATCATTTCCGGGACCGAGCCAATGGAAGGGGACCTGAATGGCTCCGACCCCCCTGACGTCATGTCCGGGCTCGGTCCAATGGAGAACGAACACATCCCTGATCCTTATGACCTCACTTCCTGTCTTCCCCTTTAAAACCCTGCCCTCTTTCCTAATTCCTCAGTCTGGTTTTGGACTCGTTTGTATGCACTTCAGTGCTATTACTATTCACTTCAACTTTGCAGCCAAGGATTTCGAGATTATACGGGTGGCTGCCCCAAACCTTTATCAGAGTATGTCTGATTCTTTTACAATATATATAGATAGATAGATAGATAGATAGATAGATAGATAGATAGATAGATAGATATATGTGTATATATATGTAGATATGTAAATATGTATATGTATATATATGTGTCTGTATGTGTATATATGTATATATATATATATATATATATATATATATATATATATATATATGTGTATGTATGTATGTGTGTATATGTATGTGTATATATACTGTATGTTGATATATGTATATATATATGTGGATGTGTATATGTATATATATATGTAGATATGTGTATACAAGTATATATGTTTATGTATATATATGTTTACATAACCTCTTTAACACGCTACTTCTCCGCTGCGAAGCGCGGGTATTTTGCTAGTACTATATAAATGTCATTGTTGTTATTGTTGTTGCAAAACAATATTGAATATATACTTTTAGTGATATCTGAATTAAAATCTTTTTATATAAATTAATTACACCAGTCTGAATATGAAAAAATTGCTTCATTTCAATAGTATATTTAATTTAAATATAATCTTCTGCTTCTGAATCAAGATTCAATAGCACATTTAAACTAAAAGAATAGTTTCATGCACTGAAGCAAAAGTGCAAAGATAATGTTCACATGTAACAAACAGTAAGAAAATTTTTTATTAAGTCCTTCCCATCATTGCTATTTTTAATCCCATGTAATTTTGATAGATAACATAAGGGCCATGCTTTACAGGCTGACGGACATTAAGACCCTGCAAACATGTATGTTTAATTTTATTGTCATGAATCACATTAACTCAATGTTCTTCAGTTTAGTCATTTCACTGTGTTTGTAATGCGAAGACTCCAGCTTAATTGAGCATTTTACCTAAGCACGCAATGTTTCAGCACCTTCTCACTTTAAAAGGAGACACATGTTTTGTTAAAGCGTGACCCAAAAGGAACCTTGTTAGGGTCTGATTTCAAGGTACATATGGAAAAGGATGAATGCCACAATGCTTTTGAAGTGTTCTCTCAGAGCAATTTTATGAAAAGGTTGAGATATTTAAAACAAAAATGGAAAAATAAATCAATATGGTAATGCTAACACATAAAAGGTATGCAACAAAGGAAAACTGTAAAACCTTACTTAACAATCCTAATTTAACTGTATCAGTACAATCTTTGGTATTTTAATAAATGACACAGCTGTATCTTAATACAACAATAAAAAATAGATAACCTATTAATTTGGACTATTTAGGAACATTAAATATAAAATGATGAATGTTGAATAAAAACCTACATGTTGGAAAATCATGTGTTTTGTTTTGATACCGACATATAACATTTCCTTTTCTGAAAGAAAAAGGAAAGTAAAACATGGATGACTGCTACACTTTAAACACAGTTGTTTAAAACTCTGTGCTTCGTTGTTTATTTATAAATAACATGCCCAAAATTAGTGCTCACCAGACATAAGTAAACACTAGATAAATATCCAGTAGGTGCAAGTAAATGAATATGAATGAAGTATTGCTAGGTATACATCACGTGTTTTTTATGTCCAACCACTTTGATTTGGAACATGTTTCATGAACAAAAAAAAGTATAGTGCTAGACACAGACCGGAAACAAGAACATCAAAAAATGTGTTAACTAAAATCTGTAGTTAACTCTGTTGAAAATTATATTTTATGCTCACTCCTATGAACCTAATGTTTTGAAAATCAAAAGGGTTCTACTATTTTAGAATTATAATATGGGTATAAAATACATATTATGCAGTCAGTCAGTCCATTCACAAACAGATTTTTCCTTTTGCAATCAGTTGTTTACCAGGAACCAACTTAATGCAGATATACAATGATAATTATCCTAATAATGAAATAATGTGAAAAGGAAAAACCCTCCCCCACCCTAGTCCTTCGAGATATAGGCTTATAGCATGAAAATTAAAAGGCCGAAGCTGATTGAAGACAGAAAAGATAAGGTGTCGATGGCCCAGAAGACACATCAATCCTAGCCACTGAAAGCACAAAAAGGTTCAGACTGAGAAATGATGTCTTACAAATGTCAAGAGACAGAGAATGTAGTGATTTTGAAAAGGAGGCCAGAGCTTATTTGATAGCCATTTTCCCAAGGAAAAATATCTTTGTTTCATATAATTGAGAAAGAGGGAGTTAAGGATGAGCAACAAAAAGACATGAGGTAACAAAGGTCAAAAGAAAACATATAAGACATAAAAGTAGCAACACCAAACTAAAAGGTAGCTACATTCCCAAAACCTGACGGAAGTTGCCCAGTGCCCTAGTTTTACCCAGAACGTAGAGATGTTCTTAAATTGGCATTACTTGGACTATTCTTAGACAATACCAGGTAACCTTGTGTACTAATTTGAATTAGATAAATTGAAAGTTGAGTCAAAAGGGCAAAACATTTGAATAGGACCACAAATCTAAGGTGCTGCGGGGAGACTACTAGTTGAAGGTTTCATGCAATTTTGCAAAAAAGTACTGCCACTGTACTTGGATGTAAGGGCACTTGATTATAAATTTAATGAAAATAGTGTAAAGGAAGAAGTGATGATAATGGATATAACAAATGTTAATGGCCTACATAAGTCTGAAGTAAAAAATAAAGACGACAAAGGAATAGCATATCTGACCTTCAAGGACATAAATGTGTAGAAACCAGCATTATCAAAAACGTCTCCAAGGATGAAGAAGACTTGATCCAAAAAACAATAGGTTTAACTCCAATACATGGGACTAGGTTTCAGAAAACTGGGACAGATTGATGATACTGTAAGTATAAACCATATTGCCCCTCAACTTTATTATTAATACCAAGTGTAGAAGTAATCACTGGGGCAAGTGATTATTTGTTTTCTGACAAGCCAGTACAAATCAAGACTGATCACAGTTGATCAAATTTGATATTACCTGTTGAGTGTCATTGTAAGAGCCAATCTTAGAAAGTTAAAGTTTTGAGTTAAACTCATATTAATGTTTGCTTAATTTGAGTAGAATATAATTTCTTTCATAGTCATAGTTAATGGTATTGTCTTTCCCCCCTATAAGTTAGTAAAAGATAGAACTTTCTTGCTATAACTGAGATACAGTGTGATAATTCTGTCAACTGTGTTTAAAATAGGTCCCAGTACTCAGGGACTTGAAAGACCCATTTTCAACTCAGAGATGGGATAGGCATACAGTTTTCTGACCGTTTAGAAATGGTTCAGAAACGTTAAGTGATTAGTAACGATTTGAAATGTAACAAGATTTAAGCTTTGAACAGAACTTTTCTTAACAAGAATTTTTCTTTTTTTTTTTTTTTTTTGTTAATTTCAATTTTCTTTTTTGTGTGAACTGTTTTACTTTGAATTTTAACTAAAACTTTTAAAAACGAAGATATTTTGTCTGTGGAATCATTTCGGCATATCAGGCTTTTGTTGAATCCCATTTTTAAGTTGCTGAACGTTGACCATTTTGGAAAAAACGCAGCTACAGTTTCGTCAGAAAAACTCTGAAGGCATTGAACTTGAACTGGAAACTACCATCTGAGGACTGAGGACGCTTGTGCTCCAGAACATGTGCTGCATTCGTAAATGAAAGCAAGTTCGCCGTAACTGAACTTGATATTTAAGAGACTATGATATAATATAAGGCATTGTGGAAGATCGCTTGTGTTTTTGCCTGAGTCATGGGAACCTCGCTGTAAGAAAGTAATCTGTTTTGTTGAAGCGTCCCGCGATTGTGACGAAGCGGCTAGTCAAGAAACGCGCTGTCATAAGAGACCCGCGCTTATTGTGAACATTGCTATGTCAAACAGAGCTCAAGTGAAGTTGCCGAGAGTGATCTGAGTACGGATTCAAATCCAGAGAATGAGATTAGGGATCTTAAAGGTCACATAACAGAAAGAAAAGATCAACTTTATGAACTTATGGCTGAAATCGAAAGCCTTAAAGACATTCCGGAAAACCACATTGAAGTAGCGAAGAAGCTTGTACTCTTTCGTGAGACTCACAGTCAGGTCGAGGAGCTGAATAAAAGTCTAATATCAGAGCTAAGTAAAGAAGGCGCAATTAAAAAACAGAAAACGGCATTCGCAGAATGCTCTCAGAACTGGAATAAATTTAACGACGCTACATCGACCTGGCTGAAAGATACAAAGAGTCTTTTAGCACACTCATCTGACGAACAGCTAGTTAATTAAATCGGAGAGATGCAATTGCAAGAACGAAATCGCTCAGAAACCAGAGTCCCGCGAGCTTCTCAGCTGAAGCGCACAATCAATAAAAAATGTGGCTTGTCGTCCCAGCTAAGCGCTGCAGCATCTCCTGCAACAGTTGTAATTAAACAATCGACACTAAATATAATCCTTCAAAGACTGGATGAACTCGAGTCTGCTGCAGGGGCACGTTCACAGACTTACAAGCAGGATCTTCTTGACGTGATCATTCAGAATCAGGCCGAATGTCAGAAAAATCAAGCCGAATGTCAGAAAGCAATCACTGAAATGGCTAAATCGTTAACCAAACAAAAGATAGCTCCTGCTCCATTACCTCCTGCACCACGTGGTGAAGTACCACACAGACCGGTCCCTTTATTTTTAGTTGACCCATTGGCTTATACAGACTTTATCAGAGCCTACAATCATGCCGTAGGAGATGTATTAGAGAACCCCCAAGATAAGTTGGACTATCTGATCCAGTATACAAGAGGTTCCCCACAAGATATGATTAAAGGCTGTTCACGAATGTCACCAGAAGTAGGCTACTTAGAAGCCAGAAGGTTGCTTGAAAGATAATGTCATAATGTGCGTGCTGTGCTTAAGAAACTTCCATTTTCTTTGAGAAACGAATGGATGAGGTATGCTTACGAGCTTCAAGAAAATAAAAAGAGATCAGGCATACCCGAACTAATTAACTTTTTGCGTCGCGAAGCTGAAATGCTGTTACACCCTGTGCACAGTGCCGTTTCACAAGATTACACTTGTAAAGAGAAAAAAGGAAAGGTTGACAGGAGTGGGTTTCTGCTGAAGACTGGCCAGAGATCAGGAAGTATCTTCACTACAAGTATTTCTGATGCTGCTGAAAAGGGGACTCGAGAAACCCCTGTCAAAAAGACTTTTAATGATGCCTGTGCATTTAATAAGCCTTGTCTATTGTACAATGGTCAGCATACCCTTGCTGAGTGTAGTAAAATCAAAGAACTGCCACATAAAGAAAGAGTTGACTTTTTAAAATATAAAGGTTTATGCTTTCGTTGTCTCAAACTGGAACACCTTGGTAAGAACTGTAAAGAAAGAATGAAATGTCAGTCATGTTCTTTTCAGCACCCAGATATCTTGCATATCAAAAAAGAGATTGGTGCGACACCTACAGCTATAACCAGTGTGGCAACATCTACTGATAGGGAAACGGAGTCTGGAACTTGTGCCTTTACTGGATCCGGTGAAGAGTGTGCACTGTATGTGATTCCGGTTAAGGTAAAATCTAAGAAGAGTGAAAGGTATGTAGAAACATGTGCATTTATAGACCTCAGCAGTACAGTAACAATTTGCACTGAAAAGCTCCAGAGACAATTAAACCTTCAAGGGAGAAGCATACAAGCATTCCTCAAAACTATGAGTAATTATGATGATGGTGATTCAAAAAAGCTAACCCGATGTTCTGTCTTATCAGATTTGCAAGTCTGTGGTCTCAATGATGGTGAATATATTGATTTGCCAAAAGTCTTTACACAGGTGTCCATTCCAGTGAACAAAGAAATTATTCCACTACAAAAGGATATCGATAAATGGGCATATCTTAAAGAGGTACGTCAATCTCATATTGACTCTGAAGTTGATCTTTTAATAGGAATCTACCCAGAAATCTTCAAGCAGATGCGAATCATACCTAGCCAAGGAGGTGGACCTCATGCTATGAAGACTGCACTTGGATGGGTGGTTGGTGGACCATGCAAAGAGATTGATGACCTCGCAAAACAAAGTGGTAAGCTGCCCAAACATTCAGTCGATCGTGTGTCAATAACAGAAATTGAGGATATTTTGCTACAACAGTATAACACAGATTTTCCAGAGTGCAGCTGTGAAGAGAAAGAAGAAATGTTGCAGGAAGACATCAAGTTCATGCACATAGCCTCGGACTCTGAGAGACTGGTAGGTGGCCACTATTGTTTAAATTTGCCTTTGAAGGATGAAACACTTAAAATGCTGAACAATTGCTGTATTGCTGAACAGCGTACTATTGGGCTCAAGAGAAAACTGAGCAAAAATTCAGGTTTCCACGAAGACTATAAAGCTTTCATGAAAGACATTATTGACAAGGGTTACGCTGTTAAAGTACCCAAAGAAAGCCTGAATTGCAACGAAGGCAGGGTGAGGTACATCCCACATCACGGTGTGCATCATCCAAAGAAAAAACAAGATTTGAGTGGTCTTTGATTGCACTGCCACCTACCAGGGGACTTCACTTAACAAACAATTATTAAAAGGCCCTGACCTAACTAACACACTCATTGGTGTCCTTACAAGATTCAGAAAGGAGCCAGTAGTATTAATGGCAGACATTAAGCCAATGTTCTACCAAGTTAAAGTACCAGATAAAGACACTGATCTTTTACACTTTTTGTGGTGGCCTGAAGGTAATCTAAGTAAAGACCTGGAAGAATTCAAAACAACAGTACATCTTTTTGGTGCTACTTCTTTACCCAGTTATACTTCATATGCTTTGCATAGAATAGCTGAAGATGCCAGAGGTACATTTTCTGAAGAAGCTGTTAACACCGTTCTCAATAACGTCTATGTGGATGACTGCTTAAAGTCGGTGGCTACAGAAGAACATGCAATAAAGCTGGCCAAGGACTTCCAAGCTCTATGCCTCAAAGGTGGATTTCATCTGACTGAGTGAGTGAGTATCAACAGAGCTGTTTTATTGTCTATTCCTGAAGAAGACAGAGCTCTTGAACAAAAGGACTTAGATTTTAGTCACAGTCTCACTCCCACAGAATGTGCCCTGGGCATCCAATGGTGTACAGAAATGGACAGTTTCAAATTTCAGATTAAGTTACAAAGCAAGCCCGCTACAAGTCATGGTATTCTGTCTGTTGTTGGCTCAGTTTATGACCCCCTTGGTTTTCTAGCACCCGCAATATTGCCAGCAAAGCTTATTCAAAGAGACTTGTGTAAAGAGAAATTTGGGTGGGATGAAGAAGTAGAAGACAAACACATTCAGAAATGGGAAAAATGGATGGATGATTTACAGTTACTAGCAGAATATAAAGTGAACAGATGCTTCAAACCTGCTAGGTTTGGAACCATAAAGTCAGCACAAATGCACCATTTTGCAGATGCCAGTGAAGAAGGATATATGGCACTGTCACTTACCTTGTCTTAAACAAAGAAGAGGGCAAAAAAGCACTGTTCATTCCAGATGGGCAAATCAAGAGTTGCACCACTGAAGCATGTCACGATCCCAAGATTGGAGCTGACAGCAGCCGTTGTGGCAATCAAAATGGACAAAATGCTAAAAGTTGAGCTTCAAATGCCCTTACAAGAGTCTACATTTTGGACTGACAGCACCACAGTGCTAAAATACATTTCAAATGAAAGCACTCAATTCAAGACCTTTGTTGCCAACAGAATCTCTGTGATCAGAGATCATTCATAACCTTTGCAGTGGAGGTATGTCACATCTGCCCTTAATCCGGCTGATCAAGCATCCAGAGGGCTAAGCATTGAAAACTTTCTCAAAAGCACCACATGGTCACAAGGTCCAAGTTTCTTATTGAAGCCAGAATGTGAGTGGCCAAAAAGACCAGATCAACTGAACAATTCACTTTTTGAAGATGATCCAGAAGTTAAAACTTGTGCAGTTAACATGACAACAATAGAGGAGGCAACCAAGCCCATCAACAAACTAATCACCTACTTTTCAGATTGGCATCACTTGAAGAAAGCAGTGGCTTGGTTCCTCAAGTATAAAGACATACTGCTGCACTCAAGAAATGAAAGAAAAATGTTTCAACTAGAAGTCAGTCAGTCTAAAAGTAATTCAGAAAAGCAAAAATCACTCACACTCAATCACTTGCTGTTAATGAAGACACAACCTGATATGCCACCTGAACTTATTACAGAAAATGAACAATACTCACGAAGACGCTGGAAGCAAGTTCTATACATAGCAGATTTGTTTTGGAAAAGATGGACTAAAGAGTATTTGCCAATACTTCAAGCATGTCAAAAATGGCTTGCACCAAGAAGAAATTTTGAACTAGGCGACATTGTTTTAATTGTAGATAAAGCTACACCTCGCAATTCCTGGGTAATGGGTCAAGTCATCAACACAATGCCAGATGCCAAAGGTGCAGTCAGAAGAGTTTGTGTGCAGATTAAAACCAGCACACTGGACAGACCCGTGAATAAACTGTGCCTACTTCAAGAAACAGCCAATGTCTGAAATAAGAAATTTTTAGAATGTTTGCAGTGTTATTGCTAGTGATTTGAAAACAATAGTTAATGTAAAAGTAAAGTTAATTGGCTCATATTGCAGTAAAGTATAGTAATTGTGTCTGCTCCTGCATAGCCAATTAGGGGCCGGAAATGTAAGAGCCAATCTTAGAAAGTTAAAGTTTTGAGTTAAACTCATATTAATGTTTGCTTAATTTGAATAGAATGTAATTTCTTTTATAGTCATAGTTAATGGTATTGTCTTTTCCCCCCTATAAGTAAGAGATAAAACGTTCTTGCTATAACTGAGATACAGTGTGATAATTGTGTCAGTTGTGTTCAGAACAGGTCCCAGTACTCAGGGACTTGAAAGACCCATTTTCAACTCTGAGATGGGATAGGCATACAGTTTTCTGACCGTTTAGAAATGGTTCAGAAACGTTAAGTGGTTAGTAACGATTTGAAATGTAACAAGATTTAACATTTGAACAGAACTTTTCTTAACAAGAATTTTTCTTTTTTTTTTTGCTATTTTAATTTTCTTTTTTGTGCGAACTGTTTTACTTGGAATTTTAACTAAAACTTTTAAAAATTAAGATATTTTGTCTGTGGAATCATTTTGGTGCATCAGGCTTTTGTTGAATCCCATTTTTAAGTTAGAGCTGCTGAACTGAAAAATGTAGCTACAGTCATGTTGATAGGAGCTTTGGCAGTAGCCTGGTGTCAGCATTCATGCAAAAAAGGGTGAAAATTAGTATATTCCATTGTGTCCTTGCCGTGTTTCAAAAGTAGTGTTTAGAGCTGAGTTGATTGTGGGATTTAAGTTAGTAGAAGAGACAGAATAATTTAACATATGTTGGTATGACAGTGCCACCTTCTATCAGAAAATTAGAAATACTTAGGGCAACAGTCCTTCCAATGTAAAAAAATGCCCTGCATTCATTGACATCAGTGAGTCATTAAATTCTTTGGACGTGACTGGTGAGTCGAACAGAGTAGGGTCCTCACAAGCCAATTTAGGGAGCCATAGGTTTTTAAAATAAGGGTTTATGATGTGGAATCTGGATCATTGTGGAAAATGTATTTCTTTGAAGACAATTATTAACATTAGAAGACTTATTCTCAATGACTGAGATTGTTGTGTGTCACAAATTTGTAATTTCAGTACTAGGAACTTACTGTCTTTTGCTCTAGAGCTGTAATATCTCACTCATGTTCTGTAAATGTCAAGTTCTGCTTTTTGGAATCGAATTGAATAGAACAAATTTCTTACCAGGACATTTTAATCTGGAGTTCTTATTCAGGATTCGTTACTAAAGGATGCTACACCTTCAGGTACACTATTTTTTGTTTCTGTGTACATTCTAGCCACACAGAGTACATAATGGTAAAATCTAAGACCAAACCTTAGCTGTAAGCAGACCTGATCATATCTCCATATCTCTTCAACCTACTTTCCTGTTCTGAACTGAATAAAAATATGACTAACTCAGGTTAACAATCAAACTAAGACTCTGTTTACTAAGGTGTTATTCAGAAGATGGCAGTATTAAATATGAGAAGAGCAGCTGCACCAAAGTAAACTCTAAACATAAACCTTTCAGGGCCAAATCATATTATCAGTACAAATCAGTGATCCATAAGTAATACAAAGGCATCATAAACACTGTCCTGTATCATAATTGGAACAGATGGTCGCAATGATTTATGGGTGCAAATAGCCATGTACTATGCTAATAATAATGAATAATTCAATGGGCTAAAAGTTGATGTTTGCCTCCATTGCTTGTTTTGGATCATTGTACATCATACTACTGGAGTACTGGGACGGTAAACAAAAAGGGAAGTATGCCCATGTCTTTAGCCATTTTCATTTTGGGTTTCATTTTTTCAAGCTTGCACAGTAGGAAGAATAAACACTGGGAAAAGAAGAAGTGGATGGTCTTCAAATATCAAATTCTGAACCTGAACCTTTAAAGATCAGTGGGTATTTGTGTTGTATAGATGTTAGATATACTCAGAAGATTGTGGACAATCCTGCTTTTGTGTTTGTTTAATGTGGAAAACTTTCTTTACGGTTTACCACTAAATCTTCCACATGTGTAATCAATCAGCTGGCATAGAAAAGAGCAGAAACATTTTAAAGGCTGAACAGTGCTTAGTTTAGATGAGGCTTCTTAATCCTCTGGTGGAGACTCGCACACAGAGATTGATTAACAGGGCTAGAAAGTTTGAGGGGTTACACCAGTGGTTCCCAAGCTCGGTCCTGGGGACCCACTGTGGCTGTAGGTTTTTGTTCCAACCAGATTCACAATCGGTCATAATAATCGATAACAACTGATCTCATTTAATGAGCAGGTCTTTTTTTACTCTTCTCTTATTCTGCCTTCAGTAAAACACAACAGTATGGTTTTTACATTTATAAGTCATTTAGAAATATTTATATTTTTTGTAAAGCTATAAATGCTTAACTCTCTTTTGTTGTTTTCCTATTATTTGCCCCTTTCCCTGTGTAGTTCGCTCCCTTCATTTAACCCTAATAGTGACAATTAAGAACCAGCACAGCAGACACCCAGGATGATGAAAGCTGCAACGACTTCAGTGTCAGACCCGCTAATTAGTAAATAGTAAATTAAATAACCAGAACACCTGGAAAAGCAGAATTAAAATTAGGTTGAAAATACTGTTAACGACTTAAAAAAAAAAACATATTCCCCATATAACTGCTTATTACATTTTAATAAAAATCTACCAAACTTAGTTTGTAATTTCTACATTGACTCCAAAACACAGAAACTGGGAAATGATGACTCACTTAATTAGGTTAAGAGTCCAATGAAAAACAGAAGCTGGTTGGAACAAAAACCTGCAGCCACACTGGGTCCCCAAGACCGAGTTTGGGAAGAACTGGGTTATACTATAAATTAAGGTAAATTTCTATATATTTCCATTGAATGTCAAATGTCCCTAAAAAAGTATTTCTGAAATGATAAGGTCATGCTCATAAATGTCTAAAATGTGCAAATTTGCAAATTTATTGAAAATTTACAATGGAAATTTCTACACCATTACAACAGTTTTTCTTATACTATGTACAGTGTATAGGAAATATAAAAAACATCACAGCACTCTTTTTATATGCTTTCTCTAAAAGATGCTTTACTTCTACACTCAAGACATTTTTTCAGCACTTTTGCCATCAATGAGCATCTCATTAGACAGCTATCCATTATCTATACGTAATTTTTTTAATTAACAGTCACCAGTGCAGGAGCCTATTCTAGCAGAATCTGATGCAATGCTGGAAGAGGATACCAGTCAATTACAGCTCACATTCATGAATACTACATTTCAGTATGTAGCCTTTAATTAATATAAAACACATATCTTTGAAATACGGGAGAAATACAGTAAAACCTCAACAAAAACTATGCAAAAAAGAGCAGAACCTACAAACTCTTCATATATTATATGGCAAGTCAAATTAACATTTTCAGTTCTCTCGAAATAAATTTCTGATATATTAAAATCCATCCATCCATCCATCCATTTTCCAACCCGCTGAATCCGAACACAGGGTCACGGGGGTCTGCTGGAGCCAATCCCAGCCAACACAGGGCACAAGGCAGGAAACAATCCTGGGCAGGGTGCCAACCCACCGCAGGATATATTAAAATACAGTTTAGTATTTCAGGTATCTGAAACTCAACTCAAGATATCTATAAATAATCAACTTTTTATTTTATGATATCTGCAATGAATTTTGAGATATCTCAAATTGACCTTTAATGATCTTTAAGATATCTGAAATTCAATATGAGATATTCCAGAAATACTTCCTGTAAAATTGCCTATTCTCTCAATAGAACATCCAATTAATGTTAAAATATTTCAAAATGTATTTGAGATATCTCAAATATTAAAATGTGCAGCATTTTATTTTTGTCTTTTAGACATCTGAAAATTATATCCAGATATCTTAGAACAATCACCTATTTTTGGAAAGGTATCTCAACTAGCCTATGAAGAGTAGTATTGTTAGTGTAAGAGCCAATTTTAGAAACTTAAAGTTTTGAGTTAAACTCATATTAATGTTTGCTTTATTTGAATAGAATATAATTTCTTCTATAGTCATAGACAATGGTAAAGTCTTTTTCCCCCCTATAAGTTAGTAAGAGATAGAATCTTCTTGCTATAATTGATAAACAGTGTGATATTAGGTTTAGTTGTGTTTAGAGCAGGTCCCAGTAAACAGGGACTTGAAAGACCCATTTTCAAGTTAGAAATGGGATAAGCATACAGTTTTCTGACCGCTTTGAAATGGTTCAGAAACGTTTTGAAATGGTATTATAAGTGACTAGTAATAATTTAAGATGTAACAAGATTAAGCTTAGAACTAAATTTTTTCTTATTATAATTTTTCCTTTTTTCCTATTTTTAATTTTCTTTTTTGTGTGAACTGTTTTACTTTGAAACTTAACTAAACTTTTAAAAACGAAGATATTTTATCTGTGGAATCATTTCTGCGCATCAGGCTTTTGTTGAATCCCATTTTTTAAGTTGGAGCTGCTGAATTTTGGAAAGTTTGGGAAAACGCAGCTACAGTTAGAGAGCATAGTCTTATTTACTAGCATGTCTTAAGCTAAGGAATGTCCCCAGTAAATGAATTGGGTAAGTAGCTGCCATGGATATCTGCTTACCAGGGGTGCATTTTTTCCCTAAGGCCTTTGATGGCTGCTACAGTGATCACTGTCATCAGAAAGAATGTTAAGAAAAAACTTTGCATTACAGAATATAATAGAAGTACTGGAAACTAGTTTCAGCACCCTTTTATTTACTGAGAATGAAAACTAAATATAAATTAAAGAAAGGTGGCTTAAATGTGAGAAAGAAAGACTTTTTATGTTGAATCTAAGTATTAACATCTTGATTATTAGTTTAATTTCTGGAATTGTTAGAACTTGTTGTTCTGGCTGTTTATATTGCATTTTTACTTTTTATTTTTTTCTAGTTGTTTATACATGATCACTGCTATTTGGTGTCCATCTCTGAATGACCATATCCATGGCCATATTGTTTTCTGCTGTAATGACTGATAATTATTCACATGACACAGAAGTCATATGATGTGCTATGTTATCATGCCTGTCTATTGGATAATTCTTTGAACAGCTGTAAGCATCCAAGCTTTTGGACCTGCAAATAAAGAAACAAGTATTAGTGTTAGGGGCAAGTAAGTCATGAACTTTAGAAAACTTTTCTTATGTTTTGAGCTTTTTTGCAATAATTCTTTGACTTTGTGTCAGTTTTGTTGTTCTTTTGGTTAGCCCTCTGAGTATCTTTCACCCTGCCTATTTTAAGACTATGATTTTTATCTGCTCCCTTTTGTTTAGTTTACCTCTTGGTCACTTCTCCTTCTTCTGTTTTCCATGGACATTATTGCTCACAAGGGTGTCCATAAAGTTGTTATCTGCTAGCTTCTCTCATAGTAAGTATGAAAAACCCAAAGTAATGAAAAAAGTCAAGTAGCCAAGTGAGCATAGATTTGAATTGTAAAGTAAAAATGGAATAGTGCATATGAAATCCAATAGAAATTAAATCCAGGATCTTTCCAAGGTATTCCTTATACCTGGAAAAGTTGCTGGTCTTTGTCTTGCATAAAATTCATTCAAAAGTGCAAATACTTAAATATAGCCTATATCTCAAATACACAATACAGGTATCACTGAGAACTGTCTCATGCTGAAGGTAACCTGAGCTGAAACTTCCCATTAACTTTTTAATGTATATTTGTATTTTCCTCACAGATCATTAATTCTGTTCTAATGTAAGAGCTTCATAGTAGGTTTACCACATGATAGATTGCATGCAGCTTTTAACTATTTGGCTTAAACCACATAAACCTCACCATAAAAGAAAAAAATGCATTTTTGTGTAGGCGAAGGAAAACTGTTTGCCTAAATTCAGTTTTTGACACTGAGATAGAGAGAGAGAGAAAGAGAGAGAGAGAGAGGAGAGAGAGAGAAGAGAGAGAGAGAGAGAGAGGAGAGAGAGAGAGAGAGAAAGAAAGAAAACAGATTAAGTTAAGCACTACTTATTAAAGTGAATGTGGTGCCAAAATATGCTCTCCTTTTTATTTCTTAAATTTCTTAAAAAAAAAAAACTCAGACCCATATATATATATATATATATATATATATATATATATATATATATATATATATACTGTATATATATATATATATATATATATATATATATATATATATATATATATATATATATATCTGCGGTGGGTTGGCACCCTGCCCAGGATTGGTTCCTGCCTTGTGCCCTGTGTTGGCTGGGATTGGCTCCAGCAGACCCCTGTGACCCTGTGTTCGGATTCAGCGGGTTGGAAAATGGATGGATGGATGGATGGATATATATATATATATATATAGGAGAAACAGGAAATGATTTTAAGAATGAGTACAGTACAGTTTTTTTTTTGTTAAGTAATTTAAGAAATAAACAAATTAAATTCTTTCACCAGGATAGATTTACCTGATTTATATAAAATAATTTCTCAACTGAGACCCTCCACCTGTGTCTTTGACCCAATACCAACAAATTTTTTCAAAGGAGTATCGGGCGTGCTAATTGATAGTATTCTTGACATAGTAAACTTGTCATTAGATACAGGGGTCTTCCCAGACTGTCTTAAGACTGCTGTAGTTAAACCCCTGCTGAAGAAAAATAATATTGACTCCTCTGCTTTTGAAAATTTTAGACCTATTTCTAACCTGCCTTTCTTAATTAAAATTCTTGAGAAGGCAGTCATTATGCAGATTAATGATCACCTCAATAAACATGCTATTCTTGATAGGTTTCAGTCGGGTTTCAGAACAAATCACAGTACAGAAACTGCACTCATTAAAGTAGTAAATGACTTGCGGGTAAATGCAGACAGAGGCCGTTTGTCTGTTCTCATCCTCATAGATCTAAGTGCCGCATTTGATACCATTGATCACAATATTCTTAGAAATCACCTTAGTTAATGGGTGGGCCTCTCTGACAGTGTCTTAAATTGATTTGAATCCTACCTGGCAGGTAGACAATTCTTCGTTAGTTGTGGTAATTATACTTCAAAGACACATGATATTCTATATGGTGTTCCACAAGGCTCTCTCCTAGGTCCGCTGCTCTTTTCGATTTACCTGCTTCCGTTAGGTCAGATTATCTCTGGGCATAACGTGAGCTACCACAGCTATGCCGATGACGCACAGCTGTATTTATCAATAGCACCTGACGACCCCGACACTCTTGATTCACTGACACAATGTCTCACTTGTGTCCGAATGGATGAGTAGTAATTTTCTCAAACTAAATAAAGAGAAAACAGAAATTTTAATGATTGGCAATAATGGATATAATGAGGTTTTCATAAATAAACTTGATGCATTAGGATTAAAAGTCAAGACGGAGGTAAAGAATTTAGGGGTAACTGTTGACTCTGACCTGAATTTTAAATCACATATTAATCAGATTACTAGGACAGCATTTTCTCACTTAAGAAATATAGCAAAATTTAGACTTCTTATAACACTGCAAGATGCTGAAAAATTAGTTCGCGCTTTTTTTTTTCAGTCGAATAGATTACTGTAATGCACTCCTCTCAGGTCTACCCAAAAAAGACATCAATCGATTGCAACTAGTGCAGAATGCTGCTGCTGGAATCTTAACTCGGAGTTTTTTTTTGTTGTTTTTTCTGTCCTCCCTGGCCATCTGACCTTACTTTTATTCTATGTTAATTAGTGTTCCCTAATTTTAATTATTTATTTTGTCTTTTTTCTCTTTCTTCATCAAGTAAAGCACTTTGAGATACATTATTTGTATGAAAATGTGCTATATAAATAAATGTTGTTGTTGTTACAGTTGCACAGCTTAGAAGAAAAGTCTGACTTTCACTATGCACAATCCAAGAGAATGCGGTTTGAACAGAGTTACACTTCTGCCTAATCTGTTCTCTTCTTCTATGGAACTCATATTTCATTTTCCATTAACACTAAGTACAAATACAAACAAATGAACAAGCAAATCTTGTTTTTTTATTAAATACTAGCTGTACCCGGCCACGCGTTGCTGTGGCTCAGTCTGGTAAAATGGAAAAGAAAGAAAAGAGAAAGCACATGTTTCTAATATGTTTAATTTCACAATGCTTGTGGGTATACAATATTTTTTGTTGTTCCATTGTCTGTGCAGAATGTTAGACTGAATAATATTGTTAAGTTCGTAGACGTCTTTGTTTTTGGCTGCAAGAATAGCTCATTCACTCAGCCAATCGTGATTCTTATAATTAGTTTGAATATTGGGAAATACTTTTTCAACCAATTCTTCTTTTGACGTCACTAAATTGCAGAAGCTATGAGGCAATGAAATTCGTCCTGAGGTCAGATCAACCAGCACCTTTCCGTTCCCAGTTTCCAGATTTCTCCAACTCCGTTATTGACAGTTTGTATTATTTGATCGTAAATGCCTTTTTGTTGAAGCATTAGCCTAGGAATATTTGATTGCACATACGACAAAAGATCACCCGTGTTGTAATTTTGTTCACTACGCAATTCTACATTGAACGAAGCAGCAGCAGATCGATTCGGTGATGGCATTCCCAATTGACTGAGAACTTTGTTCGCGATTTCTAAGCACAAACCTTCAATCATTATCAACGCTTAGTTGTAGATTTCTGCTGTGAAAAAAATGTTTATATTTGAATTTTACTTGCGTATTCGACGGAAAATATCTTCAGCCATGTGCGATTTATATTTCTCCCATAACTGTGTTGGAGATGAAGGAGAGCAGGCGGTCAATATGATTGCAAACAATGCACGAATTTGATTTGGATGTGACGTGTTGCACGCGTCATTAATGTATACATCCCAGTGTCGGTCGTTCTCCAATAAATTCAGAGCTTGACATGTACTGCGGAAAGAGGCATGTGTAACGCTGTTGACAATTCTCAATTGCTGAAAAGACATTGGACCGGGCACATTTACCAACAGCATGCAAAGAAAGAAGCATTCATCTTGATTGGGATGCATGGTGTACAGTCTGCCTATCATAGTTTCTTTGAATATGGCAGGTTGTCCATCGACTCGCTCTCCTTGTTTGTGTCGTTCAAATGATTTTCTACTCGCATTCCATGTGTAATATGTAGGCACTTCCGAATACAGCAGTGTTTTCGCAAACGTGTCATTTTGACATAACATGAAGAAAGCAGTTAACGTTGTAGCCGGTGGATTCAGGGCTATTTGTTGCACATATGCAGCTGTGAAATAAACGCGTTGTTCATTTTCTAGATGTACTGCTAAGTGAACAACAGCTGGACTTCGTTCATGTATGGGAAATTAAAGAATTCGCCATACAGTTTCATTGCTGCTTATGTATCTTCCAGCCTAATACTGTGCGATTTCATCGATATGTATGACCGCATTCCTATCACTTCTTTCTGGTTGCACGCCAAAAACTGCCATGTTGCTGCCTTTATTCACGTACTTACAAATGTATTTGATCAATTTAACGGAGTTACAGTATTCCACGTTTATGTGTGCTTAACAATGTAATCGTAAACATTGAAATGGAATCATAAAATTGGAAATTTGGAAATTATAATCCATCCATCCATCCATCCATCCATTTTCCAACCCGCTGAATCCGAACACAGGGTCACCGCAGGACTGGAAATTATAAATGGATCGTAAATCGGAAACATTGAAATGGAATCGTAAAATATTTAGTATAGCGTGTGTTGCTTTTACGTCCAACAGATGGCGCTGTTTTCAAAAAAAGCATGTTTTTACCTGTCACAGGTGTGACATCTATATAATATAGGTATATAAAAACACGCGCGTATTCGAATGCAACATTGTGTCAAAATTTCAAAGCAATCGGTGAAGAACTTTCGGAGATTTAAGGTTTTGAACAAACGAACATTTACATTTTTATTTATATAGATAACTATGCAGGTGTTTTGCTAGTAACAGTTGGCGTAGTTCACCTATTTTTCACCAACATATTTTGCCTTACTGCAGCAATTGTAAAATTCTGTTTCCCCATGATCCCTGACAACATCAATCTGCTCATATTAGGCAGTTTCACTTTTGAAGATTACTAGTGTAATCATTAGAGAGGCATTTGAAGTTATTCGCAAAAATTTAATTCAGATTGTAATAATACTACAAAAATCTCTCCATTTCTCAGGTTATGATCTACCATAAACACTCACTAGATACATCTGAGTCACATGTAACCTTAGAGCAGTAGCTATTATTCCATAGTAATGAATTGTAGCATTATGTGGGTCCATAACAGTTGGCATACTTCTCCAAGAAACCTAGAGTGTTACTGCCAGATAACAATACATGTAAACATAGAGAATTTCTTAGATACAGGCTAAATATATTGGTCCTTGTATTCCAAGTGCTAAGGTCATAAACATTTTAAGTAAGATAAACTAACAGGTCCTACGATCATTCCTTAAAATCCATTCTTCAACAAATAAACAGCGCCACATATAAAAGTTTGCTCACATTTTTTAGGTATGTATTCATGAAACAAATTACCAAGTAGTGTAGCAGAAAATAACGTACAGGACAGTCCGTTCTTGAATATACAATACCTTCTAAATGTTATATGTAAATATTTATTCATACAAATATTATTCATATTTTAACAAAGAGTAAGAGCAAAGGGGGGAGTCAGACATACTAATATTTACTGTATCTGAATAAGAAAATGATATCAGGAATGAAACAAAATGTAGTAGTATATTTACAATCAGTGAGCCATTGTTTGCCAGTTTCTTGAAGAAGCATGGATGGAGATGTGGAATATCAGAACAAGAGAAGCTATGTCGAAGGGCAACCAAAGAAAGAGACAGCCTCCGGTAAACCGTACATAAAAGAGTGAAGGTGAGACAGAGTATTTCACATTGTATTAGAATACCAGCCCCAGTGATGATAAAATAGCTGCTAAATAATGCCATTAAAATCACACAAAATTAACATATATCAATATATTATTCTGTCATATAGTATAACCACTAAATGACAGTGTTAAACGATATCTCAACATTAAATACTCCAAACTGAAAAGCAGAAACAGAGAAGCAGAGTATTTATTCATTTCATGATTTTTGTTCAATGAGCAAAGTGTTAAATTGTATTGTGTCCCAAAAAACAATCAATGGTTTGCATTTAACGGCTATAGTCTTTAAGCCCCAAGACAGAACTGAAAAGTTCAGGATGAACATTAACACTCCTGAGTAAATGTCTGCTTAAGGACACTACAGGGTCAAAGGCCCTACCAAACTAATCGAAAACATGCTACTGATACCAAGCAAAAAGAAAATCCTAAAAAAATATTTTTATAGGTAAGGTATTGCATTAATCATATTATGGAAATTTTCAACAATCTAACAATATGGAGACTAAGTTGAGTTATCTATAAAGGCGATTCTACTACTTATTTAACTTTTACACAACAACACCATCTGCTGAGGGAAGGGAAGCAGTGCCATATTTGCCTTAATGTGGAGAAGCAACTTATGCTCTGTTGCCCTTAGTGCACAATACTGAATACAAATAAAATAAGCCAAAATAATTTTGGCTTTATTATATGAAAAAGAAAATCTAAGAGTTATTTTAAATGAAAACAATGAAAGAATAAATGCCCAGCTGTTGTACTTGGGACTGTCTATATGTGGAAACAGATAATTGACTTTCCCACAAACAATTCTGATAGTAACTCTTGTTGTCTAAATACTTAACTGTTTTGTTTCTTCTGTCATGGACATCTCTCTGCAAATTAATGTACCTGCATGAAAAGTGGTTATTTTTACAGCTTTTACAGTACATTACCACTAGGAACTTGGTGTAACTTAAGTCAGGCTAATAGCACAATAGCATGTGTTTATTCAACAGAAGTACTACATGGATGATATTTTCATACACCCTTTAATTTTTTTTCTGCACTGTGTAATGCTCCTTACAATGACAGTTACTTCAGGCTACTTCATTATATTGCCAGTATGTCTTATCATTATGAATTGATAGTTCCAATTCATATATAGCACCTGAATTAAGAGGCTATACTTACTACTACTAACTTAATATTTTTTTCACAATGAAAATAATTGCAGTAAACAGGAAATCTAAAGCATGTTTGATAAACCTGCATTTGTTGCTATAATCATTTTTACAATGTTTTAAGCTGCTACTAACATTTATGCAATTACCTCCAAACATTTTACCAACATAATGGATATGACTTTATATTTGTTTATGGTAGATGACTGTATATTATACTCTTTGCAAGCTCTGAGTCAGTTTTACATATAATTTTCACAACCTGTGACACTTTCTATGTTTTTTTCTTGATATTGGGAGTGAATGTGCTTTTAGCTGTAATTATTTATTGGCAAAGCTTGTTTTCTTACTTTTTACCATAAAAATCAAGAAACAGTATTACAAAACACATTTGTTTAAGGTGCAGCAGAAACTAATAATTTGCAATAATTAACTTGCCCAATAGGTTGTAAAATTAAGTTGAATAGAAAAAAACATAAATAAAATAGAAATAGTGTACTGTGTGTAGTGTAAATCTGTGGGGAATGCAGATCAGGTAGCCACACTGTTTTTCTCCATCATTATGTAAGACATGTATCCATCCATCCATTGTCTCCCGCTTATCCGAGGTCGGGTTGCGGGGGCAGCAGCTTGAGCAGAGATGCCCAGACTTCCCTCTCTCCAGCCACTTCTTCTAGCTCTTCCGGGAGAATCCCAAGGTGTTCCCAGGCCAGTCGAGAGACATAGTCCCTCCAACGTGTCCTGGGTCTTCCCCGGGGCCTCCTCCCGGTTAGACGTGCCCGGAACACCTCACCAGGGAGGCGTCCAGGAGGCATCCTGATCAGATGCCCGAGCCACCTCATTTGACTCCTCTCGATGCGGAGGAGCAGCGGCTCTACTCTGAGCCCCTCCCGGATGACTGAGCTTCTCACCCCTATCTTTAAGGGAGAGCCCAGACACCCTGCGGAGGAAACTCATTTCAGCCGCTTGTATTCGCGATCTCGTTCTTTCGGTCACTACCCATAGCTCATGACCATAGGTGAGGGTAGGAACATAGATCGACTCGTAAACTGAGAGCTTCGCCTTGCGGCTCAGCTCCTTTTTCACCACGACAGACCAATGCAACGCCCGCATTACTGCGGATGCCGCACCGATCCGCCTGTCGATCTCACGCTCCATTCTTCCCTCACTTGTGAACAAGACCCCGAGATACTTGAACTCCTCCACTTGGGGCAGGACCTCGCTACCAACCCTGAGAGGGCACTCCACCCTTTTCCGGCTGAGGACCATGGTGCCGGCAATGCGGACCAGGCTTTGGCAATGATCGTACAGGGACCGAACAGCTCTTATCAGGGGGTCCGGTACCCCATACTCCCGGAGTACCCCCCACAGGATTCCCCGAGGACACGGTCGAATGCCTTTTCCAAGTCCACAAAACACATGTAGACTGGTTGGGCAAACTCCCATGCACCCTCCAGGACCCTGCTAAGGGTATAGAGCTGGTCCACTGTTCCGCGACCAGGACGAAAACCACACTGTTCCTCCTGAATCCGAGGCTCGACTATCCGACGGACCCTCCTCTCCAGGACCCCCTGAATAGACTTTTCCAGGGAGGCTGAGGAGTGTGATCCCTCTGTAGTTGGAACACACCCTCCGATCCCCATTCTTAAAGAGGGGGACCACCACCCCGGTCAGCCTCCGGTAAACCGTACAAAGAAGAGTGAAGGTGAGACAGAGTATTTCACATTGTATTAGAATACCAGCCCCAGTGATGATAAAATAGCTGCTAAATAATGCCATTAAAATCACACAAAATTAACATATATCAATATATTATTCTGTCATATAGTATAACCACTAAATGACAGTGTTAAACGATATCTCAACATTAAATACTCCAAACTGAAAAGCAGAAACAGAGAAGCAGAGTATTTATTCATTTCATGAATCCAGAGGGACTGTCCCTGATGTCTATGCGATGTTGCAGAGGCGTGTCAACCAAGACAGTCCTACAACATCCAGAGCCTTGAGGAACTCCGGGCGTATCTCATCCACCCCCGGGGCCCTGCCACGAAGGAGTTTTTTGACCACCTCGGTGACCTCAGTCCCAGAGATGGGGGAGCCCACCTCTGAGTCCCCAGGCTCTGCTTCCTCATTGGAAGGCATGTTAATGGGATTGAGTAGGTCTTCGAAGTACTCCCCCCACCGACCCACAACGTCCCGAGTCGAGGTCAGCAGCGCACCATCCCCACCATATACAGTGTTGACACTGCACTGCTTCCCCTTCCTGAGACGCCGGATGGTGGACCAGAATCTCCTCAAAGCCGTCCGAAAGTCGCTCTCCATGGCCTCCCCAAACTCCTCCCACGCCTGAGTTTTTGCCTCAGCAACCACCAAAGCCGCATTCCGCTTGGCCTGCCGGTACCTATCAGCTGCCTCCAGGGTCCCACAGGACAAAAGGGACCGGTAGGACTCCTTCTTCAGCTTGACGGCATCCTTCACCGCCGGTGTCCACCAACGGGTTTGGGGATTGCCGCCACGACAGGCACCGACCACCTTACGGCCACAGCTCCGGTCAGCTGCCTCAACAATAGAGGCACGGAACATGGCCCATTCGGACTCAATGTCCCCCACCTCCCTCGGGATGTGGTCGAAGTTCTGCCGGAGGTGGGAGTTGAAGCTACTTCTGACAGGAGGCTCTGCCAGACGTTCCCAGCAAACCCTCACAACACGTTTGGGCCTACCACGCCTGACCGGCATCCTCCCCCACCATCGAAGTCAACTCACCACCAGGTGGTGATCAGTTGACAGCTCCGCCCCTCTCTTCACCCGAGTGTCCAAGACATGTGGCCGCAAGTCCAACAACACGACCACAAAGTCGATCATCGAACTGAGGCCTAGGGTGTCCTGGTGCCAAGTGCACATATGAACACCCCTATGCTTGAACATGGTGTTCGTTATGGACAATCCGTGACGAGCACAGAAGTCCAATAACAAAACACCGCTCGGGTTCAGATCGGGGGGGCCATTCCTCCCAATCACGCCCTTCCAGGTCTCACTGTCATTGCCCACGTGAGCATTGAAGTCTCCCAGCAGAACGAGGGAGTCCCCAGAAGGTATGCCCTCTAGCACCCCCTCCAGGGACTCCAAAAAGGGTGGGTACTCCGAACTGCTGTTCGGTGCATACGCACAAACAACAGTTAGGACCCGTCCCCCAACCCGAAGGCGAAGGGAGGCTACCCTCTCGTCCACCGGGGTAAACCCCAATGTACAGGCTCCAAGTCAGG
Organism: Erpetoichthys calabaricus; assembly: GCF_900747795.2. NCBI lineage: Eukaryota > Metazoa > Chordata > Cladistia > Polypteriformes > Polypteridae > Erpetoichthys > Erpetoichthys calabaricus. The sequence continues at coordinate 125,640,557 of NC_041394.2, forward strand.
GGGCAATAAGTATACCCACACCCGCTCGGCATCTCTCACCGGGGGCAACTCCAGAGTGGTAGAGAGTCCAGACCCTCTCAAGGAGATTGGTTCCAGAGTCCAAGCTGTGCGTCGAGGTGAGTCCGACTATATCTAACCGGAACCTCTGAACTTCGCGCACTAGCTCAGGCTCCTTCCCCTTCAGAGAGGTGACATTCCACGTCCCAAGAGCCAGCTTCTGTAGCCGAGGATCGGACCGCCAAGGTCCCCGCCTTCGGCCACCACCCAACTCACACTGCACCCGACCTCCTTGGCCCCTCCCATAGGTGGCGAGCCCATGGGAAGGGGGACCCACGTTGCCTCTTCGGGCTGTGCCCGGCCGAGCCCCATGGGTGCAGGCCCGGCCACCAGGCGCTCGCCATCGAGCCCCACCTCCAGGCCTGGCTCCAGAGTTGGGCCCCAGTGACCCGCGTCCGGACAAGGGAAAACGGCGTCCAAAATTGTTTTCCATCATAGGAGGTTTGTTTAACCGCTCTTTGTCTCATCCCTCACCTAGGACCAGTTTGCCCTGGGTGGCCCTACCAGGGGCATAAAGCCCCGGACAACAGAGCTCCTAGGATCATTGGGACATGCAAACCCCTCAACCACGATAAGGTGGCGGTTAAAGGAGGGGTATATAATATATAATGATAGTGTTTCAGATAAAATCAAGGGGTATAGTTAAATTACTATATTCATTCATTTTTATTGACAAGAATTTAAATATTTCATATAGTGGGTTGAACAATGACTGACTGACTGACTGACTTATCCCCTGTTGTATACCATCTACAGTATAATGCATTTATCCATTATGAATGATGAAGAAAAAAAATGACAAGATGAAACACAATGCATGAAAATTATTAATCAGAAAACCTGTTAATATTATTATAAAACAAAAACTAATATAAGGTGTACTTTATGTTAGAATTGGTTAATAAACACTACAATATAGGTTATTATATATATATACATATATATATATATATATTCATCAAAATATATTAAACAACCATCAACAATTTATTTTTAGAGCATTTTCTATGAATATGTGCCAGAAAATCAAATAAATCATATTAATCTATTCCAGAAAACAGATGCTCAATTAATGTAGCATGAAGAACAGCTTGAAACCTTAACATCTGAGTATTAACTATGTACTCAGTCTATACTACTGTATGTTTCACTCACTGCAAATATTTTATCTTGAACAAGACTATCAGATGTCCCATCAAGTGAGGTCAGTCTTCTTCAGACTCACAGTAGTAAAACTCAATAATTTCTCAAGTCACATCATGGTAGTGCCATCATTAGTTTTGTTTTTTCATACATCCAAAGACTGAATTCAAAACCTGGACTGGTTACTGTGGGGATTATTCACATTCTCTCTGCAAATGCATGTTTTTATCTGGGAACATTGGTATTAAGGTTAGATTTACTGGTGATTCTAAATCTCTTTTTTGTGATTAATTATGTGTGAGTGTGGCATAGCAGTAAAAAGTGCTTATATTACCATATGAAGTCATGCTTTACTATAAAAGGATGTTTGCTTTCTGTCAATCATGCTTTGGGGATTTTCCCCTTACCCTTTCAATACTAGCTAAATGCTGATTTTAAAAATGAATGAATGGAAGCTTACTTAGATAAGCAGAGGCACAGTCTTTCAGGTATCATACACCATCCAAAGTGAGTACTATCTTACATAATCTAAACTCCTGAAGTCACTTACTGAAAAACACTATGCCTTTTACTGTTACACTGACTCTTGTATGAGGCATACTCTGTGAAAAGTACTAAATAAAATAAAGTTTTATATATTTTTATAGTCAGCAAATTTTGAATTGACAACTGTGTTGATAAGCAGTAGTTAACTATGTAATTACTATATAAACATAGACAGAAGTAGTAAGATGAATATGTTTCACAACATAAATTTGACAAGCCTGTTTAATCCAATTCAGAGTCATGGAAGCCTATCTTGGTAACACTGGGCACAGGGCAGGAACCCATCCTGAGTGAAGTATGTTCACACACACACACTCACACACACTCATGAAATAAAATGAAACAGGATGAATGTAGAATCACCACATAACACACACATCTGGATTGAGGAATATAAGTGGAGTACCAGGAGAAAAATCCACTGACACATTGAAAAATTGTGCAGACTCTTCACAAACATAATCCTGTCACAAAATTTGAACCCACGGCATTGGATCCATTCAGCCGTCCGGCTTTGCACTGAATCACCATGTCACCAATTATTTGACAAGTCTGTTATTGTATTTGACTATATAAATGGAACAACAATAATGCCTTGACCGTATGACAAGGATTTAACACCACATACTATGACTGTTAGCTCTGCAGGTACATCTTTTCTTCTCAAATAATTAGTATATAATTTGTATAAGGGAACGCCTTATTGTCTCGTCAGTGGTTGTGTTGACCCATGTTGAATTTCCAAAAGACAGTTTTTCCTCATTTATTTCACATAGACCCTTTTCTGAGAAATATATAGGTCCAAATAGGATTTACGGTGTTGCCAAACCCTAATGGGACAATGCTCCTTTCTTTCAACCCCCCAAAAACTATTTAAAACTCCAAAACACTCCATTTAGTGAGTTTTGCAGATGTAATTATATGTGGAAGAAAGTTTAGTGAGAATTTGCAAAAGGAAACTTGGGCATTTTGCTTATTACTACCTTTTATTTAGTGATGTTATGTTATGCATATCCAACAGACCAAGATTTGGGCCGCCAGACTAGGACATGGTGCATGTTGGTGAAATGTGCTGATAGGAATTTCATTATAATGTGTATGTTTGACAATAACTGCATTCCTATCAAAGCAAAACCTTACATTTTTGAAAAAGCCAATGCTACTGTATATCTAAATATTATTACTAAGTGCAATATAGATAAGCCATGATAAAACAGAAATACACTGTGTCATTATGTTTAGAATATATAAAAAGAAAACAGGGGATAGGTTTTGAAATAAGAATTTAAACTTTTGAAAAGAAACACAACAGCTCATCTTTAAACTGTGACACCATTACTATGAACACAGAGAACAGGCTAATAAGATCTTAGGTCAACAAATCCAGAAGCAGGAAATTTACAACACAATAATAAAAAATTACCAACACAGATGGAGATAAAATTATTGACCAATAAAATATAACCCACACATTTGGAGAATACTAGAAGTCCTTATATTCTACTCAGTTTAAAGAAGATTAGGCACCATCTATTGAGTTTTTGATGCTTTGCAAATACCACTACTAGATACTCTTAGTGCAGAGAACTCAACACTCTCAGAATTACAAGACACTATACACTCATTCTAGTGTGGGAAAGCAGCAGGCCCTGATGGCTACTCAGTGAAATTTTACAAAAAATTTTAAATAAGTTGGCTCCACTATTATTAGCAACATTTTTAGGAGCTAGACACAACAAAAGTCTATCTCAAACTTTTTGCGAATGATTAGTTACTGTCTCACTAAAGGAAAATGATGATTTATTACAACTAGCTAACCTGCGGCGTAGTATATGCCACATAATTATTTATTGATGGGTGAACACTTCCTGAACGACACAGTTGACCAAATGGGGTGGGTTTGAGGATACGACTGTGAGTGAATGAAAGGATGGAACTCTGGAGAGAGCAACATACAATTGTCCGTGACTGAACACTGGTTTTGGCAGATACAGGCATATCGTTTTGAAAGTTTGTCCCTGTGCCTTATTAATTGTCATTGCAAAGGCCAATCTAACAGGAAATTGTCTGTGTGTAAAAGTAAAAGGCAAATTTGAATCTGATGGGGTCAGGGATATCCAGGGAATAAGGACAGTTTGTGAGGTAGGAGCTGCGATAGTTTTACACTCTAGTTCATTGCGGTGAATGCTGGTAACAGTCTGTCTAGTTCCATCACAGAGACTTCTTGCTGGCATGAGGTTTCTGAGAAGCATGACGACTGAACCTATTTTAATTTTGAGTTTATGCGGAGGCATGCCAGTGGGAGTAAGACTGTTAAGAAATTCTTCGGAGAATGAAACTTGTTCTGCGGGATCATCTGTGACGATGGAGGCAACGCTGGTGAAAGTTACTTCGTTGGTAGGGATAAGTTTCACTACTTGTTCATTAAGGTGTATCGAGTCTTCGTTGGTGACGCTTAATATAGCTCGTGTACTGAGTTGTTCTGGAGTCACAGTTGAGAAACATTTTTTTAATGAGTTTTAAGCACCGGGAAAACAATGAACATTTGAAACATCCGTAATGTAATAATCCACCAAGAAAAGTAACATTGCAACAATGCACGCTACGAACCGATCGCTGTAAACAGAAGTGAAAACAAAATCAAGCCCGGTGCATTCTTTAACTGCCTTCTCTGCCTTATGCATCCAGCCCCCTCTCTCTCGTGTGTGTGTGTGTGTGTGTGTGTGTGTCTGTCTCTCTCTCTCTGTCTCTGTCTCTCTCTCTCTCGCGCGCCTCTGTGTGTGTGTGTGTGTGTGTCTCTCTCGCGCGCGCCTCTGTGTGTGTGTGTGTCTCTCTCTCTCTCACGCGCCTGTGTGTGTGTGTCTCTCTCTCGAGCGCCTGTGTGTGTGTGTCTCTCTCTCGCGCCTGTATGTGTGTGTCTCTCTCACGCACCTGTGTGTGTGTGTCTCTCTCGCGCACCTGTGTGTGTGTGTATCTCTCTCGCGCGCCTGTGTGTGTCGCTCGCTCTCACTCGCTTGCTGCACAGGGAATGCACAGGGAGAGACTGAACACGTGCGGAAATCATCGGTGCGCATGGCTGCTTAGTGAATTATTGTTGGTGGGCGGAGCTCTGTGAGTTGGCAGGCGTGGCTCTGTCTTGCGTGCGTCTTGCTTGCCATGTCTTGCGTGCGTCTTGCTTGCCATGGACTTAGTGAATTATATATATATACAGTAGATGTGCACTATGATGCCAACCAATTTCACTTCTGAATATTGATGGTAAGATACTCTCCAAAGTTATAGCTAGAAGGATTGAGAAAGTGCTTCCTTCTGTAAAATCACAAAACCAAACCGGATTTATTAAAGACACTTAGCTTCTAATCTTTGACGTTCGTTTAATGTAATATACTCACTCATAAAATCTAACACACCACAGATCTTATTATCTTTGGACGAAGAAAAAGCATTTGACATGGTTGACTGGAACTACCTATTCACCACATTGCACAAATTTGGGTTTGGTCAAAAATATGTGCATAGCTCAAACTATATAAACCCAGAAGCCTCAGTGTATATTAACAACATTATTTCAAACGACTTCAAACTAAAGTGTGGTATTCAACAAGGATGCCCCATATCACCATTGCTCTTTGCAATTACCATTGTGCCACTGGCCATTCACTTTCGAATGTATCAGAGATAAAGGGGATTACCAGAGAAGGACTTGAACAGAAAATATCACTCTATGTCAATGATATGGTACTGTATACAGTATATCAGACCCACAAACTTCTGTACCAGCTGACCTCAATGCACTAGCCGAATTTCAAAGGATATCTGGACTCAAAATTAATTTGAATAAAAGTGTGCTTTTTCCAGCAAACTATAGCGAACTAGCACACAATATTAGGCTGGACACCTTCCCATTTATTTTAGCAGATCACTTCAAATACCTAGGGGTAAACATCGCAAGTAAATATAAAAATTTTGCTATCTGCATGGAAAAAATTAAACAAGATGTGAACAGGTGGCCTACCCTTCATCTCACATTAGCTGGGAGAATCAGTACTTTCGAGATGAACATCCTTCCCAAGCTTCTTTTTCTATTTCAGAGCATCCCCATATACATTAACAAATTGTTCTTTAAGAAATTAGATTCCATTATATCCTCTTTTATTTGGAATTTGAAACATCCTCACATCCAAAGGGCATAAAACTGAAGGAGGCATGACACTACCTAACTTTTAATTTTCTTACTGGGCATCATATATATAAGGTATAAAGACCTGGATATTGACACAAATTGATGAATATACACAATCCTGGTCTGCAACAGAAATAAAATCTTGCTGTACTTCTTTATATGCCCCAGTAAATACAAATTATCATCAATATACTAATAATCCAATTGTGCAACAATCACTCAGAATATGGAACCAATGCAGGAAGCACTTTAAGACAAAGTATCTTTTATCTTGAGCATGGGAAGGACGCTATATAAATAAAATGTATTATTATTATTATTATTATTATTATTATTATTATTATTATTATATTATATTATTACTATAGAAATAAAATGTATTATTATGATTATTATTATCTGTTGAACCTCTACATGATAGTCACTTTTTTCTACCCTCTCAAACCTACTCAGTATTTAATGATTGGAAAATGTCTAGGATTAAAACACTTGGAGAACTGTATATAGATAATGTCTCTGCATCTTACAAACAATTGCATTTCAAATTTAAATTCTCACCCTCATGATTTTTCCACTACTCTGAAATCAAAAACTTTACCAAAAGGAGCCTGCCCAATTTTCTTCATCTTCTACACATTGCTATCCCAGAGGTAATACTGGTCAGTCTTGAAGGCTCAGACAGCATCTCAATAATATATAAAACATATTAAAGTCTCTTTCTTTCAAAGATCCCAGGGTATGATGGAAAAAGGATCATTCACTTAACATTTCAGAAAATGAGTGGAATAGAAGAATACACTCCAGCTCCAGATGCACAAGCATTCAGTCATTCAACTTAAACTCACATCTATCTTATTTAAAATTGTCCCAAAATATATCCAGGGCATGATTCAACCTGTGAATGTTGCAATCTAGCTCCATCCTCACTAGGCTACATGCTTAAGGTATGCACCAAATTAAAATCATTCTGGACAAAAGTTTTGAATGCTTATCAGACAGCCTTCATGTCAAAATAACTCCAAACCCATTAACAGTTGTGTTTAGTGTATTCCCAGATGTGCTTAAAATGGAGATAGACAAATTGACTGCAATTGCCTTTACCACACTACTAGTACATAGACTTATCTTGCTCATCTGGGAGAATCCCAGCCCACCTGTTACAAGTCAGTGGGTAACTGATATTCTGCACTATTTGAAACTAGAAAAAAATAAATTCTCACTTAGAGGATCTGTTAAAAACTTACTTAAAATGTGGTAAATCTTAGAATAAGCATGTACAGTAAATCAGGGAAAAGGACATTCTCCTTTTTTGTTAATTTTAAATATTTGCTTGTGCTGTTGGCTCTCTTCTCTTTCAGGAAGGGATTGAATTCTGGTTTGTTAAGTTTGACTTGAGTGTATGTATGTTATTTTCTTCAAATAAAATCAATAAAATAAAATGCCATTAGTAACTTTTACTGTTTCTTGATGGAAGACATTTTTTCAAGTCCATTTTATGACAGGGCACATGATTTTAGACTTTGATTCCAATACAGCATTGTAATTTGTAGTAATTTTAAATCAACATTAAATGAGTCTGCTTTGAATCTTTGTAACATTATTGAATACTGCCATTGGTGATGTCTCCTGTCTACAGAGACTCACATTAGTGTCTGTGAACCCTATTCTCCTCAGCCCCCTTACTGCAGATTCAGATATTCACCAAGCCATCCAGTTTATTGATGTGAGTATTAAACATATATTCATAAACCCACACTAAACCAGGAAATACAAGAAATAACATTCATGGTTACAATCCAGCAAGGAGCTATCAGAATGATGGAATCCAGTCATACATAAACAGAACAAATCCTCAACTCATGAGAATACAGAAAATAATAGTCATCAGAGAGGAAGTGTTGTTGACAGCTGGAATGCTAACATTTCAGGCAGCAATGACAAAAGGATCAATATTTAAAAAACAGGTAAATATCTGCTTTCTTACCTTAACCCATCAAGCACACATAATAGGAGAACACAAGGTACTTCCATTAGTATATTAAATGAATAATAAGTTAAATTTATCATTGTAAATTACACAATATTTCTCCCAGAAAACCTGACACTGTTAAAATTCTCACAAACTTTGATAAATTTACAGTTAAAATACATACACTGTATAGGAACATTTTTCATATACACTTTCAAGTGTTAATTTAGCACTATCAGTTTTAATGTGTTGCCATAATATAGGCTGAAGAGATCAATGGAAATTTTTCAGAATTAAAGAGCTTGAAGAATTTAATTCTAATGACATATTCACAGAATTAAAAAGTCCATATACTTTTTAAATTGTAAACAAGAATAATATGTCTATAGTTTGTGCCATATGTCTAAATGCTATCAAGCTCATTCTTTTTTGTTGGCTTATTGTAAAATATATATTGTTAATATTCTATTAAATTTGCAATTAATAATTAAATTAAAAGTTTTTCAATAATACACTAATTAACAGTTAGATTGTGATGTTTAATTTCATACAGTAAAGCTGATATGAATTTATAAAATATATATGCATCAAATAGAATGATAAATACAGTATTTCATGAAATGAATTCAGAAATAAAAAAATAACATTGTAAGTACTCTAAAAAAATTTCACAGACACAGTCCTTGTATTACCAGAAGACATCTGGAAATGTAATTACCAGAGCATATCCATGATCCTAATCCTGAGTAAATTTGTCATGTCAGTATTTTTTTAATTCTTGACTCAAATAATTACAGACAGAAAAAATGGACTATAAAAAGTTTTTGGCACATTGTTTCCTCCTCTAGTAATACAACCTCATATGCTGGTTCATCAGTTGGTTTTTGTGACTTTAAACAAATAAACATGTACATAAGACATCTTCACAAATCTGAATTTTCAAATGTTCATATCACATCTCCTTCAGGTGACAAAATGGGTTTTAGTAAATTGTTAAAAATGATTATCTCAAATGGAAATACTTAACAGTGCTCAGCTACTAAACTATAACCAATTAAGACTGGAGTATCTTACCATATGTGTAGTTCCATTGTGTGATGCTAGAACAGCACCTTTGCAGGATTTTTTAATGCTCGTCAAAATATCAGATGGAGACATAGGCAATGAAGCTTTACTAACCAAGAAACCTAGATAGAAAAGGAAAAAGGATACATTTAGGAAACCTTTCCTGGAAAATGTGACTTTTCTATCACAGCAATAGTGTGCTGGTCCACCATTCCTAGAGATTGATCTGTCTAAATTATAATTTAATAACTTATTATATCACAAATATAATCAACGCATACATTAATGCATCACAACCTGAGAATACCTTGCTCTCAGACTGACATCAAACAAACTTAAATGCAACCTGACACTCAAATTTTAAAGACCAGTTATGATGTTAAAAAAGACTACAATATTACATGTAAAAATATTATCATTTTTATTATTGAGAGGAAAGTAGTACCAAAGATTAAGAATTTAAAACTGAGTGTGTTTTGGTTGTTTGAAATATATAAATCAGAATTAAATTTCTGAAAGCCTTTAAAAATGCAATTAAATTTGTACTGATTTAAAACAGATGGATACCGATCTACAGTATGTCCCGCCATCATCATAAAAAGATTGCTGCTAAAGCTTCAAAAACGTAAAAAAGCTGTATATAATTTTACCACTTTATAATCTATAAAACTAGATCAATTTGCCAAAATCTGATATTACTGAAGCACACTAAACACTTAATTTACATAATCAGATTTGGCTTACTTTAATCATTTTCTGCTGCACTAAATCTACATTAAATCTATGCTGAAACATTTTATTATATAGCCAAACAATAAACTATTGAATTCTGCCAGACAAGAATATACAAATACACTATATGAAATAGATCAAGAATACTTTGTATTTTTAACAATAACCCTTACCAATATTACATTTCATAAGGTGGAATTACTTTACATTTTTGAAAAATATGGCAGTTTTCCAATAGACTGTATAAAAACAGAGGGCATATTTTATAACACTAAAACAAACTGCATGAAATAAAAAATATAAGAAAGAAAAATGATCCAGCTATCAAACAACTAGGCTTGGAAAACTCCACATCTGCTATAATTGAAAACCAAATTAAACCGACCTGTCTCAAGAAATATGAGCTCCATAAAAACATCTTGTAAGAAACGTGAATCTCTCTAGCAGATAAGGTAAATAATTATAACATGTTGAAAGACACAGAACATTGCTGAAATATAGTTGCTTAAAAAATAAATGCAGAAAGTACGTTTTTGAAAATTCTGTTAAAATTTCAGAGATGCTCATCTTACAGTGCTCCCAAACCTGTCGTCAATATATTTATCTGATAAAATGTTTCCCTTCAGAAGAAAGAGAAAAGACATGACAAGAATTAAATAAATATTTGTTCTGTAACATAAACTGCTGTTCACTTCCATACCATGTTATTTGTTTTGGTTATAGAATGACAAAGAAGAATCACAGGGATATAATGATTATGTTTCCACATGCTACTTTTATATGATGCATTTCACACATTTTAATCACATAGTATTTTCAAAGTGAGTGTCTGTAATTTTATCACTGGAAAAAATGATAGTAAATAGCTGCTAATATTAAGCATGAGAAAATCTGCACAATGTAGTATTTATTCAGTATTTATTTCAAACATAATATGTTCTTAAATTAAACACAAAGCATGAATCTGTTTAACAGTACTGCACATTTTCAAGTTCATTACACAGATATTATTATTAAAATGTTTTAATTTTTTCCTTTTCATTTATTTATTTTATCTTTTTAGATAGTTCATTGAATTCAACATTCTGTATGATGGCTTCTAAGTCAATATAGCAATGTCTAACATCTCAGTGATACAAAGTCCTTGGCTCTGGCCCCAAATTCAGTTGTTACCCTTCTGTAGATGACAAGTTCTCCTTTTAACTGTGTGAGTTGTCCTACAGGTGTTCCAATTTTCTTTCTCAAATTCCAGAGTTGTGCTGGTTAGTTTGACTGATGATTCCAAATAATACCTATATGAGTGTGAATGTGGACCCTGTAATGGCCTGGCACCATTCTTCTCTTCCTTGCGCCTACAGCTGCCAGAACAGACTTGCCCCAAACATAAGCCTTTGGCAGACAACATTTTAAAATATCTATATTTAAAAATGGTTAAAAAGTAACTACCTGAAATTACATATTTTGATCTGAATACAAAATATAATAATCAGAAAATTCAGTCCATTTTGTTGGAAGAACAGCACCCACACTATTCTTAAATGCTAACTAAAATGAAAAATCATTGTTAGTTCTTGTTTTTGCGTGACCTCTTCATTACTAGTTAGCTCTGCACACTGTAACATGCAGCCTCTTGTTTCAGTTGAATGCTATCTTCTGTCCCCCTGAGTTGCCTGCCAGAGTACTTTTTGTTGAGAGACAAACACCTAGCAGTGAATGAAATTTTAAAGGGGAAGCAGTTTACTGAATAAATACTGTAACTATGGAACAGTACAATGTTCAGTTCAAAATTTTCAAGTAGGTCCTTTCACCTAGTTTAGAACACTCGTTCTCAAGTTCAGTCATGGGGGCCCTGTGGTTGCAGGTTTATGTTCCAGCCAGTTTCTCAATAAGGCAGTCATTGTTACCTTTAATTGATTTAATTGTTTAATTAACTGACCAGTTATTCATTTTATTTTGCATTTAGAAATAGAGAGTAGTGTCAGATTTATACTTGCAGGAAATTACGACATTTGTATTTTTTCTGTATCTTTACATGTTTAATTTGTTTTGTTATTTTTTAACTTTCTTTTTCTGTGGAGTTTTCTTTCTTAATTGAGTCTGAATACCAGCATTTAATGATAAACAGGGCTGACTAATACAAGTGCAAACGACTCTGAAAAGGGCAACCACTGTAAAGGGTATAAAGGTAGAAAATCTTCATTGCTTTCAAAATACAAACAACAAAATGTTTATTTTTTTTAATTTTAGCAAAATATGTTTTCTCAAATTTCAAAAGTATGTATTTTTAAAATTATCTTTAAATCTTTCAAAGTCAGTTTTAACATAATCATTTTTAAAAGGCTCCCACAGTCCAAAGACATGCAGGTTAGGTGCATTGGCGACCCTAAATTGCCCCTAGTGTGTGGTTGGTGTGCGTGTGTGTGTGTGTGTGTGCCCTGCGATGGGCTGGCGCCCTGCCCGGGGTTTGTTTCCGGCCTTGCGCCCTGTGTTGGCTGGGATTGGCTCCAGCAGACCCCCATGACCCTGTAGTTATAGGATATAGCGGGTTAGATAATGGATGGATGGATTTTTAAAAGGGCATATATATTATTAAGAGCTGAATATGTACAATGTAACTTTAAAAATCTTAAGCCATCTTTTTTACCCTTGATGTTGCTCTTTGTAAATCAACCAGAAAGGTTTTTCTAAATCTCAATACATCTGAACCTTCTGTCCCTCTTCATCAATGGAATAAAGCTAACCTTAAGGACACTACATGTTTTATCTATATATAACAAGCTTGCATGCAAAATATAAAGGTTGCTGTAGGGGAGAGAAATGAGTTTAACTTTTATGAAACAAGCCTCCATATAACCAAGTATACTATTGACGTAATGTGTGCTGTACTTTGAAACCATGTGCACCAGAGGTTTAAATGTTAATTTTTCAATCACATTTATCACATACTATGTGTTTTTTCTTTTGGCCCACAGTAACATAAAATTGAATCACTCTTCAGCTGCTTTGCAGGAAATTGATGTATCTATATTTTTTAAAAACAGGAGTAAACTGAATTTTTCTACATTTACAGTATATGCATTATCCTCAAATATATATAGTGTACATAACTGATTTTGGACAATTGGTTCAACATCACTACTACAGAATCCCAGAAGGAGGTTCACAAATGCCCATTCACTAAAATCATATTGTTGTTTCTTCCTTTTTTGGTGACTATATATAGTATGTGTCTGTGTGGTTTACAAATACATAGTTAGAATTAAAAATGTGATTGAGTATTTAACTATATTAGGCTAATACACCTTTCTGGTGAAAAAAGTTGCAAATGTTAATTCCACATTGAAAAATATAAATGTTATCTTTTCTCTTCTGGATGATGCATGCTGGCACACTTCCACTTTAATTTATCATGCAGACATACAGAGTCAGCTATCAAGACATCCGGGGATCAGTGCCAAAATTTTAATTTCCTCTATATTGCTGGAGCTGTGTTTTATTTTTTAAAGAAAAAAAATGCTTTTTAAATTTTAAAAATTAACACAATGTTAAAGAAGCCTAGGGATGAAACCAAGTCCTACAAATAAAGCAATCTGGTTTAATGTCCTTGCACGCTTAATTTTACAGAATGTAAACTCTATAACTGCAAAGTATTCCAAGTAATTCACAAAATCTTTTTATTCTTTCTTAAGATTTAACATTATATAATTAAATATATGAAGCAGTAGTTTTTGAATGTATTTGTGGTGGAAAATGATGTATATTCTAAATCACAGTGTAAATTACACTTGTAATTAAATGTTTAACCAAAGACTGATGATGTTCAAGCATCATTTTGAAGGGACCAAGGTTATTGAAGTTCCTGCTGTTCATGACTGGCACACTGAGGTTCAATTACTGTATATTGTTGTACCTTTTAAACTCATGACTCACAAAAACCCTTTGCCTACTTACTGATTGTGGCACTTTACTCATCAAAATATATTGTTATCTTCCAGAGATAACAAACTAGAACATAATGGTAAATCCTCAAGCAGATGAAGTACAGTAGAGTAGCATGTCAATGCATTGCAAATTCAGCTCAGTTACAAGGGAATATTTTACAACAAGTAATATCACACTCTGGTACTGCATTTTAGGACTACAGTCTGTTTTGTAATTTTAAGATCACACCTAATAGGAGCTGGGGATGTTCTGTCTCATTATAATGGATATGCTAGATTGCTCCGAGAAGTGATCTGTTGTTTACAGGCACCTGGCTTGCAGCTCGGGGAGGATCATGCCTATAATACCCAGCGTTATATGTATGTGGTTTTATGTTGGATCCTCTGAATTCTGGTAGCTACTTTTCATGTGCATCTTGTAATATCTCCTACCATGCTTCCTCAGGATTTTTTTTTTTTGCTGCTTTTCTGTCATCGCTCCTCTGTGACACCCCACCCTGCCCATCTCACTTTATCCGCTGTGCTGCGATGCTTCTCTACTACTGTCAGATAAGTATTGACAAAATACTCTTGTGATAAGCTCCTTCATATTAAACAGTTTCTTCAGAGTATTTTAACCACCTTGAGCATGCAAAACGACTATGTAAATAAAATGTATTATTATTATTATTATTATTACATGAGAAGACCGTAGGTATCTAAAGATGTGATGGAATAGGTACTGCAGTATAGATAGAAATGTTGAGGAAATGCATCTTGGAATTTTGCTGACTACTAATATTTTTATGAGTATTTCCATATATACTGATGAATTCAAATTAATGTGAAAGGTTTTCAGTTTGTCCCTTCAATACTATTTGTTTCCATTTTTTATCTACAAGCTAAAAATACAGTTCATAGCAATCTATTTTATCCAAACATAATCTCCACACGAAAGTGTGCATTTGACTGGTTTCAATCTCAATCAGTCACTATCCTTAAAAATTCTCTTGACATCTACAATCTCTTCTTTCAGAGGTTAAGGTTATTGATACTCTGATTATTTCACAGGGTTGTTAGGTTTAGTGTTTCATTGTCTTTAATGACAAGCACAGTTCCAAGTCCCACAATATACCTATGTCTGTTTCAGTGGAACTTGTCCTAAGAGTGAAGTTTTCAAATTCATAATTAGGAACCTACAATGATGGAGTATTTTCTTTTAACAGATACTCCTGGAAGAGTAGTGAAGTTTTAAATTTGTCATTTACTGATTAAGCACATTTAGAAATAGATTAGATCATTTATGGTATACAAGTTTTACTAGTATATTATGTCATCTATAAATTGATATTATTTTGACACAACTCAAAGGTAAAGGAATTTTCCAGCTCGTATTCTAGGATTGCTACCTATCATGGTCTTGCTACCTGATGCAGCTCATGTATCGTCATAGGGTACTAATAGACAATCATCAATTCTTTGTTAACACTGTCAGTATCATGCACCACCAGTAATGCTGCCATTAAAGACTAAAATATGTAGAATAACACTTATTGTTATATACTTAATACATACTCATCAGTCAGTACTGGTACAGCACAGAAAATTGAGTTAAAAAAGGCCTTAGTTACAATGATATCTGGCTAAATTTTGAAGATTTACTAATGTAACTTCTACTACTGTAGTAGTAGGATGGTGTACCATGTTAGCAATTATGGATGTAATGGGAACTGAAACAAAATGACGCCTTTTGCTTCACTTCTCATTGCATCCATAACGGCTAACTTGTACATCTTTAGTAGCAGGGTGGTGTACCAAGACACTTAAATGTACCGCTACTACATGGAAATGAAGACCTGGTTGAAGAAACTGGCACACCTGGACAGTGACATCTTCTTCTTAATGAAATGCAAAAAAGAAAATCTTATCTCGAATGGCAACTTGGCAAGGGATGTAACCGTAAACACTTACAATACTCGGTTTGCAGAGCAACTCTGTACGAGGACATCCGCAAGGCTAAGAAACCACCTAATCAAAATTTTCTACAACATTAAAAAGAACACACAGGAGGAGATCCAAGACGTCATTCTGCTCTTTGGAAATGACATGCAGGATATGGTAAAGGAGCTACATCTATATTACAAAAGACTCCGAATACTGTACTCCTTATTGTCAACAAAAAGAAAAAAGCTGCATAGACTGCAAGAGAAAGCTGGACACTTAAGAGCAAAAAACAAAGAGCAACAGATCTGTATTGTTCATCTTTGCACATACACAGCAAATGAACCAGAAATTCATTCTGCCCTGCAAAGCCAAAAAAAGAAGACTCTGCAGTGGTATGGGAGAATTCTTCAGAAAATTAAGACTTAAAGAATTTTTCCACAAGAAAGAAAACAGCAACACACAGAAACCAACAACAAGCTGCTATAATAACCCCACTAATAAATCTATATGTATACCAGAACCTGGCAGAAACTCCACTCTGGACAATTAAATAGATTTCTTCCAACAGACAGTCAAAATGGGGATTCTAAACAGACAACAAAATCGGATGCAAAACATCATTATTCACAAAGTGAGAGCCATACATTCACTAAGAGAAAATACAGAGATCATCATTCAACCAGCGGACAAAGGGGATGCCTTAGTCCAGGTTAATACTTCAAATAACGCAATGCGTTGTACTGTTTATGCTTGTGCACATACTTTACGTAAATCTGGAAGATTCCACCAGGTGGCAGTGTGAGATATCATCACAGCAAAAAAATTTTCAGCTTTGCTGTGTTGTGAATTACCTGAAACATCCATTAAATTCTGAGGACACCTTGCCACAATATCTCTGCAAAGGATGTTTAATGATTACATCTATCAATCCAGTGATGTGCCCATTCCAGCAAGCATTGGGTGCGAGACAGAAATAATCCCTGGACGAGGCATCAGCTCATTACAAGGTGAACACAAGCATTCATATACACTAGTGTCATATTAGCATCACCAAATTCCCAAACCTTCATGTCTTTTAAGGAAAATGGAGCACACTGTGGAAACCCCACAGGAAGACATGCAAACTCCAGACAGGGAACACCAAGTGCAGCCCCCACATGTGTAATTATTAACAGTATTCTTTATTTAAATGAAGTTAACCACTTATCTATAAAATGTAATATACATACTTTAATGCATTTCATCATGAAAGTGTTATCAAGTATAAATCCAAGGATTCTAAATTTGCAGAGAGTGGGAATATCATAAATTTTATGTGTTCTGTGTAGTGATAGTGTCATTTCAGGAGAAAGCCTCAGAAACAGTGATTAACAATTGGGTCGGTTTTAAAATGATGTTTACGACATTCAGCTTTAATGACAAAATAAACTATGAGATTAAAATGGGCATTTCAAGATTAAAGCCAAAATTTCCACTTTAATCACAAAATAGACCTTTTCAATTTGCCCTGTCGCTGAAAAACGCTGCCATACATTCTAATTATGTAGAGAAGGTGCAAAAAAAGATAAAAAGACAGCACAGAATATGGTATGTGAGACTTTTAAAATGTATAGTGTCATTACGTTGGGGAATATGCAACGCTTGAATATAAAAGCACCACGAATGCATTTATATGTCAGCATTTTGCTTCACCACATTGAACCATTCATAAAACATTGAAGCACCCACATCGATCCTGTACGATCCACAAAGCAGTTTTCTGTCATATGTAGATAGTAAACAGAGACTCTGACGTCACATTCCAACTTGATCACACTGCACCCCAACCCACGATGTTTTGCTGGTACCACAACTCTTCAGAGGACGTGCTCAGAGGAAGCTTCAAATGAACACTGGGAACGCGTGGCAGCCATGATGCGTGTGTGTAAGTGTTTTGAGCGTGAAGTATAAACCAGCCCTTAGTCATCATGAACTCAGCAGACTATATATAGGAGGCGTAAAGGCAATTGTCCAATACTACACATTATTGCATACTACAGAAAGACCCCACAGAACTCTATAAGATGGAGCTAAAAAAGGTAGCAAGTAGCTTCCCTCTTGACATCAGTTTAATTCCTCAGAACCCCAAAATGGGTTACTACTACATGCTTCAGACATGCTTTAAAATTCAGTCTGACACAATTTATTCTCCTTTGGACAGGACTTCTACTTGCCATACATGGGGATTGCAATGGTCTGTTGGTTCACACCTCAATTACATGAACTTATTTATGGCAAAATTGGATGAAAATTTTATATCAATGTGTGTCTTAAAATCATTGTTGTATCTCCATTACATAGATGACATCTCTATATTCGGCACTGCGAGTGAGAAGGACCTCCTCCATTTTCATAACAAATACAACTCTTTCCACCCCAACATAAAGCTAAAGCTTAATTGCTCAAAAACAGAAGTAAACTTCCTTGACACCACCATTCACCTCAAAGACAATACTCTTGTGACCTCTATTTTTCACAAACCAACAGACAAACGGACATACCTGAGAAATGATAGCTTCCACCCAAAACATATAAGGTGCTCTGTCATTTTCATCCAAGCAATCTGTTACAGTCGTATTTGCTCAGACCCGACAGACTGGGATAAACAATTGTAAAAGATCAGAAAAGATTTAGTTTTAAATGGATATACTCCCAAAACAAAGGACACTCAAACACAGAGACAACCTTCTGGCATATAAAAACAAAGATAACAAAAACGCATCCCCCTTGATATCACCTATAATCCAGATCTTGAAGTACTTCACAAAATTATAAAAGAACTTAAGCCGATACTAAACAATGATGAAATGCTGAAAGATGCATTCCCAGAACCGCCCCTCCTGGCATACAGACAACCACCAAACCTGCAGCACCTAATTGTCCGAAGCTTCCTGAATGAACCAACAGAAAATGCCTACAGAATTTAAGACTGGAGAGGTATGTTCATTTTTAACACTGAAGGTGACCTACTTAAACGTTTTCAAATGCTATTTCTTTCCTAGTGTATATATAAACATGGGGAACTCTATTTTCTATACTATAATTTGCCTGAAGGGGCACCTGAACTGCCTCGAAATCTTGCATATTCCAATCTATTCAGTTAGCATTTAAAAGTGTCATTTTGCTTCACGTCTCTATTTAAACTCAAATTATCATTCACGTACACAATCAGAATTTACAACCGTAAAACTAGATAAAAGACTGGTTGCTCATTTTAAAATAAAACTAAGCAATGCCGGCAGCATTTTAAGATCACACTTCATATGATTGCTGGCTGAATTGAAAAAAATAAAGAGAAAATATGATGTTTCGCTTCTGTAGTCAGCCTTTGTGTTTTCATAGTAGCAGTTCTCTGAAGTCTTAGGTAGACTTCTTAAATATGAGACATTTAGTGAACTTTAAGATAAATCCTTTACAGATGGTTGAACTGTTTGTCATTTGCAGACTCAGCATGTTGAATACAGAAACATTCACAAATTATTTGCAGCATCAGAAATATATTATATTGTAGTTTGGAGGTATGGTGTGAAACTGTTTATTTTGAATAATTACTATAAAGGGGGAACAAACTTGTGCCTGTAAGAAAAGTGTAACAAAGAGAGTAATACAGTAAAACATTTGAGAGGAAGATGTTGGTCAAGGTCAAAGTGAACCTTGGTTATATAGTCATGCTTGTTACAATTTAATACCAAAAACATGAAAAAGAAAGAAAAACTGTACAGAAAGAGAAAAAAGAAAAACAATCCCCATTTGAAAAAAAAGTCACCTGCTTGTCACCCTGTATAATTCAATGACCTAAATGCTGAAGGTACATATGATTTCTTGTAGTAGTAGTCAATTAAATAATGAATTGCTGGAAAAAGGTTGTATTTACTAAAATACACTATGTACACAAAAGTTAAATAAACTAATCAAACAATAAATATTCAGTATCATAGTAGTAAAAATGAATCAGTTGTCCTTACACAAATTATTTAAGATGCCAAATGTGTAGTATATGTATAATTCACCTGGCCTGGATCTTACCCTTCAAAAAGCAAGCAATGAGCATTTTGCTTCTATGACTTTATTTTTAAGCAAACAATCCCTAACATCAAGTTACAAAATCCTCATGTGTTTTCACAAATATCATGAATAAGGTTTTTAAGCAACTGGTAGTATGATCTTTGCATAGCATTTAAGCCTATTTATGAGTGACACAGTTATTTATTTTAAATAGGGTAAATAAACATGAAACAGATAGCTGGTTAGTTGTAGAAATAAAAAAAATGAAAAACAAACTTGTCCTTCAGGTGTGCATCAACAGCCACAATTGTATTATTTTAATCTCCTTTTTATTTTGTTTAGCTTGTAAAATAATTATTACCTTTATTTTCCTTTGGTACATGAATTCAGACACAGCCCTTTTGTAACAGCCCTGGATTGTTATGTATCAATTGAGCTCTCTTTATCACAGAGTAACTTACCTGAAGGAATGAGGTGGAAGATAGTGGATAAGTTTAACCGACTGACATGTAGAGTAATGCACATTTCAATAACAGCCTATAGCATACGGTAACCCAGTAACCTTTTGGATTCAATCACACAATAAGTAAATGATGCCAAAATCTAGGTAGTACTCACTTACTATGTAAAGGCATTCACAAGACTGTCAAAATGGCCCCTACACTTCACTCAACAAATAAGCTCTTGACCAAGCAGGAGATATAGTAAACTAGTTTAAATGAATTCCTGTAGACTGTTTATTCCCAAAGAGCAGACAACCATGCAATACAGTTCCCTGGGGAAGGGAAAAAGATTGTGTTTAACCACGACATCTAGCATAGCTTTTAACCAGAGAGCGGGTGCATTCATGAAATTCTGAAACAGAATCACATTTTGAACTATGTCACACTCTGTACTTCAGCAGTGGGTAAAAAGTTCTGTCTGTGGGTGTACAGTGGTGTAGAATCAAAGCTTATGAGACATACAGTTTAATTGCTGGGTCCTACATCCAACTGATCCAACACAACTAAAAAAGAGTAAATTACAGGACATGTACAAAAAGAAAATGATTTTTCCTCCATTACAGAGACAGGCACAATTAACAAAATTACAATATATAACTTTATATAACTGCAAATGGGCAATCGGTCCAGTAAAGCAAAAACCTTATTATTAAAAAAAGTACTGAGGTTAATAAAACACTGAAGCAGGACCATTTATGAAGCACTTACTATATGACAAGCACTCCATAAAATAACAAGAGTTTTATTGTTGAAATTTATGTTGTTCTTTATGATTTGTCTGTTACTCAAATGTACACAATTAACAGATTTGCAAACATGAACAGCCATCTGCCTTGCCACTTATTAACCCTGTTTAATCCAATTTTTAGGATTGTGAGGAGCTAGACCCTGTCTCGGCTCTCCTGGGTGCAGCACAGGAAATTAACCAATACTGAGCACCAGTCCACTGCATGGCACGCTCAAATACACAACTACTGTATATCGGGCCAATTTACATCTGCCAAAAATTAACAGGCACTCCTTTGAGATGAAAATTAAAGTACGCACAGAAAATCTACTCAGGAAAAGATAATGACTGCTGCAAGTTACAGAGCTAGTCTCCTCTAATTGTGACGCAGCAGTACCTAACCACTGCATCACCAAGCTGCCTCTAACATTACCTGGATTTTTAAAAATATATGTTTGAGGTTTGATTAAACTACAAACACCCATCTGTTGTGAATTTACTGTTCTAATAATGACTGACACCATAAAAAATAAAAATAACATACAGGAGGAAAAAAATAAATAACACAGAGTGAACATGGAAACTCCAAGTCCACTATTCTAATAAACACTGCTCTGTCCCAGAGACATATAACCTACTTTAATTATTCATCCATTGCAAATTGCATAAATAAAACATTTTCTTTGGACTTCTTGGAGCTCCCTATAAATTGTTTCCTCACCTAGTGTGGATCCTTTGAGGTTCTCCTTCAGCACAAAGATGGAGCATATCCCAGTGGTATCAGTGCAATGCTACTCCACTGCTGGACACACTGATGTACATATTCACACTGAGTTACGTTAGAATCTCAGATTAGCATAACGCAGCTCCCCCAAAAGCTATTAGTTTTAAAAAATAAAGATGATGTGGCAGTAGCTGAATGAAGAGGGCTGGAACACCATCATTCAGTTTGTTTAAGGTGCTTTTCTTATTTGCAGAACTAAACTTGTATAATTTTTGATAGGCCCTTAGCCTCTGCTTATGATAGACATCTATTAAAAAGTTTAAACATTGTGAAGTAGAACTGAATTTAAATAAACTGGACAGTACAATGTTAGAGGGATAGTAAATACTTTATTAGTCCCAATGGGGAGATTTAGCTTTATACAAAAGCTTCATACCTAAATAAATATTATAATAAACAACATCCCCTCTCAGAAACACACCAGAATTAATAAAAACTAAGAAATAAAAGATGGAATCTGTGAGAGGTGTCCCGCGGTGGGTTGGCACCCTGCCCGGGATTGGTTCCTGCCTTGTGCCCTGTGTTGGCTGAGATTGGCTCCAGCAGACCCCCGTGACCCTGTGTTCGGATTCAGTGGGTTGGAAAATGGACGGATGGATCTGTGAGAGGTTAAGAAATAACATTTGTATCCGGAAAATGGAATACAGTTTTTCCCATTTCTGGAGTATAGGTGTGTGCTGGTGCCCTTAGGAAAGAGGGATCCAGTTTGGGGTTTGTTAAAGGGCTTGATGTCTCCTGGTGACTGAGTCTATGTATGGAAAAGAGCTTAACTGGATACTTAAATGAATAAACTACTGATCCTGTTTCAGTTATACGAAGTTAAGAGTATCATTTTGTAATATTTATACACATCAGCAGCCTACGGGTAGCTCGCAAATCTGGAGTGTAAAATTCAGCAGGACTATTTATTTAAAAAAAAAAAAGGTTTAAATAAGATACTTTAACGTCATTAGCGCAGCGTTAAAATAGCAAAGTAGAAAATGCAAAAAAAAGAAAAAGAAAAAAACAAACAGGAAGAGGTGGATTTTATTGCAAAAATTGGCCAGCACTGCCTTAATTTATCAATAAGTTTATTTGTTTGAAATGCACATGTGGTATATTAAATAATCTTTGAGTGACCACATAACAGGGCTACTCAAATTCAAGTTGACAACTTATGTTACGGAGTTCACAGCGTGACGCACATTTGCTTATTCCCTGACTTTTAAGTAGCACGCACACACATACAAATCCACCCAGTTCAAAAATCACTCCGAGCGCAACGACCGGCGGTGTCTTATCTTACTGCTGCTCCCACTTACCGGAAGTCACCCACTGCAGCACGAAGAGCTGAACTTTAAGTCGTGTCATTGTTATTCTCAGTCGCACGTGGTCCGCCAAGTTAAGAAAAAGGAAACAAATCAGAAAAATTAACTTCAAGTGTCCGAATTCTAAATAAATACACCGCCTACACTATACAGTTGTTCAATTAACGCTCAATATCAAGGGACGTCGTGTGCGCGCGGCGTCACCAAGGTGTGTCAGCAGCATTACAGGTTTACCTGGTGGCGCGCCCCACTCTCGGTTTCTCGTTCTCTCTCTCTCTCTCATTTTCGGATCATCGATCTAAATGGATTTGGGGATGTGCTAAACTCAGGTGGGATACGTCTTTGCGTCATTCAGCGTCGAAACCCAAACAGTTCTTTGAAAGAAAACCAGTGCTTTTTATGCAATATTTCTGTGTCTCCACTGGTGACCCTCAAAAGGTTGAAACTATCACAGCGGAAGTATTGTTAATGATTGTGATACGCTCGAACAGTATCCAGGGGCGAAGTGGAAAAACACGCTGTTTAACAACATTTGAACGTCTTGACAGCTATAGGGTGTGCGAT
Organism: Erpetoichthys calabaricus; assembly: GCF_900747795.2. NCBI lineage: Eukaryota > Metazoa > Chordata > Cladistia > Polypteriformes > Polypteridae > Erpetoichthys > Erpetoichthys calabaricus. Next base: position 125,664,045 of record NC_041394.2, read on the forward strand.
CCAAAAATATATATTTACATATTTATTAAAATATAGACTTCAGAGAGCGTAATGTACAATGAGTGTTTGGTTGATTTAACAAGGTGATAGGGAACATATTTTAATCATTTGAAAAAGCATTATACTTTTTGATATAAAGTAAAAAAGCCGTTTAATAATTTTAATAATTTCATCTACTGTATAGAAGGTATCTAAAATAATTCAGCGCGAGCTTTCTTAAACGCTTTCAGCATATCAAAAATGCATATTATTGTTGTTATTAACATTCTCGAATACGTTTAACAGTTTTCTGCATTGGATTTACATTGACCTCATTATTTCTTCTTCTTCATCATCATTATTATTATTATTATACGGACAATTGTATCCTGATTCCCTGTTGTTTCATTTATTTCAAACTTCCTCACTTGACCTATCAGAATTTTCAGGCTTAACAGAATCCTCAGATTCCTATTCAACACTACAGAACTATTAGTCTTTTTTTGCTTTTATTTTTATTATCTGTTCCCAAAATGCCCTTAGTAACATTATTACTCTACTACTTTTAACCTTTCCATTGCAGTTCAGTTAGTATTTCTCTCGTACTGTTGTGCAATCGACTCTCCTTTGTCAATTTATTGCATTGCATAAGATTTTCTTTGGTAAATTTCTGCTAAATTCTTATTAATCATAGGTTATTTGTATTACACACCCTTAAAAATAATTTTACTGAATTGTATGGTTCCTAGTAGAATCTTTGCTGGACAAAACACCATTTTATTCTAGAAAGGGTTCTTTACAAATGAAGTTGGTTCTTTGTGCTTTGAAAAACTTGGTAATATGTGGAAGAAACATGAAGTCTTTAGTGTAAGGTAGGCTGAAAGACACTAACAGATTTTGAAAATCTGGACTTAGTCTGTTTTACTGTACGTTTGCAGCAAGAGTCCTTTTAAAATTAGGAACCCACTGGAATTTCATAGATCTGTTACCATTTATCCATGGTTATTTACTATATGAGCCCTTTCTGTTGTTTCTGGAACCTTTATTTGGATTTGGTTCCCCTATGGCTTTGGTTTTCCCCATGGGGAAGGTGCTATATAAATAAAATGTATTATTATTATCATTATTATTATTATTATTATTATTATTATTATTGAAGGACCACTCTGGCATCTTCATTTTTAAGAGTGCAGGACTATTTTTACAGGGGTCACATGCTCCCAAAAATTAGGTCCTTTTATTTTTGGACTCAATGCTAGCCCAGTGGGTGCAGTGAACAAATCTGAACATTAAATTTTGAAAAATGGCACACAGTTTGACTTTTAATGTTGACTTAATTCTTGAAACAAATAGCAGTAAGGGCCTCCGCCTCAAGAATCATTCAACAAGAATCTCTCTTGCAACACGAACAAGGGCATGTTTCCTGCCTGAGGCTCAGAACTTGTCTCTCCATCTGTGTGCATGTGACTTGGTTAAAAGGAAAAGTCTACAGACCTGATGGCTTGATAATTTCCTACAAAATATCACTCAGAACCATTGTGGCAAACAGGGAGCAGCAGGGTGTGGCAACTGCTCCCTATTTATTGTATTATCAAAATATTTTTTACAAAATTTTCTCAATAAAGTATTTGATTTCATATTCACCTATCTTCTTCTTCTTTCCCTATGTAAGCAGAAATTCTGACAAGACCTTTGCCTTCTGCTCTAATCTTGTTTTCTAGTTTCTCTAGGGATGTTTTCATTTCAAAAAGATCTTATACAGTGGCTCATGTTATGTCATTTATTCCCAGTGCAAGAAAAATGTTTGTATCTGCAAGCAAAATCTTTAGTAAATATAAAAATATGGCAAAATAATTTAAATGTCTACATATAACCATTGTGACCTGTAGAGAGGTGTCAGAGCACCGACTCCCATACACTACTGCACAGACCTAGGTTCAGAAAACATTCTATTGAAAGCAGTACCTTTACAGGTTTTCTTTCAGAAGAGTGCAGCTAGAAAGCACTTCTGGGTCAGGCAGAACCACCATAAAACAAAGGAATCCTCTTCCTACAGCATTCCCTGGCAGCCCCCTGGGAACCCAACAGGGCTGTCCTTCAGAACTATACTTCCCATATAGCCCTGCAAGTGTCCAAACTGGAGCCATACCAGAGTAGCACAGCTGCCTACTATACTGGAGGATACACTGCCCTTGGCAAGCAGTTTTCCTTTGTCCATCCATTATATCTTTGTTTCTACTGGAAAACGGAGCAGGAACCATCCAACCTGGGATGCTCATCCATCTGTACCCTTCTTCCATAATGCTCTCTCAGCTGGGTAAGGGACCAGTCTCCATACATTGCACCTCTGCTTAAAGCATAAATCACAGTCAAACACTAGTTACTGATTATATTTGCTGCACACTTAGGTAACTTAGTTCTTGCCCACTACTTTGCCAGTTCTTAATGTCACACAAGCTTTTTTGTACTTTATTAATAATTATTTTCTTTGCTAATTCATGTATAGCTTGTTGTCTTTTAGTATATGTTTTGTGTGATTGGCACTTGGTTGGTGCCAACCTGACACAGACTGACAACAGAGGCACGGGTAAAACAAACAAAAAGATTTATTTTTTCTTCACCTGTGGGGCACGTCTTCCCCGTGAACCCCACAGGCACAACACAGTCCCAAAATACCAAGAAATATCACCCCAAAACACACTCTTTCTCCTCCACTCCTCCCAGGGCGGCGGCGGCGGCGGTGGTGGCGTCGTCGTCGTCGTCCTCCCTGAGTAGTGGCTGCAGGCTCCTCTTATAGCCCACCCAGAAGTTCTCATTGACCTAGCCCAGACGGGCTCGTTAAGCCATGCAGCCCTATGTAGCTCCCCCTGGCGGAGGCCACGGAGCCCAACCAAGATGAGCTCCGGTGTTCCATGACAGTGGCCCAGATGCAACCCAGGGGGGTTGCCAACAAAGTTTCTGAGGGACGTAGCATGGCTCCCATGGCTGCTCCCCCATATTTAGTGACAAAGGGGCGTCAGGTCCCGGCCGTCTGCCACAGTTTCTACAATTTTCTAGTTTATTTTATATTTTACTTATATGATAGACTACATTTCAGGGGAAGATGAAAATGTACATAAATCATAATTGCATCCATCTATGATCATTCAATTGAAACTGTCATAAAATATATTTCTGGGATAAACCATAAGCAAAACTATCTTCTTCCATCTAAGCCTATGATTACAATCCATTGTTAAAATGGAATCTCTATACTGATTCATCTTTCATTTTATTTACCAAATCATTATAATCCAAAGGGTTAACATTCCATGAACATGGCAGAGACCTCTAACAGAACACATTCATATAAACTGTTAAAGGTCCTAAAATTGCCCTGCTTCATTACAATATGAACCTTTGACTAGAAGTGATAATAAACAACACATTTTTATTCTGCCCAACCCTTAAGTGAATTATTTCTAAATCTTACATCTTTAGAGAACTGATATGATTAGAAAATAATTTATTAAAAAAGTATATGAAATAAACATTTTGAATATTTGATACAGTGCATCCGGAAAGTATTCACAGCGCATCACTTTTTCCACATTTTGTTATGTTACAGCCTTATTCCAAAATGGATTAAATAAATTTTTTTCCTCAGAATTCTACACACAACACCCCATAATGACAACTTGAAAAAAGTTTACTTGAGATTTTTGCAAATTTATTAAAAAAAAAAAAAATCTGAGAAAGCACATGTACATAAGTATTCAGAGCCTTTGCCATGAAGCTCAAAATTGAGCTCAGGTGCATCCTGATTCCCCTGATCATCCTTGAGATGTTCCTGCAGCTTAATTTGAGTCCACCTGTGGTAAATTCAGTTGATTGGACATGATTTGGAAAGGCACACACCTGTCTATATAAGGTCCCACAGTTGACAGTTCATGTCAGAGCACAAACCAAGCATGAAGTCAAAGGAATTGTCTGTAGACCTCCGAGACAGGATTGTCTCGAGGCACAAATCTGGGGAAGGTTACAGAAAAATTTCTGCTGTTTTGAAAGTCCCAATGAGCACAATGGCCTCCATCATCCGTAAGTGGAAGAAGTTTGAAACCACCAGGACTCTTCCTAGAGCTGGCCGGCCATCTAAAATGAGCGATCGGGGGAGAAGGGCCTTAGTCAGGGAGGTGACCAAGAACCCGATGGTCACTCTGTCAGAGCTCCAGAGGTCCTCTGTGGAGAGAGGAGAATCTTCCAGAAGGACAACCATCTCTGCAGCAATCCACCAATCAGGCCTGTATGGTAGAGTAGCCAGACGGAAGCCACTCCTTAGTAAAAGGCACATGGCAGCCCACCTGGAGTTTGCCAAAAGGCACCTGAAGGACTCTCAGACCATGAGAAAGAAAATTCTCTGGTCTGATGAGACAAAGATTGAACTCTTTGGTGTGAATGCCAGGCGTCACATTTGGGGGAAACCTGGCACCATCCTTACAGTGAAGCATGGTGGTAGCAGCATCATGCTGTGGGGATGTTTTTCAGTGGCAGGGACTGGGAGACTAGTCAGGATAAAGGGAAAGATGACTGCAGCAACATATAGAGACATCCTGGATGAAAACCTGCTCCAGAGTGCTCTTGACCTCAAACTGGGGTGACGTTTCATCTTTCAGCAGGACAACGACCCTAAGCACACAGCCAAGATATCAAAGGAGTGGCTTCAGGATAACTCTGAGAATGTCCTTGAGTGGCCCAGACTTGAATCCGATTGAACATCTCTGGAGAGACCTTAAAATGGCTGTGCACCAACGCTTCCCATCCAACCTGATGGAGCTTGAGAGGTGCAGCAAAGAGGAATGGGCGAAACTGGCCAAGGATAGGTGTGCCAAGCTTGTGGCATCATATTCAAAAAGACTTGAGGCTGTAATTGCTGCCAAAGGTGCATCGACAAAGTATTGAGTAAAGGCTGTGAATACTTATGTACATGTGATTTCTCAGTTTTTTTTATTTTTAATAAATTTGCAAAATTCTCAAGTAAACTTTTTTCACGATGTCATTATGGGGTGTTGTGTATAGAATTCTGAGGAAAAAAATGAATTTAATCCATTTTGGAATAAGGCTGTAACATAACAAAATGTGGAAAAAGTGATGCGCTGTGAATACTTTACGGATGCACTGTATATACTCAACTGGAAATCTTTACTGCTAATAGAATAAAGATTAATGTATATGTTTAAACATTAATGAATATTATATATCATAGTAATGTTCCTTACATTCTTAATTATTGATAAAGGTAGTTAAATCAGTACATCGTCATATTTAACAGCTGTGAGATATGGCTGGCCATTCATCCCGGCCAATACCCCCAGGCCGCTAGATGGAGCCCTCCTTGCAACGTGGAGATGCCCCGAATTCCAGCAGGGCATCATGGACTATGGAGTGTTAATGCACAGCCCTGCTGGATAACGTCGGGGTCGCCAGGGGACACTGCAGGGAGACACAGAGACGTTTATTTTCCATACAGCCCGGAAGGAAATCCCAGTCATATGGTTGGAAGAAATAAAGTGCTTCCGGGCTGATGAAGAAAAGGAGAAGTTTTTACCTGATCCGGAAATGATAGAAAGTCACATGGACTGAGGGACAGAAACACTTCCGGGTCACGGACTATAAAGGACTCTGGGAAATCCCAGACAGACGAGCTGAGTTGGGAGCCAGGGTGGCTAAGCGTCTGGGAGTGGAGGATTGTTTATTTGATTATTGTGATTGTTATTGTAGTATTGATTGTTTATTGAACTATAGTGGAGGTGCTTTGTGCACATTTATTATTATAATGAATAACATTTTGGACTTTTATCTGGTGTCTGATAGCTGGTCTGAGGGTTCAAGGGGTCAACAGTGCCTCTATTTGTCACAGTTGGCGTAGCCGGCAGGATTCTCTGGCTGTCGGTTTGGCAGAGCACCTGTATTTAAAAAAAATTACTATGGACAGAACCCTAAGAAGGCAGCGTCACGACGGGCAGAGAAAAATCGGTAAACCTCACCTTTACCAAGGACGTCATGGGAAAAAAAAAGACAAAGCAGAGCGCCAGCAACAGCGGAGGTCTAGGGCTCAACATTGCCTGCGCTCAAGATGAGCCACGGAGCGGCTACGTGTTTAGGGAGAAGCCTCCGGAGGAAGATGACTGCTTTGAGGTATGTGCCGGGGATTCAGTTGAAAACATATTTAAAATAACGCATTTTGTCCCGTGCGCATACCTCCCAGGGGTCCATCCGGAGGTTCTGTGGATGTCGGGTGCCGGCGACGGACACGTGACCCACCCCGAAGGATTGTGGGAAAGAGAAGGTCCGTGTCCAGCTGTTTGTGGCTTCACCTATGAAAAGACGGACTTGGTTTTTCTGGAGGGGAAAGGGGAGGCGAGCGAAGCACAGCTCTCCCTACAAAAAGGTAAGGAGGTCCGGGAATTGACTGATCGGTCCGTCGATAAATTGAGACAGACGGATCACAGTCTGCCAAAAGCGGCACTGCGGACCTCCGAAAAGAGCTCCAAATCCCAGGCTCCCTTGCGGAACCCGTCAGAGCATGTGCCAGGAGCGGGCGTGCTCATTGGCTCCCAGCCAGAGGGTAAGGCTAGTGATCTTCTGAGCATACCTCCGGCTGAATTAAAAAACTTTTTGGACGTGTGCGAGCTGGAGAAGTTGCTTCAGCCCGTGCACAGTTTCTTACAGGTTGTGCCGACAATAAAGAAGATCGTTGGGGATCTGGGAGCAGCGGCCGAAGCGCCATTAAGAAAGGTCGACGAGTACCTATGGCGATTTGGACGAGAGCCTCCCGCCTTATATGATTTGGCAGTATAGGTAGGTAATGCCGGTACTGTACAACATACAGGGGACGCAGTATGATCTAGGCCCGCATTTAATAAGTAGCAGGTGCCAAATCACTGCGTTCCCTACAAAAGAGAGTGGAACGATAACAGAGTAGTTGGGGGAAGGGTCAATCGAGCCAGAGCAGATGGATGGTGCTGTTTCGCGGAGCGATGTGATCCTGAAGACCCCGATCCGTATGATATCCAAATCTAGAGGGGTGCAAACAGTAAAAGGGCTCTCTTCAATAAGTAGAGAGACTCAAACTATAGGAAACCCCAGATTAAACAGGAGATCCCAAAAATAAAGCGGGGATCTCCTGACAAAGTAGAGCAGCGAGCTGAGAGCTCAGGGGCGGCCGTGGAACCCTCCTCAGTGGACAAAGGGGCGGAGAGGAAGTTTCCAGACTGTTTCCAGACTCGCAGAGGGATACTTACAGGAGAACAGTGGCTGTGCTACGAATGCCGTCGGCCGGGCCACCTATGGTGAAGTTGTCCTCGGAGGACAGGGGATAAGATGCCTTTTTTATATAATATTCCCCCAAGGTTCTCCCAGGAATGCTTTGGACATCACCAAGGCCCGACCAATAGCTCCTCCTGGAGGAGGACGTCCCTCATGGGGCTGGCCGCTCCGAATCATAATTCTTTGCTGGGGGGGAGTACTGTGAGATATGGCCGGCCATTCATCTTGGCCAATACCCCCAGGCCGCTAGATGGAGCCCTCCTTGCAACGTGGAGATGCCCCGAATTCCAGCAGGGCATCATGGACTATGGAGTGTTAATGCACAGCCCTGCTGGATAACGTTGGGGTCACCAGGGGATGCTGCAGGGAGACACAGAGACATTTATTTTCCATACAGCCCGGAAGTAAATCCCAGTCACATGGTTGGAAGAAATAAAGTGCTTCCGGGCTGATGAAGAAAAGGAGAAGTTTTTACCTGATCCGGAAGTGATAGAAAGTCACATGGACTGAGGGACAGAAACACTTCCGGGTCACGGACTATAAAGGACTCTGGGAAATTCCAGACTGACGAGCTGAGTTGGGAGGCAGGGTGGCTAAGCGTCTGGGAGTGGAGGATTGTTTATTTGATTATTGTGATTGTTATTGTAGTATTGATTGTTTATTGAAGTATTGTGGAGATGGAGGTGCTTTGTGCACATTTATTATTATAATAAATAACATTTTGGACTTTTATCTGGTGTCTGACGGCTGGTCTGAGGGTTCAGGGGGTCGACAGTGCCTCTGTTTGTCACACAGCCTTTAAAAAATCAGTTAGGAGTCAATGCTGTGTAGAATTCAAATAATACTGAAAATATTTGCAGGTTGTTATGGCGGTACAGTATTTAGTGCCACTGCTTTAAACCTCCTGGGTCTCTCTCTCTGTCTCATTCTTCCTAGGGCATGAAGCAGAAGCAGAAGCAGACAATGGCCGACAGTGAGATGAATCGCGTTGCAGTAGTAGTTGAGGAACTCCAGGCACTCGACAAACAGATTCAGAAACTCCTGTCCAGACGAAGATACCTTAGAGATCTGAAGGCTCAGCTGTTGGATAAACCGTCCTTGCCATGTGTTATCGGCGTAACATCAACCCCGCGTTGTGCCGCTCAAGTCAACTTCACCCCCGCGCCTCATAGGAGCGACACCGATGATGACCTTGGTGTATTTCAGCTATGCAGGCGGGGGTTCAAGGCCAGAACACCTCCATCAGCACAGGCAAGCATCGTAACTCAGCTCCTGGTGATGTAATAGTGGTAGGTGATTCTATTGTTAGAAACCTCAATATCACATGCCCTAATAGAAAATCTTTTGTTTCTTGTTTTCCCGGTGCTCGTGTCCGAGATGTGATGAGACATGCGCCGGCAATCTACGAGAAGCACAAGAACAGGGCAGTTGGAGCAACTGTTTTGCATGCTGGCGTAAACGATAAAAGGCACCGACAGTCGGAGATCCTCAAAGCAGACTTCACAGCATTAATTAAAGACACAAAGGAGAGGACCCCATCGGCAAAGATCTTCATTTCGGGTCCACTCCCTCTCGTCAGACGATCAAACGAGTACTACAGTCGTCTGCTAGGATTAAACAACTGGCTGCAGGGCTTCTGCAAGAATCAAGACATCGGGTTCATCAACAACTGGGACCTCTTTTGGGAAAGAGCGCGTTTTTTCAAGCGAGATGGCCTGCATCCGAACAGTTTCGGTGCCCGGGTCCTCTCTGAAAACATATCTAAGGTAATTCGTTTATCTTGACTATCTATCTCTGCTCTTAACCCCTTCCGAAATGCTACTGCTGTGCTAGGACATGATAATTGTTTAATAAAATCTTCCATTAAAGTGCACAACATAAATACTGTAATTACCAATCTCGATGCACATAGAAAATCTAGGCAATACAGCATAAACACCAATAATTTAATTAAAATTACTACTTTAGATGAACAATGTATTAAAACTATAAAAACAGATTATAGATTAAACAAAAAATACACACAGAACGGCGCTAATAAAAATAAGTTAGTTCCTGTTCCAAATATCAATAACGCACATAGTACTCATCTCTGCCCCTCCGAAACATTAAATATGGCACTATTAAATATTAGAGCTTTAATCAACAAGACGTTTTTTATCAACGATCTTATTAGTGATAAAAAAATAGATTTTATTGCACTAAGTGAAACGTGGCTTAGCTCAGATGGCGCAGCTGTTTTAATCGAATCTGCGCCTCCGGATTACAGTTTTACTCGTGCAGATCGCCAAGGAAAGAAAGGCGGTGGCTTGGCAAACATTTACTCAAACCGGTTAAAATGTAAAGATGTCAGTTTTGGTAAATTCAAGTCCTTTGAGTATCTCGCCATTGTTATCCATGGAGATTCTCACGTTCTAGTATTATCCATATATAGACCTCCAAAATTCAACGCGTCTTTTTTTGAGGAATTCTCTGACTTAATGTCAATTTTAATTACGAACTATGACACACTCTTAATAGTCGGCGACTTTAATTTTCATATAGATAATCTGTGTGACCAAAAAGTAAAAGAATTTATGAACCTCCTGGACTCTTGATTTGAGACAGCTCGTTAATCAGCCTATACATAAAGCAGGTCATACGTTAGACTAAAGGACTAAAAGTTGATATAAAACAGGTCATTGATATTGGTCTATCAGACCATTTTCTTCTACTTTTTAATATTGAAATATTGATAGAAAACCTTCATGAGAAGCATATTGTTAAAAAAACGCTTCTTTGACTCATCAGCAGCTTTAAAACTTACAAACATTCTAAGCAATCAGTCCATTTATAGTGCCAACTATAATAGCGAGGATAATGTAAATAATAAGGTGGAAAGATTTAATACTAAAGTGAGAGCTGCTGTTGACATAGTTGCACCTGAAAAGACAGTTAAAAAATCTTCTAGCATTGTTATACCATGGAAGACCCAAAGAGTTGCTGATTTAAAGAGAGCATGCCGTAGAGCTGAGCGTAAATGGAGGAAGACTAAACTAACCATGCACTATGAAATATTAAAAGTTAAAATAACAGAATACAATAACACAGTCTGTCTTGAGAGGCGCTGATATTTCTCTAAGATTATAAATAACAATGCTAGTGAGTCTTATTCTCAACAATTGATCGTCTGTTAAACCCAAGTAACTCAAAGGAATGCATCCTAAGTACTTCAAGTAAAACCTGTGAGGCTATCACTGTATTTTTCAATCAAAAAATTAATGATATTAGAAATAACATGGTATATCTCCCCAACACTAAGGATCCTCCTAAACCCCAGTATTCCGTTATAAACAAATTGAACTCTTTTGCTAGGATAGATTTACCTGATTTACATAAAATAATTTCTCAAATGAAACTCTCCACCTGCATCCTTGACCCAATACCAACAAATTTTTCAAAGAAGTATCGAGCGTGCTAATTTATAATGTTCTTGACATAGTAAATTCGTCATTAGATACGGGGGTCTTCCCAGACTGTCTTAAGACTGCTGTAGTTAAACCCCTACTTAAGAAAAATAACCTCGACCCCTCTGCTCTTGAAAATTTTAGACCCATCTCTAACCTGCCTTTCTTAAGTAAAATTCTAGAGAAGGCAGTCATTATACAGTTAAATGAGCACCTCAATAAACGTGCTATTCTTGATAAATTTCAGTCAGGTTTTAGAACAAATCACAGCACAGAAACTGCACTCATTAAAGTAGTCAATGATTTGCAGGTAAATGCAGACAGAGGCCATTTATCTGTTCTCATCCTCTTAGATCTGAGTGCCGCATTTGACACCATTGATCATAATATTCTTAAAAATCGCTTTATTCAGTGGGTGGGCCTCTCTGGCAGTGTCTTAAATTGGTTTGAATCCTACCTGGCAGGGAGAAAATTCTTTGTTAGTTGTGGTAATTACAACTCAAAGACACATGACATCCTATATGGTGTTCCACAAGGCTCTATCCTGGGTCCGCTGCTCTTCTCAATCTACATGCTTCCATTAGGTCAGATTATCTCAGGGCACAACGTGAGCTACCACAGCTATGCTGATGACACACAGCTGTATTTATCAATTGCACCTGATGACCCCAAATCTCTTGATTCACTAATAATAATAATAATAATAATTCATTACATTTATATAGCGCTTTTCTCAGTACTCAAACACAATGTCTGGCTTGTATTTCAGAATGGATGAATAGTAACTTTCTCAAGTTAAATAAAGAGAAAACTGAAATCTTAGTGATTGGCGATAATGGATACAATGAGGCTATCAGAAATAAACTGGAAGCATTAGGATTAAAAGTCAAAACGGAGGTAAAAAGCTTAGGGGTAACTGTTGACTGTAATCTAAATTTTAAATTGCATATTAATCAGATCGCTAGGACAGCATTTTTTCACTTAAGAAACATAGCAAAAGTTAGACCTCTTATATCATTGAAAGATGCTGAGAAATTAGTTCATGTGTTTGTTTTCAGTCGACTAGATTACTGTAACGCACTCCTCTCAGGACTACCCAAAAAAGACATAAATCGTTTGCAACTAGTGCAGAATGCAGCTGCTAGAATCCTTACCAGGAAAAGAAAATAAGAGCACATCTCTCTAGTTTTGATGTCACTACACTGGTTACCTGTGTCATTCAGGATTGACTTTAAAATTTTGCTTATGGTTTATAAAGCCTTATCTAATCTCGCCCCATCCTATATTTCGGAATGTCTGACGTCTTATATTCCAAATCGCAACCTCAGATCCTCAACTGAGTGTCTCCTTAGAATTCCTAGAGCAAAACTTAAAAGAAGTGGTGAGGCGGCCTTCTGCTCTTATGCACCTAAAATCTGGAATAGCCTGCCAGTAGGAATTCGCCAGGCTAATACAGTGGGGCACTTTAAAAAACTGCTGAAAACACATTACTTTAACATGGCCTTCTCATAACTTCACTGTTATTTAATCCTAATACTCTGTATATCCAATTCATTATAATAACTATTCATGGTGGCTCTAAAATCTGTACTAACCCCTACTCTCTCTTCTGTTTCCTTTTCCGGTGTCCTTTTACCACCATCTACTCTAAGTACCATGATGTTCCAAAAATGATGGATGGATTAAAAGACAGAAGTCTGTATGACCATCAGCATCAAGTGACTCCGTGAGAACCCTAACTACAAAGAGGACTATTTCATTTATGTTAGGTAGAATGCCCAGAGGGGACTGGGAGGTCTCGTGGCCTGGAACCCCTACAGATTTTATTTTTTTCTCCAGCTTTCTAGAGGTTTTTTTTGTTTTTTCTGTCCACCCTGGCCATCGGACCTTACTCCTTTTCTATGTTAACTAATGTTGCCTTATTTTAATTTCTTATTTTGTCTTTTATTTTTCTTTTCTTCATTATGTAAAGCACTTTGAGCTACTTTTTGTATGAAAATGTGCTATATAAATAAATGTTGTTGTTGGACAGTGTCTGTTTGAAATCTGTACATTCTTACCATGTCCTCATGTGTTTTTCTCCAGGTATTTTGGTTTCCTCCCACACCATCAGAGACTAGCAGATCAAACTTGTAGTAACAATCAAATAGCACAGACAAAAATAGACAGAGGACAACACAACCAATTTATAAAATAATAAAAAAATATTAACACCCCTTTTTTGGTACCCAACCCATACCTGTAAAAATAATATCCAATATCAGAGGTTTAAAGTTGATTGAGCAAACCAGAGGTACAACACACATTCTGCAGAGAAAAAGTGGAGTAATAAAATAGAGAAAAGTTAAAAATGGTATTATCAGGATTAACACCAGATACCATTCATGTGACCATGGACCAACTTCACTACTGACTTTCACCTATTATGATTTGGAGTTACACACATGGCAGATGATATGAGGCCTCCAAAAAGCTCTACAAAAGGAAGACCAGAACTTTTACAGCTTAACCCAGAAAAGATTCCCCTCAGACTGCCTTGCCCCTGAAATTTACCTGCAGGCTACAGCCTGAGTAGGCCCCAAAATGGGCAGCTAGTCCCAAAATATACAAGAGTGATGTTATGTGAAGCATGTGTTCAGTAATCCAGGAAATATTCAGTGAAGCCTGCATCAATGCTTGAATCATTTTGGATATTCAACGTAATCAATGTGTGAATCCTCACAGCCCACCCACATCAAAGAGCATTATTTCATTATATATAAGACTGGCAGGGGAGATGGTAAATATTTGGTTAATAAAGGTAATTTTGTGCTTTGTCATGGACCCATCAAAAAAGAAAAGGATTTCCCTAATTTGGGAAAACTTCTGTTTTATTTCAGCCATATGGTAAAATTATTACAGATGATTTACATGTGTTAGAAATGAAATCCATCAAAAATGTATCTTTTTTTCCTAAGGTAAAGTGTTTTTACTGAATTCTGTTTAGTAAACGTATTTCCAAAATTCATTGTTAGCATAGAAATATTGACCTGCCAGTAAAAATAATGAGAAATAATGCGGCACAGTGGCGCAGTGGTAGCGCTGCTGCCTCACAGTAAGGAGACCTGAGTTCACTTCCCGGGTCCTCCCTGCATGGAGTTTGCATGTTCTCCCTGTGTCTGCGTGGGTTTCCTCTGGGTGCTCTGGTTTCCTCCCACGGTCCAAAGACATACAGGTTAGGTGCATTGGCGATCCTAAATTGTCCCTAGTGTGTGCTTGGTGTGCGGGTGTGTGTGTGTGTGTGTGTGCCCTGTACAAAGAAGAGAGGTCTAGGGAAAACAGTATTTGAGGAAAGTTAACAGGGAGAAAGTAAAACATAGCAGACCAGAGAGTATGGAGTATTCAGCAGACACAGTTAGTATCCACAGGTAGACCTATGAAACAATGCTTTCTTGGGGGTAAGATATAAATGGTGATTATTTCAAACAGACATATACCTAAATGCTATGGTTAAAACTGATTTCCATGAGATAGAAAGAAAAGAGAGAAAACTGGGCTAAAAATGAGACTACAAGTATATATTAGGGTTTCGATTTGTTTCTTTTTTTCCTTATTCATTTTTTCACTAGTTTCCAAAATTAAATATTCCTTTTAGGACTTTTTAGGGCTGCTGATTATGATTATGACGTTTACTTTTTGAAATTCCAACCATGCAAAAAGTTATATAGTTTTTTTGACAGTTAACTTCATATTATTGCCATTATGTTTTGTTCCCTTTAAACATTGCTAGGGATGTGTCCTCACTTGTCACAACTTTTGGGTAATGAGGCTATGGGATAAAAAAATCATCTAGGAAATGACTTCTTTGTCTGAGTTGCGGAAACAAAACCATTTTTCCTAGTGCTCTTTCTAAAAATTTTCAGTATTTTTCCCTGATTCTGAACTTTTAAACCGTAATTTTTATTTCTCATTTTGGCATTGATGCACATGTCTTTGATCTCCAGGTTTTGAGCCTTTCCTTTATTCATCTTTTCATACAGTTATTTCTCAAATCTAGTCACTTCACTGACATAACAGTAGGGAAATGTAAGATTCCTACAGGTACCCCAAACCTTTTTTTCTCTCTGTGTTGCATTTTTTTATTACACAGTACATGACCTAAATGTTATATTTTAAGTTAATATACAATATTTAATTTTCTCTTTTGTATGATCCCTTTTGAATAAAGAAAACTAATGGATTCACCAGCATCTGTTGCAGTGGTGTAACAGTCACCTCTGTACCCATATATCAGGGAAAGAAACAAATGCAGATATGATGTGGGGGCACAATATGCTGACAGACCCAATTCTCTTGTTTAACTGTGGCAAATATTCAAAATTTACTATACGGTATTTGTACACAATCTGTATGAATGAATGTGCATGTTTTAAACATTTCAGTGGAGGTTTCAGTTCCTTGTGTTGTTTGAACTTTTGCCAATGCATGCATACACCAAATAAAACTTTATTAGAGACAAGCCTATACTGAAGTTTAGGTCATTTTTGAATATTTTGGACCCCACATCAACTAAGCATCATCAAACACTTATCAAACACTTATCACTTGTCAAAATGACTAGAAACTGTTCTGGTTCAGAATGATCGCCAGCCTGAAAAGAGCTAGAACATAACCAAAAAAATGGAACAATGGCCAATTAAAATAACTACAATTTAAATAGCCTAAACCTCATATTCTCTCTCACCTATTATATGCTTCATGTCTAACTTCCTCCCCCTCTGGGTGTTTTTAATTAAAAGAATACTGTAAGTCTGGACCGTCTGTCATGGCCCATGGCACTGAGAATGTAATGTTTGATTATCTTGAGCTTTGAAAATGATTTCTCAGCTGATGCAATGTGATTGTTGAGAAACAGAATCAGGACAGTGAAAATTTCACTAAAGCTAGCTGCAATGCTGTTGTTCTCAATTATAATGATTAGGAGAAATGACACACTGTTCGCTAGTATTGTATCCCATCAAGGATTCTCAAAATCTTTTACAAAAATGTATTACAAATGCCACCAATAAGGGAACCAGGTGCTAAAAGCAGGTGCACCTTTCATTAACTGCATTACAAACTGAGGCCAGTTGTGGTGCACTTTTTAGCCATCTCCGAACCCAATTAAGCACTAAAGAAAACAAATGCAGATAAAAAGGATTTATATATTACACAAATACTGTAATGAAAGCAACGGATAGATAAACATGGGGATAGAAATATTCTATTAAGGCTTCTGTACACTGGATTGTTTCCCAATATCTTGTGATATCTAGCACTTACTCAGAAAATGTCACAAATACTACTCCAAACACCTCCTATAAGTCTTATCACCACTTCTGGCTTCTCTTTCTGCTACCAGTTGACCTATTGCTATCACCTGCTCTCCCAACTACAAGGTTAACAGACCTAACACCATAAGGAGCTCTTAAGTATTCTTTGAAGATCATGTCAGGATTGAACCTGGACCATTTCTGATAATTCTCCTAAAACTCCTACTAGCATCCTCGGGCATCCTGATTTAAATTTACAGGTCTTGGGAACGCTGTATAACACATAGCAAAGAACCATGCCCAGCATAATGCAGCTCACTGCTACCACCTACTGGGTTAGCCTTTACATAGTACACATGCAGTATGTGTCAGTTGATACGTACATTTATGGTCTATAGGAACTGTGGTGTTTTTTGTAAGTGAAAGCATAACTCATTAATTAACCTAATGAGCTAAATGAAGAAAGTCACAGCTATTCTCCTTCCTTATTGGGTGGTAATACCATTACATCACTCAATACATCAGTTGTTGCACTAGATTTAGAAAACAGAAACAGCAATGTGAACATGGGAAAGGTGCAATATAAATAAAATGTATTATTATTAGTGTGTTGGAAGGTGTTACATTTGTTTTATGTACAGTTTATATGTTCAGTGAAAAAAAGGTGTGATAAATGTGTCTGTGAAAAATACAGTATTATGAATATGTAATAGTTTATGCCACTGAGGTGCATTTCAGAGCCACAGTAGGGTCAGAGATTACCCCACATGGTAAAGTACAAGGCTGGAAAAATCCTTAGGCAGAGCACTAACCCAACATAAGTCCCACTCAAGCACACACAGGTCTAGTTCAGCCAATTTACCTGATATGTCTTTGGGGATGTGGAAGGAAAACCAGGGGAATAACCACACAGACATGGGGAGAATGTGCAGACTCCATACAGACAACAACTGGATAGATAGATAGATAGATAGATAGATAGATAGATAGATAGATAGATAGATAGATAGATAGATAGATAGATAGATAGATAGATAGATAGATAGATAGATAGATAGATAGATAGATAGATAGATAGATAGATAGATAGATAGATAGATAGATAGATAGATAGATAGATAGATAGGTCACCACCAGGCACACCAGGAATACTGTATCTCTAGGAACTTCAAGTCTGGTGATTTCATAAACAAAAAAACTATAAGTGCTTCCAAGTCCTGGCTGGACATACCCCTACAGGATTGCATCCTAATGAGCTAAGCTGAGTCTGGAGTTTGACAGAGTGTTTACAGTGAAGACTTGCTGATGGGAGCAAGTGAAGCCTGGGTCTAGTGAGGAATATAAAAAAATTAAATTGTACATAAAATATGGAGGTATTTGCCTTGCAGCACTTTGGACTGGCACTCTATCCAAACTGTTTCCTGCCTTCCACCCAGTCCAGCTTGGGTAATTTTCAGACCCCTGCACAAATGTATTGGTTTAAGAGGCTTTGATAGTATGCATGCTTTCAAACCAATTCTCCATATTCATCTTCATCAGCAAAGCTTTAAAGTGCATATAATAACTACAAAAAAAATTTTATTAATTCCAAGACTAAAATGGAATAAAACTACAAAATGCAAAACTAGTCCATTATGGGGCACACTCACATACACAGCATCCACATCTTTGGCATATAGTAGTATTGTATGTACTGTATATACCTGAAATATATTTAATTTGTCAATACAATATTTTTCTTTCCTAAAGAAGTGTTTGTCTGTTAATGACAAATAAGGCTTGAGATTTTTCAGGTAAGGAAGGTAATGTAGTTGTGTGGAGTAAGCTTTAACCTTTCCAACTGAAAAATCGCAGGAAAACAGTCAAGGCCTGAAATACTTGTCAAGATGGATAGGAGTGAAGTGTATTCTGGGAAAGCTGAAAGGCAATGCAGGACCTTTTTCAGCTTAGTGCAGCTTTTGATTTCCATGAGCATCTATCTAGAGCTTAACTTTCCTGGGTTCTGAGAAACTGAAAAGTTGTTAGCTGCTTTGCTATTGAATAGTAAGCCAGGTGTGTGCACTTAATTTGGGCGAGGAGGGTAGATGGGAAACTAGCTGCCTTTTATTGGAATATTTTTAGTTTAGTTCAGTTGGTGATTTCTAACACAAATGGACTGTTTGGTTCACTTGCTGCCACAGACATTTAAATGGAACTTGCTATCTGCTTAGCTACTGAATATTTTCCAAGGAGCTCTCCCTCCAGAAAGAAACCATGTTTTTTATTTTTTGATTAAGAAGATTACTAATCATACAGAGTGCTATCATTGTCCATTTCTTGTCTAGCTGCAGTTCCTTAAGGGCACAGTGGAATCCACTATTACCAGTGAACTGGGATGACAGTCCCAGTTGTTGACCAACCTGCCAATAGAAGTTTATAGGGTTGACTATATGGGATACAATAAGGACAGTGAGGCAGGTAATAGGTCACAAATAAGAATTACATAGCTGGTTCTGACATTTCTTCCTATCCCCCATTAAGTACCTGAGAGAACAGTTAGTACATTTTGCAGTAAGTACATGTCAAAGGTTATCTGATAACATGATAAAACTGGTCATGGTGGCAGCAAATTGTATTTTAAGTAGCAAATGTAAATAAGCATGATTCTTCAGAAAAGGCCACCATCTTCCATTGCTTCACGGTCCAGTCCTAACACTCACTTGCCCATTGTGCTTTCGGCTGTGGACAGGGGTCAACATGGGCAACATGGCTGAGCAACTCCATATGCAGCAAGCTGTGATGCACTGTGTTCTAACACTTTTCTGTCATTTTCCAGCATTAAATATTTCAGCAATCTGTGCTTAGGTAGCTCTTCTGTGTTATTGGACCAGATGGGATAGCCTTTGCTCTCCATGTGCATCAGTGAGCTTTGGGCACCTAGGAACCTGTTACTGGTTTACCAGCTGTACATTCTTTCGGTAGTTACTAAACACTGCCTGCCTGCCTGCCATTTTGCAGATGCTCTGATCCAGTCATCTGAACATTAAAATTTGGCCCATGTCAAAGTCCCTTAGATCTTTACACTTGCCTATTTTTCCTGCTTCTACTGTAACACAACCCCTTAAACAACTGACTGTTCACTTGTTGTCAAATACAGTATACCCCACCCCATGACATGTGCCAGTCTAATAAGAAAATCAATGTTATTCACTTCACCTGTCAGTGGTTTTAATATTGTGAATGACTGTGTTTGTATCTTGTCACACATGTGCACTTGGGAGACAACTTGTGAACTCATCAAATAGTAATTCCACCCTGAGTCAAGGGTTGGCACTGTTGTCTAATGCTTCTCCTCCGTTCTCCATAACAGATCTGATTACCAGCAGCACCTGTAATGTCACTTGTGGGTTTCAGACCCCTGAACCTGCCTCTTCCACCCTAGCTTCCTTTTAAGGGGTTCCATCGTAATCTTCAGTACATTTAGTTGTTGACTACTATCTAAAAAGACATAATTTTTGCTGATCGAAATCTGTTTTATTTTTGTCATCAAATATGTGGGTTTTGTCTTTATGGTGTCCCAGCTCCTCAGAATCTCTCTGCGTTGTTTCTTGCAATATATTGTTTATCTCGAAAATCACAATTTTTATATCTTCAATTTTTATTGGCATCTTTCCAGGTGTGGAGAGAGACCACAGGAGTGTCCTCTTTTATTACAACAGATTGAGAGAAGAAAATAAAGGAGAAATTTTCTGCAATCCTACCTGCAAAGCAATTTCAAGATAATGACTTGGAACTTACAAGCATTTTTGACTGGAGGCTGTATTATATTTTAAATAAATGTGATATAGAAAAATGTTATATGAAAACAAATAACTGATTTTGATCATATCCTTGATCATATCTTTATGTACATATGAAAAATGATATTTAAAAACATTGCTGTTGCATTTAATATTAAATGCCAATAATTCACTAAGTATTTCTGAAATTCTTTTGAATTTATTGAATTCTCCAAATAACTGTAGGCTGCAAGCAACCACACAGATATTCTTATGAGGGAATGCTGGATCTAAAAAAGCACTTGTGAACACAGCATAACATAACATAACTTATCTCATATCTTATTCAGGATCATGCTACACAGAAATAGCTGCAGGACGGATTAAAACATTTTGCATCCTATTGACCATGGGTCATATTTTTTGACTATATACTTTAAGGGAAAGTTAGATATTGCATAATTAAATAACCTGGCTCACTTTTTTGTGAGTCTGCATCATTTAGGCTTCTTCATCAATTAAGTGCCCTTTCCTCTGCCCCTATCAATCAAAGGTCTTGCCCAACTAAAAGCTGAACCAACTCAATGTGCTACAAATGTAGTTTTTATGACTTATTTTATTTATTATTTTTATTTGTTTTTTGTGAATCAGGCAAAATGACAGGCTTTGCACTGTTTATCATTTGCTGGGTTATTATTCCATATGCTTGTGTGTGTTTAAAGAAAATAGCACATGTATATACATTTTGCTAGATGTCACTTCACTGTACAATGAGAGTTTGAGAAAGGGAATCCTTGATGCCACCCCTCTTCCAGCAATATTCATAGAACGAGTATAGAACAGTGATAGAGGAACCCATCAATAGACACAAACATCTGTGCAGTTTGGTTGCAATCACAGAGATTGGGGAGATAGGGGCATGCTGCTCACGGATATGGTGTCTTTTGTGCATCCCTGCTTATGTCAGAGACTGTCTTTCCTGTAATAATCTGAACATTAGATGTCACTCATTTTGATTTACCCTAATTCTCAGGTACAATAAGATATTCCATTAATGCTGGCATTTTCTCTTAGAAACTTTTCTATTATGTTATTTATAAAAATTCAGTGTTTTGATGTGGGAGAAACAGCTGGGAATGCAGTTCAGCTACTCAGCTAATAATTCAAGCATTCCCTCATTTCTTATACTATCCCTTTACTTTCTAATCCCCAACAATATGGCAGGTGCTAGTCATGTACCTTGCAGTTTTAAGATTAGCAGCTCCTTTTATCTTAAGTCACATCCAGTGGTGGACCTACATTTTAGGGGCCCTGTTATGGGGGCCCCTTCGCAACCAGCAATGATGTCTGGGTAACCACTGTTTTATTCTTCAGTAGGGGTGTTTCACAACAGATAATCACAAATTTTTTTTTGATACTTTATTACTCTTTTAATGTTTATTTTAATTATTAATTTGTATAGAATTACACAATATTATTCATATTATTATTATTCTCATACAGTAGACACCTAGAATTTTTAAGCAATGTGGACTAAAGTCACTTCTGGGGCCCCTCTGGGATTAGGGCCCTGATGCTTAAGCTTCATTAGTTTAATATTAGCTGCATCCCTGGTCTCATCAAACCCATGGAGGATAAGTAAGAAAAAAATCAGCCTTTACAGGTAAGTACCACACTAATTTACAGATTGGTGGATATTGATAATGTGGAAGCTTGTGGAGTTCAAATTGGTTAATTTAATATACTGGAGGGTGTATTTATTTGCTGTTTAAAACCATTCATTATGTATGTAGCAGTATACAGTAAGCTTGCTGCATGTTCTAATGGTTGGAAAAATGAAAGATGAATAAAGAAGCAGAGCCAATAAGTCCCTTATCACAGTCTATGTTCATCATGGTATCAGAAAATTCTGAAAGTCAACACTACATCAAAGCATGATAACACTTTATAATGCTGGACACAGGAGCAGTTTGATTATTTCAAATAAAGTTAAGACTGGCTACTAGTTCATAATGGTAAAATGGGATGAAGCTTATGTAAGCCACTGAATATACTTGCTCCATTTACAAGCCAAGGAGTTAAGATGTCCAATAAATGCAGTGAATGATTTTTTTTCCTATAGGGGTGCAGATGGAGCTAGTCAGCAAAATTCACTAAGAAAGAAGAGAATATTCTCAATGAATCAAAAGCACACATAAAGGCCTTAGCAATTCTCCATGAAGGTGATCGTAAAACAATGCACACATACATTTTTAGCCTTATATGACTTCCATTCTTTCCTCCACTTCAAATACTGTGAAAATTATTTTGTTTTTACTGTTTACTGATATATTTGGCCTCAAAGAGGAAATATGGGGAATGCAGGTATATCACATACAATACACATAAGGAAGCAAATTACATAGGTCGATGCCATACTTACAATAATTGTTTTGAAACTGTTTTTGAATGAGATCCTAATATTGATCTTGATGATATGTCTCTCTCTAATGATCTGTCCTCTGATACATGGCCATCAATATTATGAACAATTTTACAAGAAATGAAACAGGCAGACAATATTTTTCAACAGAAATCGATTTTAAATCTGTCTGAATTAAGAGCAGTGCCTGGTGAATACTAATTTAATATGAACATTTCTGTCAATGTAGTTACAAAGGGCTAACATGGAAAGAATAGTTTGTGAATTGGATTTCCATCTGAAAGCTGTGCACAAGCAGAGAAAAATATATTGAAAGTAAACATCATGCCACCATCCCTGTTAAAGAATAAGTTTGGTTTTTGAAGTTATTTCTTCACTATTACTGTATTCATGAATTTCTAAAGTGAAGCATTTTTAAATAAATTAAAAATAATACCTAGTCTGCTATTGTGCTTCAAAATGGAGGTGGACATAATTCAGGTCCAAATGTAAAAGAAAAATGTTAAAAAATCCTTAAACTTACCAAACGTGTTCATTTTTCAGGCCAAGAGTGTTAGTGATTTTGATGAACATCTTGAGATTTTATGCATATTGCAATATAACAGCTGTGATAAATAAAGCAAATGAGACAAATTAAGGGTTGGGGAGCCTCCCCGTATACTGGTTGTTCCAATAATCAGCAACAAGGTCAAGAGTACAACAAAAAGTTCAACACATTTGATAAAAACTAGGGGTCAGGAGGCTTTTTATAGAGGGACAAATCAAAATAACGGAAGTGACGAAGATGGAAGGAGCTGTAGATGACGTCAGGACCGAAGGGACAGAACTGAAGTCATCAGGACGGGACCATAAGTGAGGTGATTTCCTGGGCCAGAATGGAGCATTTCCTTCGTGGTGCGTAAATGCGGTGGAGACCGGTATATTCATTGAGGTTTGGAATTTGTATTCAGGCGTCTTTCTGTAGATAAAAAGGAGAGAAAAGCATTAATACCGTTATCCGGATCCCCATTTCTTGTAGTTTCACGCACGATAGAGCAGCTGACTGTCCCCTAATCGCACGTGTGTGACAAAGCTAATTTTATTTTATTACTTTAGGAAGGAAAAAAGCTATTCAACTTTTTTAAAGACTGGCTGTGCACTTCACCTCACTATTTGTCTTCTTCTGTGGCAATCTTTCAGTGAAAGAGAAATGGTTTCATCCAGTGTATACTTTTCACCTTGAGAAATGATCTCCAAGCACTGTTATTGACATTATTGAATTCTGAAATCCAGATGTAAATTGCTGTTCGTAGACAACTAGACAATAATTACTGAAAAAATGTCACTCAATCTTTTTGCTTCCATACATAACAATCTGTATGCCAGGAAAAAGGGTATGGATATAATTTACTTCACAGCACATTAAAGGGCTAATTTTTGGTAATTGACAAGTATTAGTGACACATTTCTAGTATTCACTGTTAAAAGAGTCAATCATTCACAGTTAACCAGACTTATGTATACCACAATCCATAGTTACACAAGGAGAACATTCAGACTTCATCCAGAGCCTGGCTCTGTGAGGCAGGGATGACAGGTCTGAGGTACTACTCTTCTTTTGCTAAAACATCTGCATTAATCTTACTAATCTTTAACCTGGTTAAAACAAAATATATGCCCATAATGCCTATTTAGTTCTTGTCACGTGATTGCACTCTACATGCCTACTCAACTTCTTTCTCTCACTAGTTGTCACTAAACTACCAAAACATGTATGTGCACAATGATTCCAGCAGCGGCAGCAGGCAAAATCTTTGCGAAGTCATACAGTAGCTATTGTGAAATTACATAAAAAAAAGTTTAAGTACCAAGAATAAGCTTCCATATGATTCAGTATATATGCCCGTATTAGAGATACAGCAGGGAAAATGTCAAAACTCCACCCACAATGGTTGCTCCAAGCAGACAAGAGAACAGGGATTCTTAACTCAAGAAAGTAGAACCAATAATCTTTGATAAAATGTATTGCTTCCCATTTACTACTGCTGTCAAAAGTATGCTTCACAAACATAAAGGCACATTTTCCTAAATTGAATTCTTTACTGCTTCAAAATGAAATTGTTCTATAAGCTTTATACTTTTTTCTTCATATGTGAACCTCGGTACCATTCACTTCATTTTAAAGCACAAGAGCAGGCTAGGTGTTCCTTAAAATTTCTAAAAAAAATCTTAAGTTTATAACACAAATTCATGTGGTAATTAATATATACCACAAATGTGAAGAAATACCTTTGACTTAAAAGGTACCAAACTTATCCTTTAATAAAGTAAGGCAGGGCATAACTTGTGCTCCACTGAACTGCATCCGTCTACAGAAAGGGCTACAGTTTTCATTCTCATGTGTGATTTTTAAACATTTAACTGTAAAGCATTAAAAAATAAAAGATATGATGAAAAACCTTACTAGCATTTACTGTAAAGGGGGTGGCACAGTGGTAGTGCTGCCGCCTCGCAGTAAGGAGACCAGGGTTTGTGTCCCTGATCCTCCCTGTGTAGACTTTGTATGTTCTCCCCCTGTCTGCATTGCTATCTTCCCACTGTCCAAAGACATACAGGCTAGGTGAGTTGGTGATGTTAAATTGGCCATAATGTGTGTTTGGTGTGTGTTTGGCCTGCAATGGACTGGCACCCTATCTAGGATTTGTTACAATGCTAGCTAGCTGAGATAGGGTCGAGCCCTCTTTGTGACCCTGGTTAGAAATTGACATGACAGTTATTGTAAAGTACTAACCACAGTACATGTCGAAGATAGGTAATAGAATAATTTAAAAATATTACCTTTATCTTGCCCTATATTTATTTTCTGCACCTTTCCTTCGTATTCACTTGTGTTTGAACTTCTCTTCACAGGTGCTCCCTTTCTTAAGTGTGTTCTTTCAAGCCTGCTTCTCAGATTCTGCCATTTTTTTTTCAAGGTGCCTTTCTTGCCTCCTGAGCAATTTTATACTTCCAGTCTTTGAAAGTGGCTCTCTCAGCCTGTCTCATATGCCTTTTCTCCTTTTCATGTGTCTCACACTCGCACTTTTTTTTTGCATCACCAAAGTGAAACTGACCAATCAAACCAAAACCACACCGACCAATCAGATTGCTCTGAGGAAACAGACACACAGAACTTGTTGTTTTATTAAGCATGAAAATAGCAAATGAAAGTGAAATCTGAGTAATTCTTTTTTAAATTTAATAATATGTCATTGTAAACATTTTAACAGGATCAATTGAATGGGAAATAAGGACAAGGAAAAAGTAAACAAGGAGTGGGAATCAAATCGCCAGACTGAAATAAGAAAAAATTTGATTGACATCAAACTAGACATTCATGATTGAGCAACCTGTTTAACTGTATGCTAGGTGCTTTTTTGTCCAGATACTGTATTCATCTCACCAGTGGGTGGAATCAGGGATAAATATAAAATTTAAGAAAATGCATATAGAATCTACCTAAGCTCAAAATAGACTGGTCAAAACAATATATACTGATATTTTAAACTGTCTGAGATAAAAGCAGAAGCAGAAGAAAGAAGCATACGTGTTCAGCTATACTTTGGAGGACGGACGGACGGACGGACGGACGGACGGACAGACAGACAGACAGACAGACAGACAGACAGACAGACAGACAGACAGACAGACAGATAGATAGATAGATAGATAGATAGATAGATAGATAGATAGATAGATAGATAGATAGATAGATAGATAGAAAAAATCACTTATACAGATATCAAATAAAGCTTGTTTTCCTGTGAAAATACATAATTTAGATTTAGATTTTGGATTTAGATATACCAGCCTGGGATGTGACCCCAGCAAACCAATAAACCTAAGCCAATTAGTTTGAGTTTTTCTTCAAAGTCTGAAAGTCCTTTTGTTATATATTTATGTTTTCCTCTCCTGCTCCATACCTCCCTCGGATTAATTTGTACTTCCCAGGCAGTTCACCGCATACCTACATTATCATTCTAGTTTTAGTCTTCTAACACTAAAGCCATCTATGTTAGCAAGGTTTGTGAATAATTTAGTATTAGGTTTTTTTACAGATTACATTTCTTTCCAAATAGCATTTACATGGCTTATGTAATGAGTTCTGAGCTGTAAAGTGATAGCAAACATGCCCTGGGCCATATTGTCTGTGTACTTAATTCCCAATAAGAGCTAACACTCTATAAACTCACTACAAATATGGCTATAAACTGAAACACTTCAATAACAAAATTTACCTTAGTTTACATTGATCATTCTGGATTTTGAATCATTTTCCTTTGCTGTGAATAACATTTAAGCTGCTGATAATTTAAATGAATTAAACAGTTTCACAATCCTCAAACTCTATTGTTTGTATTATTTTCTTTTTACGGCTAAAAAAAGACAGTTTAATCCTGATTGAGCTGCATTACATATACACTGTACCTAAGTCTTACCCAAAATAAACTATTTAAAATGCTTCCGATTTTGATTCTGTCAATAGGAGCAAAATAATGCTAGAAGGCTTCTTTGTGGTTTGGGAAATAACTGACTACAAAATGGGGATGACATGTAAATATGTGCCAGTGGTGAGTTAGAATTTTTGCTAAATGGAAAATCTGACATCATCACCTGACCACAAATTGCATGGTCTTCAAAGACTAATTATTTCACGAGATGAAAGATATGGAAAAAATAACATTTTTCCTGAAAAAAAAAAGGTTTTTGACCAATATTGCTTGTTTTTTGTTTAATTGCAAGTGGATGTTTTCAGTTTTAACATCTAATATCCACGCTTAATAAAAACCTGTCTTGTTTTCCGAATAAAAAGTACAGTTAGGTTTATCATCTTCATGTTTATTTATTTATTTGTGTAAGCATTGATGGATTAGTAGAAAACCCTAACAAAGACAGCTGGATTTGAAGAACTATTCAAGTCCAAATCATCTCTTTGATCATATGTATTGTACCAACCTGCTTAATAGACAATGGTAAATATTTTGAAAATGTTAATATAATCTCTACAAATGATGTATTGAGTTATAGTTTCAAATGTTATTGTCATTGTGTTTTACCACAATAAAGGTCTCCATTCCATGGAAAAAATGAATAATGAACAAGAATTCCTACAAAGTGCTTAAGACCTGCAGTGGCTGCTGTACAAAATTCTGTGGTGTTCTTGAATACAGGAAACTTTAATGATGAGTACTATTTTTATTTGTGTATTTTTACCCAGAGGTTCTAATAATGTATTGTTCAATATTTATGGTCTTGGCTCCAGTTATCCCTGCTTTTTTAAGCCTTGCTCTAATTACTAGAAGTGAAGTTCTATATATATATATATATATATGCAATATTAATCATTTGCAATAACATGGTCATATTTTATTTATCCATTTTTATAAAACACTTATTTCTATTGTTATCATCTATGACGATACACTGCTAATTTTGATTATTGCTTGGGCCAAATGAGCAAAATGGAATGTGAAATATGGATAAAATGGAAAACAATTACAAAATTAATATTTAGTCCACCATTGATCCGTTTCTGGATTATAGGGCTCAAAGCTGCTGTCTCTGTAAAATAAAATTAGATTTCTTTCTTAAAAAAATACAATAGGAAGCAATATCCATTGCCATCACACAAGTCTATCTATCTATCTATCTATCTATCTATCTATCTATCTATCTATCTATCTATCTATCTATCTATCTATCTATCTATCTATCTATCTATCTATCTATCTATCTATCTATCTACTTCATATAATTCACAAAAATGGACAGTTATTTTATGTCTTCTGGATCAACATGTCAATAGAAAAGAACATATTTTGTCTTTCAAAACGTTCCTTTTGCAAAAGTGAGATATTTGAATGTCCTTATAGATAGAGAAAACCAAAATAATAGACCACCTTATAGTTAAAAATCTTTTAAGGCATCAAAGTGCTTGATTAGTAAGTATAACAAACAGATGCTAATGCTTAACGGCATCATGTGTAGGTTGAATCCAAGTGATTAATTGAAGCAGAAACAGCTGAATTGGTGGGACTAAAACTGGACAAGGGACAGCCATACGTAAAGGTGAGGTGGTGGTTTAACCTGCAAATCTCTCACCATAGCAAAAGAATAGTGACAAGGCACAAACAATAAATTCTTCAAGCTTACCTCCCTTTGAAATCGGAAGATGTCCAGCTCTGCTATCAGTATAGAACTGGCAGAAGCCACTTGGACCCTAGTACAGCCATTCTAGTGAAAGACAACTGGTCTATGCATGAAAACATAAGGACTGGGGTATAAAAATTGGCAGCAGGTGCTCTCAACTGATAAGTCTAAATTTGAAATTTTTTGCTCTAACAGAAGGCAGTTTCTACACCGAACAGATAATAGTATATAGATGGATGCCTGCTCCTCATGCTCAGAAGTACAGGGAGGTTCTTATTCATTATGCTGTACCATCAGGAAGGCATCTGATCAGCCTCAGTTCATTCTGCAGCATGACAATGACCCCAAACACACAGCAAAAGTCTGGCAGCAGGTGGTATGAACCGCAGAGAGCCTAGATCTTAACATTGTTGAGCTGGTCTGGGATTATCTGTTGAGAAAGAAGCAAGTAAAGAAGCAGTGGGACTGTGGCAAATTCTCCAGGAGGCTTGGAACAAAGTACCACATGAGTACTTTCAGAACCTGCATGCAAGGACAATTGCTTCTGTTTTTAAGGCAAAAGGTGGTCACAACAAATATTGATTTAATTATTTTTTTGTTTTCTACACTTTGATTAATACAAAACATTCATAACATTATTCTTGAAAGAATTCCTGCTTTACAGCTTTCTTCTAAAAGTGTCTAAATTGTCGTCAACTATAATAGAAGACTCCAGTTTAAATTTTGGGGTGCTAAGTGGGCCACCCCATTTGCTCAAAATAAGGAAGTGAATCAAAATAACAAGTTCTCAATGGCACAATAAAAACAAAAAGCAATCTTTAGCCATTGGCTATGGGTAAATAGCTGTAAAAAGCAGTCAAGCTTCTATGTCGGACCACTATAGGGCTGGTGGTTCATCTCCTAAATGAGACATTTCCTGCTTTTATAGCTCATAGACCAGAAGGGACAAAGTCAGTTGCCTTTGATGTAGATTAAACAAGGTTAATAGCCTAGATTAAATTAGGTGCTGTCAACATTCCTCAGAGATTTCAGTCCATATTGACATGATAGCATCATGCAGTTGCTGCAGATTTGTCAATTGCACATCCATAATGCGAATCTCATGTTCCTCGACATCCCAAAGGTGCTCTATTGGATTGAGATCTGGTGACTGTGGAGGCCATCTGAGTACAGTGAACTAATTGCCATGTTCAAGATGTTGAGATGATTTGAGCTTTATGACTTGGTGCGTTATCCAGCTAGAAGTAGCCATCAGAAGATGGGTATACTGCAGTCATAAAGGAATGGAAATGGTTTGGGCCCCAAAATGTGCCAAGAAAATATCTCCCACACCATCCAACAGCCTGAACCATTGATACAAGGCAGGATGGATCCATACTTTCATGTTTTTGATGCCAAATTATGACCCTACCACTTGAATGTCACAGAAGAAATAGAGACTCATCAGAACAGGCAATGTTTTTCCAATCTTCTGTTGCCAAGTTTTTGTGAGCCCATGGAAATTATATCCTCAGCTGCCTGTTCTTAGCCATCAAGAGTGGAACCCAGTGTGGACTTCTGTTGCTCTAGTCCATCAGTTCAGGAATGCTCTTCTGCATACCTCTGCTGTAATGAGTGGTTATGAGTTACTGTTGCCTTTTTATCAGCTTGAACCAGTCTTGCCATTCGCCTCTTACCTCTGGCATCAACAAGGCATTTTCTCCCAGAGAATAGCTGCTCACTGGATATTTTCCCATTTTCAGAGCAATCCCTCTAAACCCTAGAGATGGTTGTAGGTGAAAAACCCAGTAGATCAGCAGGTTCAGAAATACTTAGACCAGCCAGTTTGGCACAAACAACCATGCTACATCATCTTGACTATGTCTATATGCTGAAATGCATTGCGTTGTGGCCATGTGATTGGCTGATTAGATACAGTATTTGTGTTAACAAGCAGTTGAACATGTGTACTTAGTAAAGTGGCCAATGAACTATGGAAGAGAGGCCTATTAGGATTTACTTTCTCCTTTTGTTTTTAATACTTGCTGCTCTTGGTACTCTTTTGTTTATTTTGGGTTTTTTCAAACTTTTTTTTTTTTTTACAGTTTTTAACCTCTCTTCAGTCTTTTCAGTACTTTTTATCACTTCTTACATTTATAATATATCTACTCTCTCATCTTGTTAGTAATCTACCAGCTCCTTATACTTTTATTTGTAAGTGAGATTTATCTGCTTCCTTGTCCACTGACATGTTTGTTGTGTCAACTGTAAATAGAAGTGCCAGTATGTTGTTCCACCATATGAAAGGCCTAAATGTTTTTGCAGTAGTCTTTGCAATATAACAAGTCTCTCCCTTATCAGGATGCAAACACAGAGTAGGAAATGAAAGCCTTTTAACCAGCTGAGCTGAAAGAGAACTACCATTACTCAAATAATCACACAGGCTTTTAACTGTAATTACTGTGTCCTCACTGGTTTTTACCCTTGAGCTCTGATATATGCCCATGTAATAAACGTCACCATTTGCATAAGAGGAGAGAGTGCTATGCGGACTTTCTGACTACATATGTGAAATACAAAGGGGAATATTGAAAGAACTGCCTTTGAATGGGCTAATTTAGAAATATCTTTCATAAAAAAGAAATATATGTGAGTCTGATATTTTATTTCTAAACTGTGTACGTGACATGCACAAAAATAGTAAACCAGAAATTGGTTTACATAAGGAACCTATTCCATGAAACCAAATCACAGACTGCATATTTAAGTGATTTGATTATTTACATCTTTCTAAACATAAATATACTTATCATATTATCAAAGACATCATATTCTCCAGACATCATGGATTTAACTGACTAGTCTGGTCAATTACACTTGACATACCCTTAAATTAAAACACTTTGTTCAATACTCCTGTTCATGCTTTTGACTGCCAGTTCTGAATGGCATGTTAATCCTTTGCTCCCTTTAAATACATAAGTTGCTGGCACAACATATTGTAAGCCCGCCTGCCTAAGGCTGATGTCTTTGATGTTAAGAAATCCCATGTTCTTTCTCTCAACACGCAATGCATGAAAAGAGTGTAGAAAAATGTTACCAAAAGCATTCAGAAAGGGTAAAAATGCCTTAACCCTTCAATCTGTTTCACTCCCATTACCAAAATCACTTGCAGCATAAATTGTAGTTTTTAAAAGAGTTTATATTGTAAACTGGATATAACTTATTCATATCAAATAGAAACACACAATTCAGTATCTAATTAAAACGTTGACAGTTTATAATTCAAGGAGAGAGATAAAGATGTGGACTCTACAGAGCAGGATCACCTTACATTAGCAAAACAATTTCAGAATGCCATACAAACAGGTAGCTCTACATTTTTTAACCTCCATTGCTGTCTTATAGGAACCTTATAGAATAACGTAGTAATCACAAATTACGGTCAGTTGTGTAAAACGCAAGACGTCCAAAAAACTATCAATCTGGCAAGAGATTGTTGGATATCAAAGCAATGAGGATGAGATAGGTAGCTGTTGGGTCAACCTTTTGGAGATGATCAATGTTATACGTGGTATGCCTTTCACTTTCTTTCATTACTTTACTAATTGTTTTACCAGCTACACATTTAGGCCGCCCAGAATAGAACATTTTTAATTTTGGGATGCTTTGTCTACAGATTGAAGTGCAAGAAAATAACTGTCAATAATATGTTTTGGAGGCTTTTCAAGTGATTGTTTGAGGGATTTAAAATCTGCAAACAAGAACGTAAATGTAAACCATTTCAGTTGGCAGGAGTGGGGGGAGAGGAGGTCTATTTCTTTAAATGTACAATACTGACAAATTTTTGATTTTTAACTAAATGGGAAATGATGCTTTTGTTGATGAGTGAGTAAATGAGTGAGTCAACCTTTCATTATGTACAGTATATATATATATATATATATATATATATATATATATATATATATATATATATATATATATATATATATATTAGATTATTCTATTTGCTAATCTTAAATCTGCCATAACCATGTTAACTAGCTGAGATAAAGTAAACCTCCAATATATAAAGTGACCATATGACTTTAATGCAGTGTCACTGTCCGTGTGTGCAAGGTTCATTCACATCCATCTAAACCTTTCATTTTGTTAGTGGGTTCCTACAGTCTGCTGCCATCGGCCTCATGAATAAAAGTCAACACAACAACTATAGTCTGACTCTGAGATGCTCCACCACTGAGTTGAGAACATGGACTGTATCTTAAATATTTATGGAGAACTCATTTAATTCAAAAGTCTGCAGGGCTTTGCCATCTCTGTCACTTCTGATAAGTATAAACTGTTATACGTGGACTTCTCATAATAATCATGTTCCTCATCAATCCTTTTATTATCAAATATGAGCCAATTGTAACTCGCTGTCATTTCAGAAAATATAAATAGGACAATATAGTCTAAAAAAAGCAATTGAGATCCCTTCACTAGGTAGAAGCATAATGGGTCACATTAATAGTGATTAGATATGCATCACCTGTTGAATTTTTTCCATTTTATTGTGTAGCATCAATATGCATAACCTATTATAGAAACTCAGAAGACATTTATGACACTGTTTTTGATTCTTTAGAATGTTGTGTGTTCATATTTGCTGTGCTTAATGTAGTATGGCTGGAATAAGAAGCATTGGGAGGAAATGTCTATTTAAAGCATTTTTGGCTTCCTATATTAATATAGCACAAGTCATACTGTATGTAGACCACAATTTCTTATTACTACCACTGCTTCTACTAATGCATTTTAGGAATAAAATGTTTTTGAATATATTCAAAAATACTTTGTTTAACATTATTAAAGACATCAAGTACTTAAGCAGATGCACTTTTGACAAAATCAAAATAAGGCAGAACAACAGATATCCAGTGCACAGTGAGGAAGGGGGAACTTGTGCAGTGAAAAAACAGAGATAAAATTAATATGTATTAAATAGAAGCAGGGAAATAGTAATTGAAGCGAATTGTCCCATGGTATTTGCCACCAAAATGTTAGCAGCAGATCCTTTAAGGCTAGTAAGTTGCAAAGTAGGGCCTCCATGAATTAGACTTGCTTTTTCAGAACAACTGACAGATGCTCAATTGAGATCTGGTGAATTTAGAGGATACTCTGTCCGGTTTTCAGTTAAGCAGCCCCCTTCACAGCAATCTGTGATGCACTGTGTATTCTAATACTTTTCTCTCACTGCCAGCATTATGTTTTTCAGCAAATTGTGCTACAGTAGCTCTTCTGTGGAATCAGACCAACTGGGGTAGCCTTCACTACCCATATGATTAATGAGCCACCCATGACTCTGTTGCTGCAGGTGTCCTTTCTTTGACCACTTTTGGTAGGATCTATCCACTGCATACCGGGAACACCCCACAAGACCTGCTGTTTTGGAGATGCCCTGACCCAGTTGTCTAACCATCACAAACTGGCTCTTGTCAAAGTCACTCGGATCCTTATGTTTGCCCATTTTTCCTGCTGTCAACACATCACCTTTAAGAACTAACTGTTCATTTGCTGCCTAATACAGTCAGGTCCATAAGTTTGAAACAAAGTAATCAAGATGTGATAGAAGTATAGTATTTCAGCTTTAATTCAAGGGGTTTAACAAAAATATTGTATGAGCTGTTTAGAAAAGACCAACATTTAATACATTGTCCCACTATTTTCAGGGAGTTCATTCTGTCATACTTTATTTCAAATCCATTGTGGTGACATACAGAGCCAAAATTATGAAAACTGTGTTACTGTCCAAATATTTATGAACATGACAGTATCTTCCACCCCTTGACAGGGGCTACTGTAATGTGATAATCAATGTTATTCATTTCACCTGTCAGTGTTTTCAATGTTGTGGCTGATCGGTGTATACAGATATATATAAACTGCTAAAAAAAATTGAAGGAACACTTTGAAAACAAATCAGATCTCATTTGATGGAAATAAAAATTATCAACCTAGAGAGGGCTGAATTCAAAGACACCCCGAAAATGAAAGTGAAAAAATGATGCGGCAGGCTAGTTCATTTTGCTGAAATTTCACTGCAGCAACTAAAATTGTACTCGGTAGTTTGTACGGCCCCTATGTGCTTGTATACATGCCTGACAACGTTGGGGCATGCTCCTAATGAGAGGACGGATGGTGTCCTAGGGGATCTCCTCCCAGACATGGTCCAGGGCATCATTGACCTCCTGGACAGTCTGAGGTGCAACCTGGTGGTGTCGGATGAACTGAAACATAATGTCCCAGAGGTGTTCTATTGGATTTCGGTCAGACGAGCATGGGGGCCAGTCAATGGTATCAATTCCTTCATCCTCTAGGAATTGCCTGCATACTCTCGCCATATGAGGCCGGGCATTGTCGTGCACCAGGAGGAACCCAGGACCCACTGCACCAGCATAGGGTCTCACAATGGGTCCAAGAATTTCATCCCAATACCTAATAGCAGTCAAGGTGCCATTGTCTAGCCTGTAGAGGTCTGTGTGTCCCTCCATGGATATGCCTTCCCAGACAATCACTGACCCACCACCAAACCGGTCAAGCTGAACAATATTACAGGCAGCATAATGTTCTCCACAACTTCTCCAGTCCCTTTCAAGTCTGTCACATGTGCTCACGGTGAAACTGCTCTCATCTGTGAAAAGCACAGGGCGCCAGTGGTGGACCTGACAATTCTGGTGTTCTATGGCAAATGCCAATCAAGCTTCACGGTACCGGGCAGTGAACCAGCAAACCACCCATTTTTTTTAGATCCCCATTTTTATGCAAGTGTTGTTGGGAGCTGGAGCCTGCTTATAGCAAACAAGGGCCAGACATCATTAATCACAGACTGACGTGCAAAGCTCCTCTTATTCATACAGGGCCAGTTAATCTAAAATGCATATCATTGGGGTGGGGGTGGTAAAGCCAAAGTACATAGAGTGAATCCACCCACATAGTGGCATTGTGCGTATGTTCCAACAGTGAATGGAACCTGAAACTTTGAAGCTCTAACTACTACAGCAACAACATAATGTCAAAAGACAGCTTAAAATATCTGGGAAAAAGCAAAATTGTAAGCAAAAACAACAGAGTTATGTCCTGCACATAACAAACTCTAAGCCAATGATCTGAAGGCATATTTATAACTTCTTGGTTATAGGAATTTTATAAGGAAGAAAACTGACAAAGGTCAAAATGAATAAAACTGGCACATAAGTTATTTTCTTCTTATTCTTTTGATTAAAAAAATATATGTATCAAAGGACCCAATCATCCACACACCCACACTCACTCATATGGGGCCAATTTAGGATTGCCAGTTTATTGAACCTGCATGTGTTTGGGATATGGGAGAAAACTATAGTACCCAGAGAAACATTGAGAACAAGGAAACTGCAGACAGAAAGTTTCTGGGTCTAGATTCAAACAGAATTTTGTAGTTCTGAGGCTGCGGTGTTAACCACTACAACACCAATCTTTTGTATATTTAACATTATGAAATCATACCAGTCAATGAAAACTATATCAGTATATGCAATAATATTTCGGAAGAATTACTGCTGCCTTATGGTCAGCTTATGAATGCCATATACTATAATAAGCCTGCATGGACTGAAAAGAGTTATCTTTCCATGCTTACCTGCATTTTTATTGTTATGAAATAGCCAGGGCCCCCTTGACGCTGCATCAGTGGGGCCGCACCCATCTCTATTTAAGGGACTACCAGATCCTAAGGAAGGCTGAGGCATTTACTTTGGTTAATGTTTGTTCATCTCTTCCTTCTGTGTTTTGGATACTTGAATTTTGATCTTCTTTTGAATCAGTGTTTTTTATGATGTACTAGTTTTCAAACACGTTTCATCGCATTATGGACTAGATTTTGGTAACTGTTGTCTTGTCCTCTAGTAAATAATACATTATTTAAATATAATAATGGGATTCTGATGTTTTACAGTTCCCTTCTTTCTCTTGTGATTTGTCTTTTGTCTGATTTATTTCAGCCTATACAAACCTTGAAGCCTGTTTCTTGAGTTTGCGGCCAGGTTGATTTTGTTTCAGGGTCACATCTGGAGCCTTGCAGCCTGGTTTTGTGAAGTAAAGTTAGTTTATCAGTTTAGTGAACTGGCAATCATAATACTTCACAATTCTTCCTTGAAAGAAAATCAAATTGCCCAGTTTGAAATAAGAGTTGATTTAAAAGCGGAAGATTTGATCAAAATATAAGAGAATAAAACAGAAACCAGTAACTACAGGTATGTGGCCTCTAACATTTGTTCTTTTGTGTTTTTTTATTTTTTAATATGTTATTCTTGATCATATTCTGTTAAAAAGTTGTTTTTATATATTTGCTTATATAACTCTTATCTTATAAAAACGTAAAAATAGAAGCAATAGACAGAGAGAAAGAAAAAGAACACAAGGTACTTGGACAAAAAAATTACTCGGTAATTACAAGGAACATTCCAAGAAGGTCGGGCTCCAAATATATAAAACAAACTGGTGTGCGTTCCAAATTTTGAAGCACAAACAATTCAGCACTCATCAGTCTATGTTCTCAGTGAGACTTTTCTAACAAATACTTTTCTGGAACAAAGTCTTCCATTTTGCTAGACGCAAAATCTGACAGTAAATGTATTTTGAGTTACTTGTGCTACACAAAGTGTGGGAGTAAGAAAAACCAGACATGTGGAAACTTCTGGTCTTATTTAATGTCAAGATGCTTACTGACAGGAAAACAAGACAGCTACAAATCAAGGAAAGATCTTCTTTTGCAGAAAGTTTAACTCTTGAGGAAAAGTTGCCGTTTTCAGATGAACTCAGTAAATATTTAATAGTTTTTTTTTGCAATTTTATTCCTTAGCTCAGGAAAGATATTACATTGCATTGTGTTATTAAAAGTCTTAAATAACCATTGTACTGTTGTGCTTGGAATGGCAGGAAGGCATGGAGGGGCAGAATGATGGAAATGGCAATGGCAATGTAGCAAGAGGAGGCTAGGTGTTTAGACTCTTGGCAAAGGCTCTGCACATCTGACTACCTTGACTACATCATAAGAACAAAGTAAACATACAAAAATTATTTCTATCAGGAAATATGAATGGTATGTTCAGCAGTGCAGGAAATGATGAGTACCAGGTTGCTGTCAAACAAAGTCTGTCAGAATTTGGAATGCAAGTACAATGGAACCTAAGCAACATTTGAAGGGAAAAAATATGATTTTAAAGGTTGATGCTGTAACGTTATTTTTGGACTGAAGGAGAGATCGAAATAGGATGATTTTGTAAAAGAGTGCTACTGAGGTTGTGAGCTGTTGCCCTTTATTTTCATTCTCTAAGGCTAGTTCAAGTACATAAAAAAGATACTTTCAGGTGACTTAGAATTTACACATACAGCAAGGATGTGTGTGGGGTGCTCAGACTGCTGTATTATCTATTAATAATCATAACTGAGTATTAGCATGGCCGGACTTCTGCACAAGCTAAACTGGGCAGGCTACGGGGGACTCGAAATTTATTAACTTGTTTGAAAAAATATTTGTTCTTTGTTTATCACATAAATATTCCTGCCTCTACACTGGTTGATTGTACCCTGTTTAACCTCATTTGTATTATCCATGATATCACTAGTCCACCGCTAGTTGCACACACACAGCCTTCTCTGAGTGCTCTTGACACAGCTTTTGCAGCAGCACAGAAGGAATGCAGGCTGTGAGAAATTGAAGAGCATGAAGGAGAAAAAGATTTGTTCTGCTAGTGACTGTTCTTTGGAAATGGCCGGTGACTGCATTGTACAATAGATTCTAGTTCTAGTAATAGTGAAGCATACAAAGGCGATGCCTTTGCTTAAGCGGTAAACCCTGATGCCACTGATGAATGTTTGCGGAAAGTTTGTAAACCGGTGGCCGCTAGACCATGGTTAGTCCATTCTAGGTCTAAACACACCTTTTTTGATGATCCAGGTGTAAAGGTAAGCCCATTTCTTTGTTTTTTTAAATAACTAGTAGCTTAATAAGTATGAAGTTCAGTGTATTATCACATATACATTTTCCTATTACTTCATGTGTGTACTGGCTTGTTGGCAGGCAGAGCTACAGTAGCTGGGAACGTTTGTGTTTAGTTCCACCCGGGCCTAGCACTGAGCAGCATGCAGTGAAAACAAAATCCAGGCTGCTCATAAGGTCTGGTGTCATGACAAGCTGCTAGCTTTCTTTGCATTGAGTATATAGAATTCATAAGGCTGAGGTTGAGATGTACTAGTCAACACAACTATCATTTGAAATGCTTTATGGACTACAGATCTTGACTAAAAACTATTCAGCGTCCTTGTCAGATGTTTGCATTTTGTTGCACATTACTTTGCACAGTAGTAAAAGAAATCCCTTTTGAAAATAAAACTTGACAAACTGATAAAGAGATTTACTGAGCAGAGTGTTGTTGTTGTTGACCAGTCATTTACAGTTTGGGAAGGTCATTTGACAAGGAAGCGATATAAACATCAAGCCATTACTGAGTTGGCACTATATCTGCTTGATTAAACAACAGGTAAATTTTAATGGAGGTTTGACAATAGAGTTACAAACTGGCAAGACATGAATACTCATTACTCATGCATGTACTTTATGCAATCATGTAGGACCATTTATGTATACTATAATATCTTTGCAGTCGAGAGCACCCCTTACCAAAAAACTGTTCCCAAAGTCCTAAATGCAGATAGCTAAAGTGGCAGTTCATAGTTCATCATATCTCACTGCATTATATAGCTTTAAAGTGATGTGACTTACATAGTATTTTGTTCTCTATCCTCGTTTAGATAGCCTGTGGCTAGGCTCCTACCTCCCTTTAGCTGGATACTTCTGAGGAATATGCTTTTAAGTACTTTTAATCGGAAGAATCCACCACACATCGCAGTAAGGAGACCTGGGTTCACTTCCCATGTCCTTCCTGCGTGGAGTTTTCATGTTCTCCCCGTGTCTGCGTGGGGTTCCTCCGGGTGCTCCAGTTTTCTCCCACAATCCAAAGACATGCAGGTTAGGTGCATTGGCGATCCTATATTGTCCCTAGTGTGTGCTTGGTGTGTGGGTGTGTGTGTGTGTCCTGCAGTGGGCTGGTGCCCTGCCCAGGATTTGTTCCTACCTTGCACTCTGTGTTGGCTGGGATTGGCTCCAGCAGACCTCCGTGACCCTGTGTTAGGATATAGCAGGTTGGATAATGGGTGGATGGATGGAATCCACCACTGCAGCAGAAAAACTGAACAAGTTGTCTAGTGTGTTGAAGGCTTCAAATCTGTTTCAAGTTGAAAAAATGGTTTGTTTGCAAGCACCGTCCTAGCTGTCATTTGTTCAATTCAAAAACCCAAATGCTACAAAATGTTTTGCTTAATTGAAGTAGAATAGTCACAAAATAAGCAGAGACCTTTTGCACATGAAACTACAACTTTGATCATCAAAATCAAGATGCTACCTAGACTTTGCAGCCATAAAACAAATACTGTAAATATCTTAACGAAAACATTTCCCAAAAGCTTTGTTTATATGTTCATAGTGAGTCATCAGGTGTTCAAATATGTTGGACACCTGTTATACACAACCATTTTTTTAATTACACCTGTCATGATGTTGCCGGTCATGCATCCAGGGCTCCCCCTTCCTATATGCAGATCATGCACTGTGAATGGGGCCAGTGATCAGAGGACTGCTATGTTCGGCCTTTTTGGGGGTTTAGGAGCTCCACGGGACAGCCAATGGGATAGAATATTTTTGTTGCTTAGGTTACTTGACTTGAGTAAGATAACTCCTTCCATAACCCTAATCTTAACTATAATGTAACTGGTCGTATTGCATAACATTACTGTAGTTTAATGTGAAGCTGTGTAATGGTCTGCCTCCTACTAGAAGAGATGCCCCTTCAGTCTTAGCTTTTAAATCCAGGATGAAGATTCACTATTTCAAATTAGCATATCCTAAGTAGAGCTGCTGATGAGCTGTGCAAACTGTACCTCTGTTGTTAGTCATTAGTACTAAAATGTAAGTAATATGGTATTTATAAACTGTTACTAACCCTCCTCTATTCTGTTTCTCTTCTCAATATCCTTGTGTGGCACTTGGTGCCATTGCTCTACTGCCAAATTGTTTGCCTGCCTGTGGAAAAGTCATCTCAAGTAAAGGACCACTGGAATCATTGT
Organism: Erpetoichthys calabaricus; assembly: GCF_900747795.2. Taxonomy (NCBI): domain Eukaryota; kingdom Metazoa; phylum Chordata; class Cladistia; order Polypteriformes; family Polypteridae; genus Erpetoichthys; species Erpetoichthys calabaricus. The sequence goes on from NC_041394.2 coordinate 125,704,603, forward strand.
GTAGAAGAGTCCTTTCATCAGACTGACTGGATCGGCACTGACTCAGCTGTAGAATGGCAGTAGGAGGAAGGGTAGCTTGTTGGCTGAGGTCTCCAGGACACTGACTCTGTCTTTCTACTGTACAGGATGGTCCAGATCTAATTATGCAATTTTCATTACGCTATAACTTATTAAGTTTATTGCATAGAGAGTTCACAACTGAATGGAAGACAAGTGGGACATTACATGGAAAATCAGTGAATTAATTCAATGTAAGTCCATTTTCATCTATTACGAGATATTTCAAACAATTCTTTTGGCTTGCATTGTTTTCCTGCATTGCATTAAAAGTTGCATAATTAGATCTGGACCACCCTATACAACCTGGCAGTGATTCTACAATCAGCTGATGGACAGATATGGTTGTTTATTAGTTTTGTTAATTAGTTCCTACTTTGTTTTTGATGTATTTTAACAAATCAGTATCCTTATATGAGATAGTTCTATATTTAGTGAGTGGTATAATCTATTCTTGCATTTTGCCTTGATAGTTGTCGTGTTGCTCAAAGTACAAAGAACAAAGTAGTTTATACTATTGTATTGTATTTCTGAGGTGGCAATGATAGACTGGCCATCGAACTCAGTGGAGAGGACTTTTGTCCTGCTTTTGGTATTGTATTTACTCCATTTCTGACACCCATTGCATGCCCAACCTACCTGGAAGGGGGTCTCTCTCTAAATTGCCTTTCCCAATATTTCTTTCATTTTTTTTTCCTACAAGGTTTTTTTGGGGAGTTTTGCCTTGTCTTCTTAGGGAATCGAGGCTGGGTGGCTGTCAAAAAACAGGGCCTATTAAAAGCCACTGAGGTATATCTTGTGAAATTTTGGGCTATACAAGAAATAAATTGTTGTTGTAATGTAATGTGACAGCCTCCACAATGGAGCAGAGTGCTGGAGTCCACAGCTTGACTCTGTTGGAGTTATTGCTGTTTCAAGAATTGTCAAACAAATGTTGTTGCAGTCACAGTAATTATCCATCAACCAGCAGAGAGATGGCTTCATGTCAACACCAGTCAGGATCGCAGAAAAAAAAAGCAAAAAAGAAAACATGAAGAAGCAGGTGGTGCTACAGTTGTTGCAGGTGTGTTTAGAAATCTAAACTTGTCCAGAATATAGTAAGTTAGCTAAAGTTACGTCAAATACCACTATGCTATAGCCAGTTGTTTACTGGGTAAACAATGGAGGAGCATTATGTGCAATAAAGGTAGTTTTGATATCAAGTGTTTAACAGATATTATCTGATGTTACATTACCCAGGTGACACATGGCTGAGGATTATTTGGAGAGTTTTTACATTTAGGACATATTTGTAACTTTCTCCAACACACAGGCAAGTCTCTTGCTTACTATTTAGTTATTGGCTGAATTGTGGAAAAGCACTATGCAAGCAATTTTGACAAACAAAAATTTGTTGTAGGTGATATATTAACATGTTTATTTTTTAAACATCTAAATATTCAACTTTATTTTGAACCTATATTTACTGCATTAGTTAAATAGTAGTAGTAGTTTTTTATTTTATTTTATTTACTAATATTTTATGTATTATCATCAGTATTAGTAGATGTATTTTATATTATAATCTTTATTATTATCACTTTTATTATTAGTAGTACTGCTAGTAGTAGTAGTAGTAGTATCACATTTCACAAGTGGTACTTTGGCTGTATCAAGTAATAAAGAGTAACAGCATATTGGTACCTTGAACCATTATTATTATTGTAAGAGCCAAATCCTTTATGTTAATGTTAATGATAAATCTACCTTAGTTTGCTTAGTTTTGAACGTGAACATAGACAATTGAAGATTCATTTTAACCCCCTTTAAGTTAATGATAATTGAATGTTCATAATGTTAGCCCTCAGTGACAATAGAATAGCCACGAACTGTTAGATAGATAAGCATATGTTATGTTTGTTATGTATGTATGTGCGTTAAGCACTTTGATGTGGTGAATGAGAGAACATATCAGACCTTAAGAAATGTAACCTAGTTACTTAATCCTCAAGCACAATAGTATAAGTTACCCTTTTTCCCCTTTTTTGTGTGTATTATCAACTTTTTACTTTCTCGTATACTGTACATAGTATAGAGAAAGTATAGGAATATTGAAAAAATTCGACCACAAGATTTTGATGAATCTTGATGTTTTAGACCTTCCTGAGTCCAAAAATACCATTTAAAAAATTATGTCTGCATGTGTGTCTGTTTGTGTGTAAACACAATAACTCAAAAACTCTTTGACCTAGGTCAATGAGATTTTGTACATCTGCTTTATATGAAAAATAAGGAATCCTATCAACTTTTGGGCCACTTTACCTGACCACATTTCAGATTTTTTCAAGTAAACAATGGCCATAAATAAAGATATATGATTCAAATTTTGTGTGGATATTAGAAATGATGAAAAATAAACAGATATGAAATTTGAGAAAAATTGTGCAACCAGAAGTGGTACTTTCATTGAATACTTTTGTGAATTTCCAAGTAAACTATGATTATAATTACAGGTGATTCAAATTTTGTATACATATTTATAATGACAAAGGTTGGTGGATAGTATTAAAGACTTTACGTGAGACTGTTTATTGTTGCTCTGGTTATAGATGAAGTTTTTACTACGAATATAGACTAAGATTTGTGGGCTGCATTTTAGGTTTGGTAATAATCACAGATGACTTCTTGGTTATTTGCGATTAACCTTTGACCAAATCTCATCTCCTGGTCCCTTTTCATTAAAGAAGCACATTTTTATGCCTGACTACTGAGCTATTGGCTTGGGCAAGGGAAATTTAAAATAATTAAATAATAGTCTGAAATTGATTAATTAACAAAATATTTAACTCTGCTGATCATGAGTATATAAGAATGAATCTGAATTTCCAAAATTTGAAAAACTCTTATTAGATGAAACAGAAATAGTGATATTAAACAAAAAGTTTCAGTTTTGAACTCCATGTGAATTACTTTATCATAATTCATAAATAATTTAGGCAAAAGTTTGCTTATCTTAAAGTTTGACAATATATTTACTGTATATTTGACAAAGATGTATTATCAAACATTGGGACTTCAGAAGATGCAACACCAACCAAATTGGTGATATTTAACATTTACCATCAAAAGTAACACTATGTCTGCCTTTGTGACCTGTAGTGCATGATTTATGAAAAAGGAAAAATCAGCAAACAATGCCACCATTTTATCACTCTACATTTAACCCAACGTGTTTCCTCACCACCCTCTCCTAATCTAAAACATTTATTTAAATCCTCAATACTCAACATTAGTTTGCAAAGAGACCTCATAACTTTCAAACTGTCTTTTTTTTGGTCTTGATGTCAGTGATCACTACCTTGTTGCATGTATTCCAAGCTACTTTAATTTTACCCTCAAGTCATTTATTACATACATTTAAATATGTTTATGGAGATTGATTTTTATGTAATCCCTCTAATTGCAATATGGAAGTGATATTTTCCACACAGGTGTTAGAATATGCTCTGATACATACATATTGTGTTTTTAATTCAGTTGTGGATTGTCATGCTACTATTAAAAGAGTGAAGATTAAAGATATAATATGGTGTTTAACAAATTTGATTTGTTGTCTTTTAGACATATATGTAATTGTATGTTAATGATCAGGAAAACTAAGTCAGATTGTTATTTAATGATTACAAATAAATGTGAATTTTGTAATACTTTTAATTCTTCCTTTAATTTAACTGGTTTTTCATGTAAACATGAATATATTAATAGCTCTTTTAAACACACGATGAAGTTGATTGAAAAGAGCCCTCAGTCTCCTCTAGGTAACATACCTTTGTTTTTCCTTAAATTAATTTTTAATTAAGGAGGTCTACAAGGCCTTAATTTCAAAATCACCTAAAGCATCTGATTTATTGCATCTTTTTATGCTGTATATATCCTTGGTGTGCCCATAACTCATTTTTTTATTAGAACTTTATTAGGTTATTCCATTGGCTTGTATGTTTTGTGTTCAAAAAATGAACTGCAAAGCATTTTTTTTGATTTGTCAAAAGCATTTCATTTATTTATTTTTGCAGAGGCTTTGCTGTATGAGGCCTGCTTATAATAATTTAAATGATTTAAGAACTACCAAATTAATAGAGCTAAGTATATAGCTGTCAATGATGTTAAATCTCAGTTTGTAGATGTAAAAATCTTGAACTTGTATATAAAATTTATTTTTTCAAATTGTGACTGTAAAGTTAATCTTTATTCTGATCATCTATATACTGAAATGCTAAGCGGTATAATTTCGGTGCTGAGTTTGTAGTTTGTATACTTATACTCAATCAGCGTTCAAGAGACCATGTCAATTTAAATCTGAAACTAAAAAGAAAAGTATAAGAAGTTGAACTGCATTAATATTATTTGGTCACATCATGCCAATTTCTGACCGGCTTAATCCAGACCACAGTCACTGGGGTTTGCTGGAACCTCTCCCAACCAACATAGGGTAAAAGGCAGGAACAAACCCTAGACAAGGCACCAGTCCATCACAAGGTGAACACATGCATGAATACACACACACCAAAACAAGCCAAAGCCAATTTAGCATCACCACTTTACTCAGCCTTCATGTCTGTAGACCATGGGATGAAACCGGAGCACCTGGAGTTGAGTCCATGTATACACAGAGAGAACATGCAAACTACACACATGGGTGACCTGAAATGTAAACTCCAGTGTCCTTACTGTGAGGCAGCAATGCTACCACTGCTCCAGCATGCTGCACATATTATTAAGTTAATTAATACAATAAAAATATACTTTTCACATCTAAAAGCAATCTACTGAAGCAGGGAGCGCCAATTCTTACAATTCTTGCAATACAAATAAAGCCCATATTATGTTTGATTCATAGCAAATGTGTCTGAGAGTGCATAAGCAACAGATTACAACAAGAAGAATTTCATCCTGCACAGTGCAGTGTTCGATGGGTAATAGTGTAAGAAGCCACCCACAGGTTCTGTCAATCAGAATATGGTCTTTGAAGGTCATCAACCAATATCTGTACACGTTTCATCTGGAAAATATGCATTTACCAAATCACAACATTAATTATTTGATTAACTTTAAACAGAAAGTGAGAAAATGTTTATGACATTACTAACAAAATAATGCAGTTGACAGATAGGAAATTAAATTTTAGCACAACCCTTACAAACTGCTTCTCCTTCCACTACCCCAAAACACTTTACTATTTGTTCTTAATTCTGCCAACTTCACACAGATGGTAAATGGACTGCGACTCAAACTCAGTTCTCTGAAGTGAGGAAATGGCAGAGCTTACCACTGTACTAGAATTCGTCTTCTTCTTCCTCGTCAACACTTCTGCTCAGTCCTGCTCCTCCCCATTGTCTAGTCTTTTTCCTTCAGATCTTTTTTTGCTTCATCCATCCACCCCTACATTGGTCTCTTTCATTTTCTTTTCCCCTATATTTCCATTCCCATCACTCTTTTTCCCACATATTCATTGTATCTCCTCATCACATGTCAATACCACTTCAGCTTGCTTTCCTATACTTTCTTAGACATCTTTTCCACTTTTGTTGTACCTCTGATTGTCTCATTTCTTATTTTGTAACTCCACACATCCATCTCAGCATTCTCATTTCTACCACATCTAATTTTTTTCTCATGTACTCCTTTTACTGACCATGCCTCAGTTCCATCATTGCTGGTCTTACAAATATCTTAAAAATCTCACCTTTAAGCTTTGCCTTGATTCTTCAATCACACAATACTCCCGATACCTTCTTCTAACTGTTCCATCCACACTGCACTCTATGGGTTATCTCTGCATCTAGTTTTCTACCCTGGGTACCGCTGACCTTAGATATTTAAATTTATCCACTTTTTTCAATAGTTCTTCCTGCAGGCTAACTTCTGAATCCAAGTAGTGCCACTACACTACAATGTGATGTCATTAAAAAAATAAAACTTTATCCAAATTACATTTTTATATGCTTATGATTTGTACAATTATTTTTTAAATGTTATCAAATGCTGTCAGTATTCAATTGATATACACTATTCAGCTACAAGAAAGCCAATCATTTCACAAACTACTGTTTTCCAGGAAGAAAAGACTCACTACTCATAAACCTATCGCTTCAGTGTCAACAAGTAACTCATTAAATAAGCAGTATAATAAATAGCATTTCTTTCCCTTGTCAATGAGCATAATTTATCAAAGCTTTTCAAAGGTGACCACAAAAGAGACTACATTACTGATTCAAAGTTAATCTGAGTTGTGGCAGCTAGTTTGAGAAATATTTATAAAACAGAAAGCACAATTAAAAGATAAAATATGAATTAAAGTAATAACATTAGATATTTAAGATGTCTTAGAGTTATGTACTGCACAATTCTGTGCAATCATTATGTGCTTTGCAACTACTTGGACCTCAGAATACAATTGGTCATACCAACATCCCCCCCCCCACCCCTCCCATCCCTGCCCCCCGTGCTTTTTCCATAGCTGCGACTGAACATACCCTTTTAATTAGAGATGCACAAGCACTGGAAAACTGAGGCTTTAACTAAAATGCTGGTTTAATGTTGGCTTTGATAAGAGGCTGTGCATTGTGCATTTGGAAACTTTCTAAGGACCTGCTGACATGGTATTTTTTTGCTGTTGGACATGGGCAGGACTCCAAGGCCAAACGTGCAAACTCTCAACCATCAGATCACGAAATGTCTGACGTGTGATGAAATTCAGAAGATTAGAGAAAAACAACCTTTAGCGGCTGATCGTATTATAAATATGAACATGTTCACCAGCTATGCAGCACACTTGTATATTATTAGTATGATGGTTGCCTGTGAAGCAAAATTTGACAAATGCACATCTTATCTCAATGGAAGTGAAAGTCTTTGTTCTGTAGAAATCTGCTTTTCGAATAAATATGCCACTTACAATAAGACAAAACAGCTCTGAAGCAGCACATTTTGTATGTGAGGTTCCAGAAAAGTATATATTCCAGTATAGAATGCATGCCAGAACTAAATGTAAATTGTGAATAACACACCCATTGTTTCCAAAGGAGGCTTTAGAGTGAAAGATTTTAAGTTAAGCAGATATCACAAAATTGCTATTTTTTCATGTCAATAACATATCTAATCTATGACAGGTTGACTTAGTGATGGTGCTTCACTTGGGTAACTTGAATTTTGATATAGTGTCTGCTATGTATAAAACAGAAAGTGCAATTAGATGATGACATATGAATTAAAGTAATAACATTAGACAAGGTATTTCCAAGAAATTGCATCATTTACAACATTCAAGAAAACGCTTATATTTTAGATCTGCTAAGGGTTTATACATTGCAATGCTTTAGTGTTGTTGCTACACAACTTTAGATACCTTATTGAATTTATGGATGGGTCACTGCTGGTCCATTACCTTGCTGTTTCCATGGACAAGCTAACTATGCCAAGTAGCAACCCTGCCCTTTTCTATTTAAGTGAATTTAGGTATGTACAGTATGTAGGGCTACCTTGGGCACAAAATGTCCAGGGTGAGGCTGCCCCAGTTGCCTCATTTTAATGGCATGATGAATTTTACTTAATATATTAAAAATTAACCCATCTGAGCCAACCAAAAAATCTCAATGTGAATCACTCTGTTTGTTGTTATTGTTTATCTTGTACATTGTAGCCTTGACTGCTTTTTAAAGAACACTGTGCTGATATTCATTCTGAAAAGTCAATTCTAACTATTCATTTTTATAAATGGTTCATGCTCATGAGGGCTTGAGAAACGTGTTTTATAAAATACAGGATGAATTATTAAACTTTGGGACTGAGCAAAGGCTTTTCATTGCTCTGTATTAAAAATAAAGTAGAAATTCATAATTTAAGGAGCTCATTGACTGTTAAATTTGACGTATTTTTCCAAAGTGGGTCTTCTTCTTTTTTTGGCTGCTCCCGTTAGGGGTTGCCACAGTGGATCATCTTCTTCCATATCTTTCTGTCCTCTGCATCTTGTTCTGTAACACCCATCACCTGCATGTCCTCTCTCATCACATTCATAAAACTTCGCTTAGGCATTCCTCTTTTTCTCTTCCCTGGCAGCTCTATCCTTAGCATCCTTCTCCCAATATACCCAGCATCTCTCCTCTGCACATGTCCAAACCAACACAATCTCGCCTCTCTGACTTTGTCTCCCAACCGTCCAACTTGAGCTGACCCTCTAATGTACTCATTTCTAATCCTATCCATCATCATCACACCCAATGCAAATCTTAGCATCTTTAGCTCTGCCACCTCCAGCTCTGTCTCCTGCTTTCTGGTCAGTGCCACTGTCTCCAACCAATATAACATAGCTGGTCTCACTACCGTCCTGTAGACCTTCCCTTTCACTCTTGCTGATACCCGTCTGTCACAAATTACTCCTGACACTCTTCTCCACTCATTAAACCCTGTCTGCACTCTCTTCTTCACCTCTCTTCCACAATCCCCATTACTCTGTACTGTTGATCCCAAGTATTTAAACTCATCCACCTTCGCCAACTGTACTCCCTGAATCCTCACCATTCCACTGACCTCCCTCTCATTTACACACATGTATTCTTTCTTGTTCCTACTGACCTTCATTCCTCTCCTCTCTAGAGCATATCACCACCTCTCCAGGGTCTCCTCAACCTGCTCCCTACTATCGCTACAGATCACAATGTCATCAGCAAACATCATAGTCCATGGGGACTCCTGTCTAATCTCGTCTGTCAGCCTGTCCATCACCATTGCAAATAAGAAAGGGCTCAGAGCAGATCCCTGATGTAATAATTCTTTGCATTTATATAGCGCTTTTCTCACTACTCAAAGCGCACAGAAATTGCAGGTTAAGGGCCTTGCTCAAGGGCCCAATAGAGCAGAGTCCCTATTGGCATTTACGGGATCGGAACCGGCAACCTTCCGATTGCCAGTGCAGTCCCACCTCCAACTTGAATGCATCCGTCGCTCCTACCGCAGACCTCACCACTGTCACACTTCCCTCGTATATATCCTGTACAACTCTTACGTACTTCTCTGCCACTCCCGATTTCCTCATACAATACCACAACTCCTCTCGAGCCACCCTGTCATATGCTTTCTCCAGGTCCACAAAGACGCAATGCAACTTCTTCTGGCCGTCTCTAAACTTCACCATCAACACCCTCAGAGCAAACATTGCATCTGTGGTGCTCTTTCTTGGCATGAAACCATTCTGCTGCTCACTAATCATCACCTCACTTCTTAACCTAGCTTCCACTACTCTTTCCCATAACTTCATGCTGTGGCTCATCAATTTTATTCCCCTGTAGTTACTTCAGTCCTGCACATCCCCCTTATTCTTAAATATTGGCACCATTACACTTCTTCTCCACTCCTCAGGCATCCTCTCACTTTCCAAGATTCCATTAAACAATCTGGTTAAAAACTCCACTGCCATCTCTCCTAAACACCTCCATGCTTCCATAGGTATGTCATCTGGACCAACGGCCTTTCCATTTTTCATCCTCTTCATAGCTGTCCTTACTTCCTCCTTGCTAATCCGTCGCACTTCCTGATTCACTATCTCCACATCATCCAATCTCTTCTCTTTCTCATTCTCTTCATTCATCAGCCTCTCAAAGTACTCTTTCCATCTACTCAACACACTCTCATCGCTTGTGAGTACGTTTCCATCTTTATCCTTTATCACCCTAACCTGCTGCACATCTTTCCCAGCTTGGTCCTTCTGTCTAGCCAATCGGTACAGGCCCTTTTCTCCCTCCTTAGTGTCCAACCTCTCATACAACTCATCATATGGCTTTTCTTTAGCCTTCACCACCTCTCTCTTCACCTTACGCCTTATCTCTTTGTACTCTTGTCTACTTTCTGCATCTCTCTGACTATCCCACTTCTTCTTTGCCATCCTCTTCCTCTGTATACTCTCCTGAATTTCTTCATTCAACCACCAGGTTTCCTTTTCTTCCTTCCTCTTTCCAGATGTCACGCCAACCACCCTTCTTGCTGTCACCCTTACTATATCTGCTGAAGTTTCACAGCTGTCTGGTAACTTTCACTGCTACCCAGTACCTGTCTCACCTCCTCCCTAAACTCAACCTTGCAGTCTTCCTTTTTCAACTTTCACCATTTGATCCTTGGCTCTGCCCTCACCATCCTATGTTGCTTAACTACTTTCCCCTGCCACCACTTTGCAGTCTTCAATCTCCTTCAGATTGACTCTTCTGCATAGGATGTAATCTACCTGTGTGTATCTTCCTCTACTCTTGTATGTCACCCTATGTTCCTCCCTCTTCTTAAAATACATATTCACCACAGCCATGTCCATCCTTTTGGCAAAATCCACTATCCTCTGACCTTCTTCATTCCTCTCCTTGACACCATACCTACCCATCACCTCCTCGTCTCCTCTGTTCCCTTCACCAACATGTCCATTGAAATCCGCTCCAATCACCACTTTCTGTCCCTTGGGTACACTGTTCATCACTTCATCCAACTCACTCCAAAAATCTTCTTTCTCACCCATTGCGCACCCAACTTGTGGGGCATATGCACTAACAACATTCATCATCACACCTCCAATTTCCAACTTCATAATCATTACTCTGTCTGACACTCTTTTCATCTTCAAAACACTCTTGACATATTGTTCCTTCAGAATAACCCCTACTCCATTTCTCCTCCCATCCATACCATGATAGAATAATTTGAATCCACCTCCAATCCACCTGGCCTTACTCCCCTTCCATTTAGTCTCTTGCACACACAATATATCAACTTTCCTTCTCTCCATCATATCAGCTAACTCTCTCCCCTTACCAGTCATACTACCCACATTCAAAGTTCCTACCCTTTTGTTCCACTCTCTTTACTTTCCTCCTCTCCTCCTGCCTACAGACACATCTCCCCCTCTTCTTCTCCTTCTTCAGCCAACAGTAGCCCAATTTCTGCCAGCACCCTGTTGATTAACAGTACTTTTGGTGGTCATTGTTAACCTGGGGCTCGACCGTTCCGGTATGGAAATTTGTATTGTTGTCCGCATATTGATTTACCAAAATTTTACAATGGATGCCCTTCCTGACATAACCCTCCCCATTTTTCCGGGCTTGGGACCGGCACAAAGAAACACACTGGTTTGTACATCCCCTGTGTCAAAGTGGGTAAACTGTGAAAATCAACAAGTCAGTCAGTCACTCAGTCAGTCATTCTCCAACCTGCTATGTCCTAACACAGGGTCACGGGGGGTCTGCTGGAGCCAATCTTGTTATACAATGACTATAAAAAGTATTCACACTCTTTGGAAGTTTTCATGTTGTATTTTTAAACAAAATGGAATCACAGTGGATTGAATTTGGCTTTTGACACTGATCAAGACAGAAACACTCCTTTAGCATCTAACTGAAAACAGGTCTCTGCAAAGTTATCTAAATTAACTATAAAACGTAAAATAATTGATCACATAATTATTTGCCCCCTTCAGGTGAACATTTAGTACAGGTCCTGGAGGAACACTGGGTTCCTTCCAACTAGTTTTCTAATTACAAGACAGTCCTTGCTGATAGTGAAATTTGGTATTTAACTATTTAGCTTGTTAGCACTTTCATTCATCCAAGAGAATTTTTAATTGCATCGTAGAGTTTCCTTCTCTGAGAACATTATCCATGTGTTTTGTGGACCAAAAGAGGTTTAAACTTAAAGGTCCTTCCAATTCCCTTCTTATTTATTTCTAAACATTTTTAACACAGATACTTCACGGTGCATATGCACAGGTTTAAATGGAAGCACGTTAGCTGGAAAGCTGCTGGTTTATTGGTGATCTGCATGTCTTTAACCAATGCCTGGTGAAGAAAACAGGCAACAATTAAAATGTAATTGCAGCTGCTAAAAACTAAAATAGGCAATTAATGGTTCTGAATAGTAATGGCAAGATAACTAATATTAAGCCCAAAAAAGTATTGCTTTAGTAGTAAACAAATGGGTTCTAATTAAGAAATTGGTTGAAGTGAAATCCTACAGCCACGACAGACTTCCAGCCCTCTTATCTACAATTTTACTAAAATTTGATGAACGGAAGCACTAACAATACCAAGTTTCATTATCCGAAAGGACTGAGTTCTAATTAGGAAACTGGCTGGAATGAAAACCTGCAGCTACTGCGGCCCTCCAGGACTGTAATTGAAGACAATGCATTTAGTAGATGCTCAGTTATAAAAGCCTTCAGTTTGTGTGGACAGGTTTCTAATAGCTTTACCCACTTGGACAATTTTTCCTGTTCTTTGTATAGCTGCTCAAATTCAGTCAGGTGGGATTGTGATTGCAAGTGAAACATCAACAACAACAACATTTATTTATAAGCACATTTTCATACAAATAATGTAGCTCAAAGTGCTTTACATGATGAAAAAAAAGAAAAATAAAGACAAAGTAAGAATTAAAATAAGACAACATTAATTAACATAGAGTAAGAGTAAGGTCCGATGGCCAGGGGAGACAGAAAAAACAAACAAAAAAAAAACACTCCACATGGCTGGAGAGAAGAAAATAACATCTGTAGGGGTTCCAGACCATGAGACCGCCCAGCCCCCTCTGGGAAAAAAACTTTTGCAAGTCCAGCTACATCATCAGACCTCATTAGACTGACACAACTTGTTCTTATTTTCACTTTTTTCTTTTCAGATGACAGCTATTTTCATCAGGACAATGGAGTTACTATAGGTACTAGAATGAGACCTATCCATGCCAACATCCTCATTGGCTGGATGCATTTATTTTCTTCTTACCTCAGCTCTGTACTGGGCCTGTACCAAAGATATATCAATGATTTCTCAGAAGAAAGAAACTAGTTTTCATCTATTTCTCAGGTTTACAGTTGACATTTCTGCCACAACTCTACCATTTTTATATATCAGTCTTTCTATCAACTTTTCTGGATTTAAAATCTCTGTCTATTACAAGCCATTTGACTCACACAGTAACCTTCTCTACAACTCCTTCCATCCCTGGCATGCTAAAAACTGTTTCTTTCATAGTTCTTTAGACTCTGCAGTGATAAGGTTGACTTCTGTAATGAAGCACTCAGACTGATGAGTTTCTTCATTGATTGAGGATATTCTTCTCATATTGCAGACAGGGCCCGCAATAAAGCCAGCAGTAAACATTGTAACATGCACTCTAAGAGGAACCCCAATAATGAAACCCACACCTCATTGGTCCTCCCATTCCACCCTAACACTCTCTCTCCCATGGATCATCAAACAAAATTTCCCAGTGTTGTAGACTGATCCTTCCACAGGGACCTGTTTTACTAACTGCCTCTTGATCTGTTTCTACTGATCACTTTGTCATGTTTTACAAGTGAGTTCACTCTGCTGCAAGAACTTGTTAACTTTTATTTCACAAAAATAGCATCTTACAGCCAAATGCACTTCCTCCTCTCCTGTTGCTCCTCCCTTCCCCTCTTCCGGTTCCCCTCCAGCATTCCTCCTCCCGCAGCCTACATTACCCCCTAACACTTAACAGTATTATATCTTGTCCACACATTAAGGAAAGCAACATCCCCACCAGACACTTTCATCTTTATCAGGGCCACTGTGTTAGTTGCAAACATGTCTTACATTTACATTAATTTATTTGGCTGACACCTTTATCCAAAGTGACTTACAACATTGTGATACAATTGGTTACATTTCTTTTGTTTCTAATTGGAGCACAGGCAGGTCAAGTGACTTGTTGATGGTCACTCAGTATCAGTAGCGGGATCTGAACACACAACCTCAGGATTTGAAGTCCATAGCCTTAACCACTACACCACACTGTCTGCAACTATACCCTTGTATTTTATCTCTCTAGTAAATTCAATAGTAATCAACTTAGAATCTTATTTACTGCATTTCTTTTAAGAAGCATCCAGTTATCAACTTAGATGAAATGGAAACCACTTCAGGATACATGTCGAGCCATTAAGATCAAAGACCATACAAAGCCTATTTTAGAACACTTCATATCCCTTGATCATAGCCACACTGATCTCTCTCTCTTTGGGACCTTTCACAGGGCTTCAAAGAAATTTTTCAAAGAAAAACAGAAGCAGCTGAAATCTCAGCCTGAGATCACATGTTTCTCTAGGTCTTAATTATCAACTAAACTTTTAATCTTTATCTTATCTTCTCTAATGAAATCTTTTTTCTCACCTGTCCCCACCTTTTTTCCTTTCATCTGCCCTGGCTTTGTTTCACCTCCTATATGTGTTACTGCTCTTTCCTTTTCAGCTGCACCCCTGATGAAGGCTGTGTAACCGAAATATTGTGTCTTTTACCTTCTTACCTTTTCAGCATGGAAATAACCTTCAAAATTTGTTTCCCTTAGCAGACACTCCATTTAAAGGGATAGAACTCAATTAATCAATAACAAGCAAAATTGAAATAAATAACATACAAATATGAAAAATAAATCAAAATTAGTAAAAACATCAATAAAGCATATAATACAAATAAATGTACAATGATATATAACAAAAGCAGATTAACAGCTATGCCATACTAATTGTACGAATGTCATTTCTTAATAATTTGTTTATCTAGACTCTAAGGAATATACAATGACTTGGATATTTCCTTGTATCATCCCCTGACATTTTATGGAGTTGCTTGAACTGTTCTTTTTGTCTTCAGTGTGTGGGTTATGCTACCATACTGACTCAGCACAAGTAGAACTTTCCAGGTAAGGTGCATTTCTGCTACAGTCAATTGAGACCACTTGAGTACAGACAGGTGAGCACCATTTAAATAATTTTGTGACTTCTAAAGCCAATTGGCTACACCAGTGATGATTTAGGTATGCCATATTAATACTGAATACTTCAGTATTCAATTCTTTAGTGTTTTATATTTGTAATCAATTTAGTACACCTTGAAGTCTTATTCTTTCAATCAGTGTAAAAAGCTAAATTAAGTGCACTGTGATTCAGTGTTGTGTAACAATAAAATGGAAAACTCTCAAGGGGTGAAAATGTTTTATAGACAATGTACGTGTAACACGAGGAGTGGAAGCAAGATATCAAACTCACTAAGTTTCCTGTTAAAAGTCTGTTATCAATGTCCAAACATGCAAAAAAAAAAAAAAAAACAGTGGCAGCTAATGGTTAGTCTATAAAATCTTTTGGCATGCAAGGTTCTTGGAGAACAAGGGTTGCAGGTGAAAGATCTCACCTGGACATGAGAGTGAGGGATGGCTTTTTTAAATTGTGCCATATTTATGACATAATGAAAGAATCATATTTTATATTTTTTTAAGGTTAATCAAAATGTTGGTTGACGACAAGGCATGTGCTGCATATTACTTGTGCATCTCTGTTGGCACCTTTTAAGACATACCTGGGAGGTCAAATAATATCCAACTTTGCAAAACACATGAAAAATGTTAGAAATTAAATATATCATTCTGGTATTTGATGTGGAATATGCACAATTAACCACCTCCAGTCTTTACAAAAAACAGCTGGTACTCCAGACTGAGTATGACCTTTTCTCTATAAAAAAACACAAAAACAATGTCTATTTAAATCACATCATTCATATTATTTGGCTGACGTCTTTATCAAAGGCAACTTACAACATTTGAGAGATACAATTGGTTACATTTCTTTTGAGTTTTTTTCTCCCTCATTTGAGTGCAGGCAGATGATGTGACTTGCTCATGGTCACACAATGTCCCTAGCAGGACTGGAATGCACAACCTTAGAGGATTTGAAATCCAAAAGTCTTAACCACTATGCCAAACTGTCTGCCTTGCTAAATGAGATCTACCTTTAGATATCCTTTTAATAAACCTGCCTAATCTTGTTTAGGGCCATGGAGGGTGGAATCTCCTACAGTAGGAGACATTGTGCATAACTACACTCACTGTTTTTGGAACCATTAAAAGTGACAGACTTTTATAGGGCCAAGTGTTTGGTCATTCAGTAATGCTCGAAGGTTGTTTAGTGCTTCAGCTAATTAAAAACGTTCACATTTAAGCATTAAGGCAACATCAAATGTTGCCATCCTTTTCATAACCAGCACTTGAAAAACTGCGGATATTACAATGGGCAACTAAGCATGCTTCTCATGGCATAGACCCAAGCACAATTCCTATGGAAATTGCTATGAAAATTCTTTTACAGTACCTCAACATATCAAATGCCATGTCATAAGAATTTAATGGCAGCTACCACAGGAGACATGCTTGCGTGCAAGCCATAAGACGTGTGCTTGGCCAGTGTGTGACTGCTGTAGTGCTTCAGTTATAGATTTACCAGGAATCTACCAAACGTATGTCACATTGCTCAAAATTAACATTTTTCACTTAGCCAGTGTGCCATGCAGACTTTTTTCCAAGCTCACTAAAGAACTTGTGAGTCGATATAAAACAATCAAAAGCTTAGCTTTATAGATAGACCAGTAATGCATTTACATGTAACATACTTGCAGCTTGGAACCACACATTCAATTTTTGAACATATTCAGTTTACCTTATAGTTTCTTAAATAGTGAAAGGCACAATTTGCACAGCAATGATGAAGCCAGCTTTTCTAAATGGCTTTATTCTACAACAAATCACAGTACAGAAACTGCACTTGTTAAAGTAGTAAATGATTTGTGGGTAAATGCAGACAGAGGTCATTTACCTGTTCTCATCCTCATAGATCTGAGTGCCGCATTTGACACCATTGATCACAATATTCTTATAAATCACCTTAGTCAGTGGGTGGGCCTCATTGGTTTGAGTCTTACTTAACAGGTAGAAAATTCTTTGTTACTTGTGGAAATTATACTTCAAAGACACATGATATTCTATATGGTGTTCCACAAGGATCTATCCAGAGTACACTGCTCTTTTCAATCAACAATTGGTTACATTTCTTTTGATTATCTCAAGGCATAATGTGAGCTACCACAGCTATGCTGATGACGCACAACTGTATTTATCAATAGCACCTGATGACCCCGACTCTCTTGTCTCACTGACATAATGTCTTGCTTGTGTTTCTGAGTGGATGAGTAGTAATTTTCTCAAAATGTTCTTTAAGGAGAAAACAGAAATCTTAGTGATTGGCATAAATGGATATAGTGAGAATATTAGAAATAAACTTGATGCATTAGGCTTAAAATTCATTAGGCAAAGAATTTAGGGGTAATTATTGACTCTGACCTAAATTTAAAATCACATATTAATCAGATTACTATCACAGCATTTTTTCAATTAAGAAATATGGCAAATTTAGATCCTTTATAACTTCTCAAGATGCTGAAAAATGAGTTCATGCTTTTGTTTTCAGTCGACTAGATTACTGTAATGCACTCCTCTCAGGACTACCCAAAAAAGACATCAATCGATTGAAACTAGTGCAGAATGCAGCTGCTAGAATCTTAACTAGAATTAGAAAATCCGAGCACATCTCTCCAGTTTTGATGTCACTACATTGGTTACCTGTGTCATTTAGAATTGACTTTAAAATACAGCTTATGGTTAACAAAGCCTTAAATAGTCTCGCTCCATCCTATATTTCAGAAATGCCTCTCACCTTACACTCCTAATTGTAACCTTAGATCTTCAAGTGAGTGTCTGCTTATAATTGCAAGAGCTAAACTTAAAAGAAGTGGTGAGGCAGCCTTCTGCTGTTTTGTGCCTAAAATCTGGAATAGCTTGCCAACAGAATTTTGCCAGGCTAATACGGCAGAGCATTTTAAAAAAATGATAAAAACCCATTATTTTAACATGGATTTCTTATAGCTTCATCTTAGTGTAACCCTTATATTCTGTATATGCATGTAATTATCATTTTTATCACAGCTCCGCAATCAGTACTAACCACTACTTTCTCCACTGTTCTTTTTCTGTTTTTTTGTGGTGGCGACCTGTACCACCACCACCTGATCAAGGCATCATGCAGTCCTTACATTGATGGACTGAAGGCCAGATTTCCACATGACCATCATCATCAAATTCTTACATGTGAAGCCTGAAAACCATGAGGACTGATTGATATCATTTATGTTACGTAGAATGTCCGGTGGGAGCTGGGTGGTCTTGTGGCCTCGGAACCCCTGCAGATTTTGTTTTTTTTTTCTCCAGCCCTCTGGAGTTTTTTTTTTTTTGCTTTTCTAACCTCCTGGCCATCGGACCTTACTTTATTCTTTATTCTCTAGCACTGCCTAACCTTAATTTTATATTTTTTCTTTTTTCTTTCTTCATCTTGTAAAGCACTTTGAGCTGCATCATTTGTATAAAAATGTTCTATATAAATAAATATTGTTTATGTTGTTTATACTCTATTGGACATCATATAGTGGGAAGTGTACACAGTCCAGAGTGCAATTCTGCTTTATATTCAGGATTCAAGTTCGGAGTGGCCCTGATTACTTCTGTGGATTTGTGCCATTATTGAAGATTGTCAAGCATGTGTATCAGAGACTCATCTTCCGGTCACGTCAAAGAAAATCACTACCACCTGAAAACCCCATGGGGCTCATTTGCTAAGCACCTTCTCTCCTTTTCCACCCATAGCTCTGAGAAGACACCCAATGAAGGCAACTGAACCTGTCTCTTCTGGTCCACAAACTATAAAGGCATGACGCTCCCAGAAGGTGTCTTATTTGGGAGATGAGCAACCTGAAAGACGGAGCTCTGACCCTTAACTTGACCGTATCTAACTTCAACTTTACTTTAGCTAATGGCTTAATGTACCTTTTTTTGTTAACCCTAGCAATATTGAATGCCTGTTATTTTTCTTTCTGTCTTTCTAAGTAAATGGGGTGACACCCTAACATTTCATTTTTGGCCCTGTATTATTACTAGTCAACAACAAGGGACAGAAGTTATAAAATACATAACCATATCTGGTATATCATTTTTTGCTGCTGTGAGACTTGCCCGAACACCATCAGACAGACACAGCATCTTTATCAAAAGCACGCTTATTTTTCTTCTCTCCAACACACAACTCAGCTGTCCCGCACAACACACTGTGCTTTTTGCCTCCAATCACCATTACTCCGGGCCTTTCTCTCTGTCCGTGGGCCACCTGTCCTCTCTCTCCAGGAGCTTCGTCCCGCTCCTGCTCCCGGCTCCAGCTCACTGATTGGAGGAAGGCGGCCCCTTTTATCCTCACCCTGATGAACCTCAGGTGCTCTACCTGACGTCACTTCCTGGTGTGGCGGAAGCATCAGGAGAGCACCCGGAAGCACTCCGGGTTTCCCTGGAAGGATCATCCTCCAGGAGTGTGGCAGAAGTAAATATGTCCCGGGCTCCGTGAGGCTCGGGGCACCCCCTGGCGGTGGATACGGGCCTCAACGGGCTTCAGCCTCCCTGCTCCCCTTCCATGGCCCTCTTCTGCTCCAGGGTGGTTGCCCCCTCGTGGCCCGGAGGACAAATGCGCCACCTCTCAGTCCTTTCAGACGTCCTGGCTGGGTCTGACCCCCAGCCTCCTGCGACACTGCTAAGTTATGATAAATGTGTTGTGAGATTTTTCAGGTAAGGAAGACGGACATTTGGGGATAAAGTTGTTATACTCACCATGATGCTGAAGGGTGGCAACATGTTTCATGTTGACTAGCACATGCAAGTAAAAAGTTTACCGTATTCTGTAAGTTACCCATTTAACCTACACTAAAGCTACACACCTGTCTTATTTAAACAAATGTAGAGGAAGATTGAAGGTAGAAACATGACGGCAAACCAGAGGCTATAGGCAGAAAAGTTTACACCACTGAGAACATAAATTCCTATGGACATGTTCATAGAAATGAAGGTAATGCCTAAAAATATTGGGTAGACATGGGAAGCAGGCAAAACAATATTGTGGAAGGCTAGCAGAATGTTTTTTATTTTACATGGTATATACTTTCATCTTCAATAATAGGTAGTTGGTTCTCTAGTGACATATACTGTATGTTTCTTGAAAGTATTGCTCTCTGTACATTGTACTATGTATATTCAATGCACATTGTACAAGTCGTTCAGTGAGGCTGAAAGAAATGCGTGAACAGACTGACAACAAATGCTGATTATTAATGTGGATATTAACCTTTAAAATCGTTAATGTGGCAAGCCTCTAAGCATGTTCTGCTGTATTTCTACACACTGTGTACAGTACACACTGGTCCATAACAAATACAGACCTTGGTCCAACATTTGGAAAACAGGATGCCTGCGTCTAAAAATATAAATAGTACACAGCAAATGAACACGCAAAAGGCCAATTCTGGAAACAGGATGTAAGTTGCTCCTTTCATTTTATTATTTTATTCTTTAGGTTATACAGCCTGTCACAACTGTAAAAAAACAGTGCATGCTGAAAAAATTCCATGACACCTCAATGTGTAGTCTGCACGAAATCGTCTGATCTGCAGAAGAAGCTGCCTAACTAAGAAAAAAGAGGAATTTACATTTTTTGGGTAGATCTGTCAAAATCAATGGACCGTCATGTAAGACTATAGCAGCCAACTGTGGTTTTTGAAAGTTTGCAGCTGTGTTCATGTAAAGTGATGACTCAGCTTTCCAACAAACAATATATTTTGTTTTTATTTCATCGCATTTGGATGTGCTATGGCTTATATTAAATAACAAGGCACCTTGAAGACAAGCATATGAATATAAAATGGAGTGATTTATAATCATTTCACTTAAAAAAGACAAATTATAGTAACAGAAACATAGTCTAGTTCACTGTTAAGAAAGGGAAGGCATATACAAATACCCTGACTCTTTGTAGCGCAGCTCAAATATATGTAAACTTAGAAAAATCCCAGAAGGATCTTGGTGATAGAAGTAACCATGAATTCAATCACTGGCTAAGGGTATTTTTTGCTGTGCTTTGTGGTTGCAACATGAAAATTAGAGTGCCTGGGAAGAAGACATGTTTTGGAAAAGTCTAAAGTCTGCGAGAAGATGTGACAGAGTCTAGGTCCTTGATACTAAAAAGCCACTGAGCCAATAAAACCAAAATTCAATCCTTTGGCCTTTGGCTTGAATTCAAGGTGTTACACATGATGCAATCCATACATTGCCAACGGCACAACCAGGTAACACAAGCATTACATTATGGGACTGCAGTAATCTAGGAAAATCATAAACAGATAAAGAATTTCCAAGCAAAGTCATACCTTGTAGCTGCTTCAGGCAGCAACAATTCTTAGATGATAATTTAAGATTCGAAAGGACAAGAATTTAAAGTATCCAGCCATAACAATGTTTATGATAGTTTCAGTACAATATGTTAAGTGTTTCCTAAGACATTAGATAATGTCCATTCAAAATCCATGAAATGGCTTTAGATTGCAATTTATTAATATTTTCTGTAGCAGTTAAATGAAAGAAATAATAAATTATGATGTTACAATCATTTAAGTTACATATGTGCTATGTTGTTTTTATTATATTTATTTTAAACTTATACGAGGGACATTGAAAAAGTTTCCTCACTTTTTTTTAACTTTATTTATTAAGAATTTCAAAAACAAATTACATCACTTTTCTATATAGTCACCTTCGTTTGTGATACAATTTTCCCCGTATCGTTCCAACTTTTTAATGCCCAATTACTACTCCTCCTGCCTTTACCGTTTATAACGAAAATATAAGTGTAGAAACTTTTTGAAAGCCCTTTGTATATATATATATATATATCCAACATCTGTCTGTATGTCTGTCCACTTTCACGAGAGAACTACTTAACGGATTTAGATCGGATTTTTTTAATACAATTTTCTTGAACATTCCGGTTGATTTTGGAACTTCTCTCATTGCACTAAATATCATAGTTCGCTTGCGGTACCGATTTATTTGCGCGAATCCGAGAGACACACAGTAGACCGAGGGGAGGGGGGTGGGGCCCTCCTCACTCACGCGCCAGCCTTGGAGCGTTCCTTACCTCCAGGGGGCACATTTTTGGACTGGAAAATGAAGAACAAATTGACAAAAAGTACAAGAGAAACTGTTTGAAAACCTTTCAGAACTTCAATAAACATTCTGGGTTCTGAATTTTATGATCTCTACCTGTCTGATTACTCCTTCTTAGATTCAAATAAAATTAATTCCTCACTCTAAACATAAATTTCCTTCTGAAACATGAAATAGAGCCAGTAAACCATGAAGCTAGAAAATTGTAATTCACATATTTTAGCACACAGGAGCTAATCTTTGGCCTCTTACAATATCAGTTATGTAGAATATTATGATGGATAAAAGCCAGTACAAATATATTATTGCTTAAACAATTTTTTCTATAAAGCATTGAAGTCAGTTTATATAATGCATTGGGTTAACAATGCAGCTTTGTTCTACTAAACAAGTAGTTTACCCTTTATGTTGTAAAATGCTATAATTGAAGGAGAGGAAAATAGAAATGGTGCTGTAAAACACTTCATGCTGATTTGTTAAATTTTACTTAAAAATGCTTATTAAAATTGTATAAAACTAGTTTGGCTTTTTACAGTGTGTGGACTGGGACTGAAAAACAGAGAAGAGTTGAGTGCACAGGCCAAACTAAAGCATAACGTGTGTCAAAGTTTTAAGTGCTGTAGTTACATCCATATTTGATTAAAGAGAGTAAATGTAATTGAAACTGGGCCTTAACCATTTATATACAGGCTGATTAAGATTTATAAAAGTAATTTTAAAATGTAAGTTTTAATCTTAATGTTCGTAAATAGTATATAATATACATGCATTGCAATTAGATCAAATGTTATTGATAGGTTCATAAATTTTTTTCAGTCCTTGTGATTCAGTATGCTTCAAATAAAGGAGCTAAACAAAAAGCAATGGACCCTTTGTGAATTTCCCCTTGGGATTAATAAAGTATCTATCTATCTATCTATCTATCTATCTATCTATCTATCTATCTATCTATCTATCTATCTATCTATCTATCTATCTATCTATCTATCTATCTATCTATCTATCTATCTATCTATCTATCTATCTATCTATCTATTCAGGAGAAAGGCAGGAAAAGGAAAGACAACAGTATTATAATTACTGTGAATGTGTCAGGACTTTTAACAAGTGACCACATTTGTTAAAACACTTTTTTTTGGATTTGTAAGCAATTTTGAACTGATGAATGAAAATAGTATATTATTTTAAAAGAACACTTAAGTATGACTGAAATACGTTGTTGACTTAATACTGTATATATGATGATTGTTGTTAATAATAATAAAATAATAATGCATTTTATTTATATAGCACCTTTCCCATGATCTACAAAATGATACAAATTGCTTCTCATTAGAACAATAAACAAACACAGTATATACAAAAGCATCAAATAGAATAAAATAAAGAATAAACCAGAGTATAATACTAAATTCAGAAAAAGAATTAAAAAAAGAAATCCCTGAACAAATCACATAATTTATGATATAACACACACACAAATTATCCCAAAGCACCTGGACAGAGAGGTGAACTGAAAGAAGGGCCAGAAAGTTACGTTCAGGTAAAGGCCTTCCTGAACAGATGAGTTTTAACTTGTTTTTTAAAAGAATGAATGGAGTCAGCTGATGTAATTAATTTCAGGAGTTCATTCCAAAGTCTGAACGCTATACAGCTACAGGCCTTGTCACCCTCAGAGTGCAAAGTAATGTGGGGCACAACAAGATTGCCAGAATCAGAGGACCTTATTGGGTGAGCAGGGGCATAGTGATGGAGAAGGTTACTGATGTAGCCCAGTGCAATGCCATTTAAATCTTTGTAGGTTACTGATACAATTGTATACTCAATCCTATAAGACACTGGGAGCCAGTGGAGTTGAAGCAGGATGCGTGTTATGTGCTCACTGTTACCTGGTTCATGTAAGGACTCTTGCAGCAGAGTTTTGAATCAACTGGAGCTGTGATATAAGATTAGAAGGGACCCATGCCAATAGGGAGTTACAATAATCGATGTGGGATGTGATAAAAGCATGGACAAGTTTCTCAGCATTAGAAAAGGAGAGGAAAGAACAAACAGGATATGTTACAGAGGTGAAAGTAAAAAAGTTTCCTAATGTGGTTTATGTGGGTGGAGGGATCAAAAATGACACCAAGATTCCTTACATTAGAAGAAAGTCTAATGCAATCACCATCAACAGTGACTGAAGAGGAGGTAATTTTCTTAAGCTGTGCTTTAATGCCAATTTTCAGGAGTTCAGTTTTTCTGCAATTTAATTTTAAAGAGTTCTGCTCAATCCAGGTCTTAATTTCACTGAGGCAAGTTGTGTGTTGAGAAAGCTCTGATGAAGTTTCACTTTTAACATTGATATAGAGTTGAGTATCATCTGCATAAAAATGATAACTCAGTCCAAATCTACAAATATTTTTTCCAAGGGATTCATATAGACATAGAAGAGCAGAGGGCCGAGGACAGATCCTTGAGGAACTCCTTATGTGACTGGCGCTGAGCTGGATCTGCTGTTGCCAAGGCTAACAAACTCTTACTTGTCATTCAGAAAGGACTTAAACTACTGGAGGGCAGTGCCAGAGATACCCAGAATGTTTTCCACACTGAAGTCTAACAGAATTAATATGCTGGTTTGTTCAGTGTCTGCTGCACTCTGAAACCAGACTGAAAGGGTTCCATCCATCTGTTGGAGTTTTCTTATTATGATTAAAATTATATGAGTCATTGAAGAAAAACAGGCTAATGAAGTGACCAGCACTGGATGTTTGTTGGAGGTAAAGGTATTTTGATGCAGTTTATGCCAGAAACCAGTACAGCTTAATGATATTGATATCTTTATCTACTGTATATCTATATATAAACCATAATATTCTCAGTCCCTCTTAATCCAATTCAGCATTAAAGTGGGGTCAGCAGCACAGACCACAAGGCGTGAAACAGCCTGGACAGGCTATCAGTGCAGCTTTATGGATGTGAAAGAAATGCCAGAGTACCCAAAAGGTCATGGGAAGAACATTCAGAATCCACACCAATAATGCCCAGGTGTGGGATTCAAACCCAGTATTCCTAAGCCATGAGGTAGTAGCACTGCCCACTTTGTCAAAATGTCACCCATATCTATTCTATACTATATATAGGTGGCTTAGTGTCTCCTGGTCAGTGATAGGCCAGCAAACATTTGAAGAAATGATTTTCTATACGCATACTTTTCACACCAGGAGCATCACTGGAGCACCACAAGGAACAATCCTGTCTCCTTTTCTCTTCACTCCTGTACACCTCAGACTGTAAATACAACACCAAGTCATGTCACTTGCTTAAACTCTAAACTAAATGTCACTTGAGTTTATCGGGTTGCATATGAATAAAGAGGGTAAGGATGCAGACAACTGGGAATGGTTAAACACAGTTTTGTTTCAAGGGTTTTAAAGAATTTTGGGTTTTCTGTTTTGGGAAATTTGACAATCCTATTAGATACTCGGGAGATCCCCCCTGCTTGTTTCGCTCGCCAGCCACTTTGCATCTCTGCTGCTCGTGTTGTGAAGAGGGGGGCTGAACGCACCCCAAGGAGACGTGGTTGCCCATCTGAAACCCCCTCTTAAACGGTGATACAATGGAAAACAAATACAGTTTTGTTTTTACCTCCTCTTTGCTCGATCAGCTGCTGGCTTGCTGCTGCTGCCATGCCATGTGATCTGCATCTCGCACGGTGCTTAAAACATTTAAAAGCCTGTACAGCAGCTGTCCTACTCTTTGCCTTTTATTTTCGGCCCCGGGTGTGATTAAATCTCTTGGCATAAACTCTCGTCTCGTGGGAAGTGAGTTCTTAATATTTTGTAGTTTATAATTAAAAACGGAATAAAAATCTGAAAATCTAACAACATCATATTAAAGTTCAATAAACTCTCAAAAGATGATACCAAACATATATATGTAGGCTTTAAAATAAGCCAGATTTAAAGTGTGACAAAAAACGTGACATAAAAACATCACCGTTGCACTTTTAGGCTTTGGATTTTATATATAGAGAATAGATTTGGGACTGGGGAGGGTAAATTAATAAATCCACAAATCCTTGCTCATTTATACCCATCAAGTGAAAAAATTAACCAAAGATGCACATCTTTTAAATGTGGGAAGAAGCCAAAATACTTCAAATAATCAGAAGGAGTGTAAGGAATTGAACCCATGTCTGAAGAAACACCAGCACAAGAAGCTAATCCACTCTGCTACTTCTGTGCAACAATGCAAATTAAAATATAGGACAGAAAGATAATAAATTGAATAGGCAAACTATTCAAGAATAATATGAACCAATGCCTGCTGGCTCATCAGAGCTTATTTTTAAAGCCTAATTAAACTGCTACTGGTTGGTAAGAAAATAACTGCCCTGTACAATATCTAGGCTGTAAATAGTAATATTTCAGTCCCTTGCAAACTGTCACAAAAGAAAAGCTCACATTCAGCAAAAGCTGACTACGCAAATTTGAGATGTTAAAACAAAGATACTTAGAGGAGCTCTGTTTAATTAATTGCCATGGCTCCATTAGTCTGAAATGTGTGCTAATCTTTGGGAATGTCAAACAAAGTGAAAATTATTTGGACTTGTCTTCTCCACATTCTAGACAAGGTTTGATACAAATTGATTTATAATAATTCTCCCACAATACTTCCCTACAGTTACCACAAACCTAGCCTATTGTGCATGGTGGTCAGCACTGTTGCTTCATGTCTCCAGAGTTTAAATCACCTATTGTGTTAAGTTAGTATGTTCTACTAATGTTTCAACTGTGTTATGCAGTATGTTTCTTTTCTGCATCTTTCTATGTGTAGCTGATAGATGTCAGGCGATAGCCTGTGTTAGGGCAGTCTGCACAGGAGTGCAGCGTATTCTGGGAAAGTTGATAGGCAAAGCAGGATTCACAGTTTTTGCATGGAGATTGTGCATACTTTTAATCCCATCTCATCTTATCATCTGAAACCGCTTGTCCTAGTGAAGGCTGCAATGGCAGCAGGCCAAGCAGGTCAGCCCCAATGTCACCGTCCCCAGCTACAGATTCCAGCTCTACTTGGGGAATTGCCAGACATTTCCAAGCCAGCCAAGAGATATAATACCTCCAGCACGTTCTGAGTTTGCTACAGAGTCTTTACCCAGTGAGATGTACTCCTAAAGTGCAGCATCTTAGCAACTTGCCCAAACCATCTCAACTGACTCCTACTTATCCGAAGGCGCAGCGACTGCATTCTGAGGCACTCCAAAACTGGTGAGATTCACACCTTATTATGGACTGTTAGCCTAGAAGCTTTGCATAAAATCCTCATTTCTACTGCTTGTACTACTGAACTCATTGTTTGGGTCATTAGCCCAGCTCATGACCACAGATAAGGACAGTGATGTATATCAGATGGTAAACTGAGAGCTTTGTCTTTAGACTCAGCACCTGCACAACAGCTGCCAATCTGCCTGTCAATCTCACATTCCCAAGAACAAGATCCTGAGATACCTGAGGATCCCCAATAAGGGCAATCCCTCCATACCTGGAGAAAGCAATCCATTTTTTCATGAATCATGACCTCAGATTTGGAGGTGTTAATCCTCATTCCTGCTGCTTCACATTCAACAGCGAATCACTCAAGAGTGTGCTGAAGGTCAAATGAGGCCAAAAGGACAACATCATCTGCATAAATCAACGATGCCACACTTAACCTTCCCAACTGGACACCCTTACATCCTCGGCTGGATCTTGATAACCTGTCCATGAAAACCACAAACCAGAGTGGTGATTTTCTGTGTACTTTAGGAAAACTGTAAAAATGTTACGGTGCTCCGCTAATGGATATGAAAACAAGAAAGCCAGGTGTTTCATGTGTGGATTCATTTTGGACAAGAAAAGAGAGCAACTGATGTTGTTTTTTTATTAAAAAAGAAAACACTTTTCAGTTCTCTCTCAGATGATGAACATTTGTAAGGAGCCTGTCCCTGTTGCCGCCTGATATATAAGATACTTTCATGGCTCTTTCTCTGTCCAGCAAGAAATTGTTTTCCTTTCACTTTTCAACTGAAAAACATATAATTTGTAACTAAGGAAATGGACCATCTAGGAAAGTGTCACCTGTGTCTTGTTGTTGCAAATGGGACGATTTGAGTCCAACCAGGTTGTAGGAGTCTTTGTGTTGCTTTATATTTGGTGCTATTTGTTTTGATGGCAATAAAATATTCTTTATGTGAAAGCTTAAAGCCAGTGTCTCTGTCTGAGTGTTATTAGCATTGACAAGAGATTTAGATTGTTCATTCCTTGTCCAACTTTGGCCCCTTAATGGCACAGGACAATGCTCTCAGGTAGTAAACTGTGTAGATGTAAAGGAGTGAAAGTTAAGACAGCACCAGTCACCAAACCAGTCTGCAATAAGGGCTCCTAAGGTTGAATATGCAGGATACTATACAGACAATGAGATAGGTAAGAAATTACAGGTAACAGGTAAATAACTGGTTTTAATATTTCTTCCTATTCTCCATTAAGAAAAGAACCTAAGAGGTTAGTTGGTACCTTTTGTATGAGGTGTGTATCTCATAACATTATAAAACACCATGGCTCTGCTATAAGAAATAGGTTTAGATGATGGTTAAATGTTATTTCTGCAGTGCTACTACTTCACAGTATTATTTCCCATAGTTGTTCATCTCTCGTGTTTGGAACTTAACCCTTGCACATATAATATTTATATCTGTGGCATAATCTTCAGTGGTTTGTGAATACTTTGGCACATTTTGGTTATTGTTTCTTTGTTTTCTTGAAACGAAGTATGGATTATATTATGTTATTTTCTGTCACAATGTTATTTTTTTGCAGCATAGTGTATACATACTCTTCCATTTTTAATCTGGAAATATCCATTTTTTTAAAGGTGAGAGATTGTGGATTATGACAAGAAAAAAATTAATTTCAAGTTTTGATTTTGCTAATTTCCGACTTTTCGTTTGTACTTTGACCTCATCATTTGACCTCTGCCTGTTAAGTGCTATTGATTCCTATCTTAGCAATTTCAAACCTATGCCACTGAACTATCAAGACAGCTTAATTCATTTAAAATTTTAAAGTGTGTTTGCCTGTCATATTTATATGTAAGGTAGTCAGGCAGCTTGTTACTAGCTGTCAAGACATCTGGCGAGTTTGCAATATTTTGGAAATATGAAATTGTACAGGAAAGTCATCACGGTGTCATCTCATTTGACATCCTTTGTGATTTGTAGTTATGTAATCTGACATCTTCAGGCTATGAGATCAGCACCTGCAGTCTTCAGGTTCGATGACAAGTCAAGTGATGTGACATTCTCTTTAGTCTGTTACGTAGTCCCCAGGTAGAGGAGCTCCCCAAGAAGTAGTAAGTACAAATATTAGATTGGATGTGATTCAGTTTACATTTGGCGCTTAACCATGTCAAGAAGACACCTACATGAAACTTCCATGAAGAAGACAGACCAATTAGATTCCAACTTGAGTCCAAGTGCTTGGAAATCATTAAACTATCTTTGCTAAATTAACACTTTTTATGAGACGACAAAAATGGCACCCTCACAAAGCATACATATCTATGGGTCAATGTCCTGATTTCTCAGCATTCTTTTATATTACAACAGAAAGAAAATGATTAGATGAAAATAACTCTATGCGTTCTACATTACACTATACTAAAAATCTATTTTAAATAGGCACTGAAAATAATTTCATCACCAGTTAAAATTAAACAATTTTAAAAAGTCAAGTGTTATTTTGCTGATATAGTAACGTAAAAATTGGTTAAATAAGCATACACATACAATGATGTCCTGTCTTCTTCAAGGGAATATCCAGGGACCCTGAAGCATTAGGTTCTTATCGTGAGATTCTTCAAAGCATAATCTGCAATCCACCCACCATTCATACCCTTTGTCATGAACAAATTCAGCACGCAACTCAAAAAGTGCTGTTGCGTTTTTTAATGCCATGTCTGAAAATTGGCATCCTAAGCAAGTGCATGTCCAGAAAAGTGCTGAGCCGGCACACTGAGTCTTTCCTTGTGTCAGGCATTTTATTACGTACTGGCATCGAGGCCAAGCCATCTGAATTCAAGCATGCCAGGAAGTGACCTCTTTGTTAATATTCAAGCCTGTTCATAAGTTCACTCAGTGAGAACTAGAGACATAGAAAGAGAGAGACAAATCCTTCCTTTGATAATTTCTCTGTTTCCATGGATACATGTGAGCATAGCTTTGCCAGCTGAGGCGCTTCCTGTTCCAGACATGAGTCAGCAAAATCCAGGCAGCTTGCACTCTAATCTTTGGGCTTTGAAAGGTGGGACAGGGAATCAGGGTTTTCTTATTTATTTCCAAAGTTGGTCAGCATTTTTTATTTATTCTTTGGCACTATAAAATTGAGTGGATCAGTTATGAATATTTGCTGCAGTTTCATAAGCTTTAATTATCAGGGCATAAAAAACATAACAAAATGAAATGAGACATTCCAAATCACTATTCTCATTCACTTAACTAGTTGATAACTGACACAATTTCAATAACAGGCATTAGGATGTCTCCTTTGTCATAAACACTCAGTCCTTTGTATTGCTTGTAAAATGTGCAGTTATCTTATCAGTTTTGTACTTGCCTTAGCCTATTTTCACTTTTCTTTTGCTGATTCTAAAGGTTAACTGCATCAAGGTTGTTGAAGCTATTACTTTCAAAATCTCCAGGTAACTGGATCTTGGTGTAGAATATCAAATCATATAAAATCAATATTCTTGAGTCTTTCTGTTTCGTTTTTTGGCTGAACTTTCCATTTTCTATTGATTTTACAAATTACATTAAAATAAAATAATTGCAGATCATTCAAGCATATACTGTATTCAGTTCATATTCGATATCCCTCCCACCACCCACCCAGAGACCACAAAAATAAGAGGATTGATGGGAATTAACCATTTGCACATACAAACATCCCAAGAATTAGCAGGTTCAGCAAGATTCAAAAATTAAGAATAGTAATAAATATCTGTCATATTCTAATGCATTTTTGAGGTGTTCCTCATAAAGTGTATATCATTTTTTGCAGTTTTAAGTAAAATAGAACATTATTTTCCCCAATTATATTAACACTCTTTCAGATGAGCATTATGAAGTGATGTGGTAGTAATGTGATGTGAGTTTCCAAAACCGCTCGAACATTTATGTGGGTCCCTTTGCAACCAGCAATGAGGTCTGGGTAACCACTGTTATCTTCTTCAATGGAGTTGGTTCCATGACAGATCACCACAGATTTAAAAAAAAATTAACCACTACAAAAAAAATCCTTCTCATTCAGTAAACACCCAAAATATTTAAGCAATTCGCAATAAAGTCACTTCTGGGACCCCTCTGGGATTAGGGCCCTCAAGCTTAAGCTTCATTATTTTCATAGTAGATCCACCCCTGCATCTCAATAAATTGTCCTCAACATAGTAAAATCTCATCCGGTATTACAAATGCACTCTGAATATTGCTGTAATGTAACCAAAAATGTATTCCTGCATGATCTAAACATGAGGTATTTCCAAAACACAGAGGTCAGTGGCTGATGACAATGTTCAAAATAAGAAATAAAATATGGATAATCTAAGTCAAAATAAATGTAAATAATGTACAATTTTCAGATGAGTTAGACTATAAATTGCAAAAATTGACAAAGAGTGTATTTTATGGATAGTCACTTTCCATTTTCTGTCTGAAATTCCAACTAAGAGATCTCATTCCCAATACTGTCTCAGATTATCTAGGGTACGCTCTTCTGAAGAAAACTGCTATATGTCTTTGCAAATGTTTCAGTTATGCTGGAAAATCTCTTCAGAATATTTTTAAGAATGCATGAAAGAACAGTAACTTTTGTGTTCTCTGCAAAGATGCCAAAGTGGAGAAGTAAGAGTCAGGGAAATTAAGATCTGCAGTTGTGTTTAGTATGGGAGTGGAAATCATAGGTTCAGTTCAATTCAATTTATTTTTGTATAGCTCTCTTTACTGGGTACAGACACGGAGTGTTGGATTCTCAGAATATCTACAGAGTTGAAATATATTTGCTGCTGTTCAACATGATTGCTGTAAATATACTTTTTAAAAAAATTTTATTCTTTTTTGGAAAAGTTTTTGAGTTGATTACATGAGTTGATCTTGAATCAATTCCTGACATTCATTTTTTTCAGCTTCTCCCAACACCATTTTATTTATTTAATCTTACCTATTATTTAATCACAGCTATTTTGTGGCAGTGTTGCCTTCATGTTGTTATGGAAACAACATTGAAGTATGCATGCAGGCCACCATTGGATTAATAACATTTGCAAAGGGTACTTCCTCAATATATGAGTTTGACAGTTTGTCCCTGTAAGAAGCTGCATTTGGTTTAGTTATTGTTTTCCAAGCATTAGAAATTTCTTTAGCTATAATAATAATAATAATTTGTTTTTGCTTGACAAAAGATTAGTCTTGTTTTGATCTTGGCATGTTTTTTGACTTATGTTTGATTTGATAATCCTCATTTCATATATTTCCTGCTATTCTATAGCAGAACAAAAACTCAAATCACAAAAAGTGGGACCATAAGATTGAATGCTGAAGTTCAGAACCCTGATTTGATCAGCAATTATATTGGCAAGGGCAAGGACAATTAAAATGCAATTAAGAAGTACTCAGGGATAATTTCATTCTATGAAATAATGCTAAAATTTTGATTCTCAATTCCATTAATAATAATTTGATCCAGTGTATGATTACAATAGTGAGTCAGGCCATTAATAAGCTGGTAAAACCCTACCAAATTTTTGCAGGTGAATTAAACTTTTGCTAAATGTGTCACTTTCCACATCTAAAGTATGAAAATAATGACATCCTCTATCAACACTACATGACTATAAATTATAGCTACAGTAAGTTAGATAAAAGGCTGGCAGATTCCATCATATGCAATAATTTATTACTGTGATTGTGAAAGATTAGACTGTTTTAACATCTAATATCAAAAGGTTAAATGACCTTTTGTTATCATTGAAGAATAACAGGCAGTCAATTTAAGATCAAAGTGCCTGGGGTGAATAATGTTCAGATTAGTTAGGAAGTTGAGTTTGCTGCCATATTTGGAGATAAAAGACGCACCCTAAGTTAGGCTGAAGTCTCTCCTAAAAAAATCCAGATCTTTCCCAAAAATCATCCCAGTTATTAAAAATCCTATGCCCAATTTGCACACTGGATATGTAGCCAACAGTGAAAGGAACACAATCTGCTATAGACCATGCCCTTTCTATATAATTTCGGTGGACAGTCAAACACAATTAGAGTCTGACATTTTATTTTAGTCTAAAACCAAAGCTATAAAGTTCCTCTTTAGCATTTCAGATTTCTATAAAATTATATAGTTGGTGCCAACAAGTAGGATTCAGGTGGATATTTAATTCTCGCATAGGAAGTACAATTTGGCCACAGTGTTGGAACCCTTGGTGCCTGGGAGGCATTTTGCTTTAGTCGCTGACTCTGCATTCTAATATTCTGACTTATGGAATCAATGTGCTGCTGAGAAATGATTCTGAGTTCAAATGTGTGATCTGGATGCAGAAGGACTAAATTTCGACAATTTAGGCCATCTCTAACTACTGTTACCCCCTAACCTGTTGCTGAACTGGTACTGACAATTTAAATCTTGCTCTGGCTACAGTGGAGCCTAGAAAGACTGAAGCCAAATCAGAAATGATTGAAGTGGTCCTACAAAGCATGCATTTTTCCCCACCAATTATAACTTAACTATACATTTTTGGCAAGTTGGTAGAAGAATACAAGCTGTACACAATGCAGAAAACACAACATTTAAATTTGCCCTCAAAAGGTAGAGAACAGATAGAATTTACATTTACAGCTGAGTTCAACTTCATCTGTTTGTGTTCCTGGTGAAGTTTAAAAATGCCAGTCTTGTTGCAGAGTATTGCTGGATCATTGCATGAAACTTGTACTCAGCCTTTCATCGCCAGCTGAAAAACTGACTGCACTCTTATGGATTCATATTCAGTTAGGTTTGGCCTTTTTGCTTTTCAGTAAGCTTGGTTTAGTATTTTACTCCTGGTACATTACCTATGATTCTCCTCTACAGCTAAATACTCAGTTGTGGATGGTTCTTTTGCAACCACTTGACCAATCTGTATTCCTTCTTATGTGCTTACCTTGGGACAGGGTTAAATGTGTAGGTTCTTGCTAACTCACTCACTTAATCAGGTCATCACTCACTCAGTCAGTTGTACAAAAGAGTAGGCATTTTCAAGTTTGATTGATTTTCAGTCATCATCGGTGGACATATGAAAATGTTTCAAGCCTGTTCATCAATCATCTATTGATTACAGACCTTCTGTGACTCTTGCTTGTAAAAGTCACCTTCATAGTGGCACTATTGAATATGTGAGTGCCTTCATTTTCATATCTATACAATACCTGCATGATTTTTAATAGATTTAATATTATGATATTACTTTTATATATGTGCAAAATGGATTGTTCATGTGTCAAAACCCCATATTCATAACAACAACAACAATGTATTTCTTGTATAGCCCAAAATCTTACCAGGAATGCCTCAATGGGCTTTAACAGGCTTTGTTTTCTGATAGCCCCGAGCCTTGACTCACTAAGAAGACAAGAAAAAAAGCAATTCAGAGAAAGACCCCCTTTCAGGTAGTTTGGGCGTGTAATTGCTGCCAAAAAGTTGGCATAAATACAATACAGTGATCTCCCGCCTATCGCGGAAGTTAGGTTCCAGACCCATCAGCGATAGGTGAAAATCCACGATATAGAAAGACCATATAAATAAACATTTTTTTTTATAGTTTAAGCCTTAAAATACCCTTTCCACATATGTGTAAACACATATGATATGTGGATGTCGGGCTAAGGATATGAATAACATCTCTCTATTATAAAAAAAAATCTTGGCAGGGAGACCAGGGAGACAAGGCATGATCTTCTCAGAAGACAATTTGACATCCCGCGAGAGACATATTAACGTCATGCAAGACAAGGCAGTGAGACAGAAGGACAGCTGCTATACAAGCTTTTAAATGATCGACGCGCAGAGGGACAAACAGAACAGGCATCTTGGCAGAAGCAGCACAAAGCCAGTAGCTGATCCGTCCACTTCTGCTTAGCATGCATTCAGCTCCACCCCTTCACAACGACATTTCTATATCGTGGATAAACGAGCAGAGATATAAGTCCCGCGAGAAACAGGTTTAACCATGCCCGGGGCAGGAAATAAAGGACAAACATTGTTTTTACAAAAGTTTCAAAGTAAAAATGAAAATAATGAATATGTAACAATTCCCATGAAAATAACAATCTCTTTAAATTGTTTATCCGGTAAACCAAACCCAGGGGTGGGCGAGCAAAGCGAGCAGGAGGTGGAGCCCCCTAGTAATAATAATACCATAATAATAATAAATCCGCAATGTAGCGGGGGCGCGATAGCCGAACCACAATATAGCAGGGGATCACTGTACACAAAACAGAACACAGGTTATCCTCTTCACAAAGCTAGATGGTCAATCTATCATTGCCACCTCAGAAATACAATTGTACAAACTGCTTTGTTCTAGCACAGGGCTCTTCAGCAAGTGCAGGCGCAGAGCAACGCAACAACTCTCAAGGTAATATATGTACAAGAATAGTTCATATCACTCACTAAATACAGAACTATCACATATATAGATACAAATTTATTCAAATACATATAATACAAAGTACAAATTAATTAAAATAAATGAAAACATCACTATAACTGTATCAGCTAATTGTAGAACTACTGCCAGATTGTAGAAAATAAGTCGTCAGACACACTCAGAGTCCTGGAGACCTCTGCCAACAAGCCACCTCAGATTTGGAAATAAAATTTCCTGAAGTGCCTTTCTTAGAATTTTGCTGAAGGTACCTAAAGAAGAAAATTTATGAATGTATGGGTCAAGAATCTTCCCACTCTTTGGGAGTACATACTTGTGTGAATAAATGTTTTCCAGAATGATGCACACTAAGTCAAAAACAAAGACAAGAATGATTGATTAACACTTAAAGCACTTCTTTCAATTAGCTACCACAGAAATAGGTCCTGACATTGAATTACTGATAAAAAACAAATAGAGTCAATGTTCTCATTAGTTAAATCTTATTTTGTATTATAATTATAATAATTATAACAACATCTTTCTATTGTCTGTTGGTCTTTTTTAAACTGCCCCTAGGTTTACAAGAAACAACTCTCAAGGGAAACACATTATCCTTAAGTGCATGATTATAGATTAGCGCTGGCTTACCTTATGGTCTGCGATTTGTACCAAATTTTAGAATTTGTCCTCAATTGCCAAAATGTTGAACACTCCTGTTTTAAAAAATATTTATCATTTCCTCCTTAAAGACTTCAGAATTTTATACTGTATTTATTTCAAATGTGTTCACTGTAACATGGCCCTAATTTAAGTTGGCTTTGTTTTGATGAACTATCTCATTCTCTTTTTGCTCTTGTCACCTTTTTGGACTCCATTTTGTTCAGTGACAAAGACCTTTTTCTTTACTAAGGCCATCTCAAAACCCATTCCTCTCAAACATGCGTTTCAATAGAGAGTTGAAAATTTTCTAAAACTACAGGATAAGAAATGGTCTCATTTATTAATCTGCCCTTCTGCTTTTGAACAGAGAACTTTGACTGTATTTGGATCAACCATGGTGATTTTTACCTTTGCTAGAACTTTATCCTTATTTTTGTAACTAGCCTTAAATTCATAAAGTATTACTCCATGTTTGGAAATTTCGCTGTTTCTAAAAATGTAAGTTTTGACATGGAATAAACTTTATCAATTTCTTTTATGTCATTCTATTGCTTTGTCACTGTATTTCTTCATCTTTTTCCACCTGGTTTCCATGTGTTTTCTTTCTCTTTTCATACACTTCTTACAACATATAAAGTGAGTTGAATTTTTTTTTAACAGACCATAGTTTACATTATCAATCATACAGCCATGTATCTGGCTTTTAAATATACCTATAACACTGTGGTGATAACTCAAATGAGGATATGTGGGAGTTCGAAATAGTGGTGAGTTGAGAGACTTCTTTTTTTCATCATTCTTGTATTAAGCAATGCTAAATGGGAACACAGTTGGAAATTAGTTAAGGGTAAATTTCGCGTAAACATTAGAATGTTTTTCTTCACATAGAGAACCATAAACAAATGAGATACGTTACCATGTATTGTGATGGACAGTAGGACTTCAGGGACCTTCAAAACTTGACTTAATGTTATTTTGGAGGAATTAAGTGGATAGGACTGGGGAGCGTTGTTGAGCTGAATGGCCTATATTCATCTAAATCTTTCTATGTTCTATTTATTTTATTTATTTATCTACCTATTTATTATTTATTTATTTAGAGAGCTTCTTTAAAAAGCCAAATTCCCCGCCTGGGGAGAAATAAATTTCTATCTATCTATCTATCTATCTATCTATCTATCTATCTATCTATCTATCTATCTATCTATCTATCTATCTATCTATCTATCTATCTATCTATCTATCTATCTATCTATCTATCTATCTATCTATCTATCTATCTAATGTTCTAACTGCTACCTCCATAGAAACTGAAATTGTTTATTTTTATTTTCTTTTCTTTGCCTTTTGCTCACACCTCCTGGTTTTCACAAGAAATTAGTTATCTTTTTTTCTGCCAAGTCAGGACATCTTAAAAATTCATTGTGACCAAGCCCTCCTCCCTTTGTCTCCTACACACTCTTTTGGACTGCTAGGAATAGGCTATATACACATAATAGTGCTGATGTACTTCCAGTGAAATCTCAGCTAGCTCTCTCACTTCCATTGTTCATACTGCAGCTGTGATTTTTGTTTAGTGGCTAAAATGTCTGAGAAAAAGCATTTTAAGTTTCAGTGTACATATAACTCTACAGCTGAACATTGTTGTGTACCTTTATGTCAAGCTCCTAGTAAGTACAACAAGGAGCTTAGTTTTCATACATTTCCCTTCTATGCAGAAACCCAATCTAGATGGAGCTGGCTGATGTGGAATTCAGAAGAGAGTGTGCATATAGCCTGTTGCTGTCTTCTCAGTAGCAAAGCCACATAATCATAATAATAACCCAATAACAGGCTTGTTTATTGAACAGCAATTAACAGCAACACTGTACCTGGAGAAATTAACAAAAATGATGAGTAGCAGTTTTTATAGGCCACTGGTAACAGCAAAACAACAAATACAAACTAGGAACACATGGTTCCCAACAGTGCCACCAATCATTGTCACATACCTAATTATTACTGAGGTGATGCCCCCAAGCAAGGAAACACTAGCACTTGGGTGGCTCTCATAATTATTACTTACCTAGAAAATTTTCCTTTCCTTGCCAGACTAACCACTCAGGCATCTAGCCCCAACCATCCTGTGAAGCACTTGCGGAAAGTTGTCTCCCAGACCTGGCTGTGAAGTGCTTTATGAATTCTGTTACAGTATTTACATGGAAACTCAGTAATGTTTTAGAATTTAACAAAAGGTTCAAAAATCTAATTTTAAGTGACCACTCACACTTTCAGGCTTTCAGGGGTCTATTGGGCTAATTAGAAGGTCCCAGATCCTTAAGGTCCATCCGTATTTTGGACCTTAGTTCTGAGTCTTCTGAGTCAGAGAGACAAACAGAATTATCTTCCATTAATATCTTAAACTGTTCAAATGGAATTAAGTCATTGGCCCTTCAATAATTGTGATAGTTCAAAGAGCATTTTGAGTGTTGGTGGTACTGAGTAGCTGCTTTTTATTGGTTCTGATTTCATCAGGTTGTCATTGTTTCTGGAGCAACAGCCGCTTTGTTGCTCCAGGATAGTCACTTGCCTTCATCCAATCAGCTTTAAACCCAATCTGTGATACCAGTCTCTCATCCTGGCCTTGCACTTCTATTACCAATGTCATTTGTCTGTTCCTTTCACTGTTGTACTTGCCCTCCTGACTTTGTGTCAGTCTTTCTGGGGCACAAAATAGTGATTTACATTCATGCACTCCCTTTTATAACTTCATTTTGTGAGCACCGACTACGAATTGTAAGGTCCTCATTTTTTCATTCTCATAATATAAGGCATTTCCAATTACCTGCTACCTAAAAACCACAAAGCAGTGGCTGACCTTTCACACTACTTTCATATTATCCAACACAATGGCCCCTCTCAACTGTAAGGAAAGTGTACTTACCACAAGATCACCTGTTGCTTTACTGTGAGCTGCTGTCACTTCCCAGTTTAATTACACATTGGAGATAATTCTTTGTATATGTACTTAGGGTTAAGGCCAAGAATAGGAAGTGGCCCTTAAAATCACAAATGGAACAAACATGAAAAAAATGACAAATGCAAGCAAAAAAGAAAGTTCATGTTAAAAAACAGAAGAAAGCAACCTCTTGACAAGCACATTTTTCTTACACTTCCGCTTTCCCCTTTAACTTTAAGGCTGCTGATTAGAGCTTCAATCCCTTCCAATTACTTTGATTTCATTTCCACTCTCTAGTAGTTAAGCACATGTCTGCATTATGTGCTCATCTATTGAACTCCAGTACCTGTGTTAAATTCACATCATTTGATCCACAGGAACAGAATATGCATGAAGAAAATTGAATCCATATGAGTGTGCACAGAAGAATTTGACTCTAAATGCTCAGGAATTCACAGAAAACACATTCATGTGTTACTCAGCTGGAATTCCTGGAGAATTTAGAGCCATTCATTCGAAATATGAACAATGTGTCAGTACTATTACAGTCTTTGAGCATTCATCAGTGTAAATTTCTGCCTATAATATTAAATATTTCAGTCACATTATATATATATATATATATTTTTGTCCAGATGAAAACAACTCCTTGGAAAATTAATTCATCTTTATTTTTTTCTAGCCCATTACTGTGAACTGGATTAAGCAGGTTCAGTAATGGATGAATACACAGATTTATTTTATGTATTGCCTCCCACAGGAATGGCTGTCACAAGGTATGTTACAGTGTAAACAAAAACAAAATGAAAAGCAACACAACATGCCAAGTTCATTTAAATACAAAGTTCAATAAATTAAAGTGACAATTTAAATAAAACGGTCAGCAAACTTAAAGGAAGTACTGAAACTCTGTAAAGAGCCCACAAATAAAATAAAACAAAGTACTTAATGCATGTTAGCCCTCTCATTGTCTTAGGGGCAAATGCCCCAGTGTTGTGTATGACATCAGTAAAAGCTTTTGGGGGTGGCAAGTGGTGCGACTGCCCCAGGCCTCGCGCCTAATGGGGCCCCGCTTGTGATGTCCATGTGTCCCGTTCGAGCGGATTTGTCAAGTTATATTCTCCAGTATATATATATTTGAGATGCTTCTAAGAGGAACCCTTTTAAAATCCCTCTTCAAGGTCAAATTCCGTATATATACATCTTTGAAAACATTCCATAGTCCGAATGTTAATGCACAAAAACATGTATCGCTAATGATAACCGGCTGACATGACATCAACGTGAGTTATGACTATGACATCCTGCATATCGAGACTCAGAGTATACTTGAAATTTGGGTGCTTTTCTAGAAGAGGTCCTGCTAACTTCCGCATGACACTGGATCCCATATCACACTGTCATGGTATTGTCATGAATTATGAATTGCACTTTTTTAATAGATTATCTCATTATATTTTGATAAAGTCCGAGTGTTATCTTGCAAAAATTTAGCTAAATACTGTAATAAGAAAATCTGGTTTATGTTAACATTACTTTTATTAAATTCGTGTGCAAATTTATACAGTCCACACATACTGGTAACAGTATTTGACAAAACCGGCCCCGCATAGGGTTGGTCAGCCTTAGGCCCCGCACACTCCTAAAGCCGCCTCTGAGTAAAAGCACCCTAAATTTAAAGCTTTGTGACCTTTTGTACATTTAACCCTGTTAAAGAGCATTAACGGAAAAAAAAACATAATTTGCAAAAAATTTTATCTTGCCATGTTTGGGTCATTCTTCACTAGTGATGAGCAAATTCTGCGGTGTTTGCTTCACCTCAAGTTCGGAGAAATCAAGGAAGTGTTCACAAATATTGCCAAACTTGGCAAAATGCATTGAGTTAGTGGGGACAGTCTAAGTGAGTTAGAAGTGACTGGATTATAAAGGTGCAATAATCTTTAAAGTTTCCCTAAGGGCTAGTGAAATGTCTGCCAACTTTACTGGACCGAAAAAAAGTTGAAATGAGCTGTGCAGCACCATGCCTCAGTGAGATCAAAGAAGAAAGAACACAGTCAGAGATGCACAAACATATATTTCATCAAAACAAAGCGGGAATTGTAAAATTGTAGTTAAAAGTCAGAAACAATACTTATTTTATGTTGTTTTATGTGAGAATCTATTGCTTTGTGTGCTTTTCAGAAAACAGCCCGGTAGCAGCACACTGCTCACCACCCCGTCCCGTCCCTCTGCACTGCCACTGCTGCAGTAGCGCACAGGGCAATGCATGTAGCAACAGATGTTTTATGGTGATTTCTGTGAGAAACTATTATTTTTGAAAAATATTCAGCCCTGAGAGAAAAGGAAAACAAAAAAACGGCTGTAAAAGTGTTAAAAATGTTGGCTTATTCTATTTTTTGAAGTCATGCTGAAGGCTCTCCAAACTGTCTGTGCTGAAGCTTTGCACTTTCTCTTCTATCAAAAAGATAAAAACATATTGTAAATAGTAATAAATCTTTAGTTATTATTATCATTATCATCATTATTATTATTAATACTAGTCATTTAGCCCGTTACAATAACGGGCGCTAGAACAGTAGTGCATAAACATTAGTAGGAACAGTCTATATTAAATGGCAAGGGACTTTGACCTCATTCTTTTGGTTGGTTGTATTTTTCTTTCTTTCAGCATTTCTTTTGTTGATGTTTACTTGCTGAGCTGACCGTTCTTCGTGGGCTGCCGCCGTGTATTGTGTGTCTTTAATTTTCTGTGACAGTAATACTGTCTTGTACGTCTGCTGGCTTGTACGTCCATAATATACCTTTAATTTTCTCTGGCAGTAATACAGGCGTGCATGTCGGTAATATGCCTTTAATCTCCTCTGACAGTAATACTGGCTTGTATGTGGCTGTAATATGAGTCACTGTATTGTGTACCTTTAATTTCCTCTCGCAGTAATACTGGTTTGTATTTCCATAAAACGCCTGTAACTTTCTCTGACAGTAATATCGCGCATCGCACCATGCCCCACGCATGCGCACTTCACCAGAAGACACACACACACACACACGGACACCTGGATGCACACAGGGATTTTATTAAAGAGGATTATTTTATAGAGTCTCCTGTGTTTGGGGAGGTGTGGCGTCAGACACTTTCAAGGTTTGTTTTCATTCTTCACATGGCTAATTATGCGTGCATAGGGCACCCATCTCCTTCTCTCATATTGACATGGAACTCCAAGATTGACCTGCACATTTGGTGATAAGCACAGATAACTCATTATTTAGCTGTATATGTTTCACAAAAATAAAATTTGAGAACCTGCATTATTATCTGTTAAGCTCCATAAACTGAGTTAACCTAGTATTAATGTGCCTTTATGGCTTTACATTTTATAGAATGTGTTTTTATGAAAAATGTAAAAAACTGGTATGAATACTGATGCTATACTAGTTCACCAGCTCCCTTAGCACATTTAGTTTCCATGAAGTCCACACACTCTGTTTATATCTGCATGAGTTTTCTCTGCTAACAGAGTTTCTCCCAGGGTTCAAATCTGCAGTGTTTCAGCCAGTAGACTAGTGATGCTAACTGTGAGTGTAATTGTGTGCTCTTTATAGTGGCAACAACTGCGCGACCGTGACTCCATGAGATCAAAGAAGAAACAATGTAGTGAGAGATGCTCAAGTTTAGTAACCAGTCTATGATACAAATGCTCAGAATTTAAATACCCAGGGGACAGTCTCATCCAATTTTGGCTGTTACGCTGGCCTCGAAATCCTTATGGGATGCTGAAAAAAAACCAGCTGAATTAATCAGTATATAATTTGACAAACAAGGGCAAAAGCGAATGCAGCAAATTCACTGTGAATATCACTTTGGCAAAATTTGCTGATCAACACTAGTCTTCACCCATTATACTTTAGTGGATTTTACTCTGCATTTAGGGAAATTGCTTTGTTCACAACAAATAAAAATATCCTAAATGTCATTTTTTTTTTCAGCTCGGAAATGTGAAATCTTTTTGCAAAGTGTCTTAACTTGATTAAAAGCAAAATGTTTCCAAATGTTACATGTCGGAATCAGAATCAGAATATCTTTATTGTCATTGTAACAAATACAACGAAATTAAGTGCAGTCCCTACGATGTCAAAATATAAATAAAATATAATTTAAAAAAAAGAATAAGAAAGGA
The DNA here is from genome assembly GCF_900747795.2 of Erpetoichthys calabaricus. Lineage (NCBI taxonomy): Eukaryota > Metazoa > Chordata > Cladistia > Polypteriformes > Polypteridae > Erpetoichthys > Erpetoichthys calabaricus. Next base: position 125,748,064 of record NC_041394.2, read on the forward strand.
TAGGAAGAAATAAGGTAGAACACAAACATTCAACATAAGTCTGAAGGGGAGAGCACCGAGCCACTGCAACTATGTGTGCCGCCATTAACCCTGTGATGAGTAACAACAGCTAGCACACTTTTTGAACATTGCCATATCTTTCGGGTCAGTTCTGACCCACTATGTACTTTAGTGGATTTTACACCACTTTTAATGTACTTTGTTTGTTCACAACCCATAAAAACATCCTAAATGGTCTGTGTACTTTTTGGTATTTGAAATTGCATTTTAGAAGCAAAAACGGAAAAACAAAAATGAAAGGAATTTTCAGATTTTGATTTTTAATCAAAGAATGAAATGAGGGAAAATAAGGTATTGTTTAATTCTGTGGTAACAAATAGCAGTCATAAACTTAAAATTACACATACTTTTCTCGATTTATTTGTGAATCAAATAATGAAAGTGTTATAGCTCAGAAACAACAAAACAGATGCATTTTCGTTGTGTGAAACCGGAGGTGTTCTTCTGTGCGATTTTTGACGACACGTGCGAACAGCCCTCCTCCTCACAACACATCGACCGACAGCCTTGAAGGTACACTGCATGGCATCAGCAGAGGATGGATCATTAGATAGATAGATAGATAGATAGATAGATAGATAGATAGATAGATAGATAGATAGATAGATAGATAGATAGATAGATAGATAGATAGATAGATAGATAGATAGATAGATAGATAGATAGATAGATACTTTATTAATCTCAAGGGGAAATTCACATACTCCAGCAGCACCTTACTTATACAAAAAAACAATATTAAATTAAAGATTGATAATAATGCAGATAAAAACTGACAATAACTTTATATAATGTTAACATTTACCCCCCCGGGTGGAATTGAAAAGTCGCATAGTTTGGGGGAGGAACGATCTCCTCAATCCATCAGTGGAGCAGGACATTGACAGCAGTCTGTCGCTGAAGCTGCTCCTCTGTCTGGAGATGATCCTGTTCAGTGGATGCAGTGGATTTTCCATAATTGATAGGAGCCTGCTGAGCGCCCGTCTCTCTGCCACAGATGTCAAACTGTCCAGCTCCATGCCAACAATAGAGCTTGCCTTCCTCACCAGTTTGTCCAGGCGTGAGGCATCTTTCTTCTTAATGCTGCCTCCCCAGCAGACCACCGCGTAGAAGAGGGCGCTCGCCACAACCATCTCACATTACGTTGTTTTTTCGGAACAGTAAAAGAGTGACACTCCGGGACGAGGACATAACTGCAGAAAAATGAGTCGCATCTTTTAGGTAAAAATACAAGCTTTGCAAACTTTGCTTCATTGATGTGGCAGTTCTTTTATGAATGTTATTGTTATTACTTACTGTGAAACTGATAACATTTGGTGATTTCATTTACTAACACTAAGTCTGGCAATTTTTATAGTGCTAGCATTTTGAATGGTTGCTCATTGACTTTTACCGGCTACTATACAGTAAACATTTCGAGTATTAACAGTGCGCACAAATGTAACACATGTTAGGAGAGCAACGTAATTTACAGAAAGTTTTCTTAACATGTGTTACACTTATCAATGAGAATCCATTCACACATTTACACACATTCAAAATGCTAGCACTATAAAAATTGCCAGATTTAGTGTTAGTAAATGAAATCACCAAATGTTAGCTGCTTCACAGTAAGTAACAACATTAACGTTCATAAAAGAACTGCCACATCAATGAAGCCAAGTTTGCAAAGCTTGTATTTTTACCTGAAAGATGCGACACATTTTTCTGCAGTTATGTCCTCGTCCCGGAGTGTCACTCTTTTACTGTTCCGAAAAACAACGTAATGGTCCATCCTCTGCTGATGCCATGCAGTGTAACTCAAGGCCGTCAGTCGATGTGTTGTGAGGAGGACTGTTCGTACGTGTCGTCAAAAATCGCGCAGAAGAAGAAGTACCTCCGGTTTCAGACAACAAAAATGCATCAATTTTGTTTTTTTTGAGCTATAACACATTCATTATTTGAATACGCAAATAAATCGAGAAAAGTTGTGCAATTTTAAGTTTATGACTGCTATTTGTTACCACAGAATTAAAAAAATACCTTATTTTCCCTCATTTTATTCTTTGATCAAAAATCAAAATCTGAACATTCCTTTCATTTTCGTTTTTTCATTTTTGCTTCTAAAATGCAATTTCAAATACCAAAAAGTACACAGACCCTAAATGTCACCTTTTCTAAATCTAATTGGATAATTGGTTGTGGGAGTGACAAAGGCAGAACAAGTCCCAAAAAAAAGTTAAGGTGCCAACCAGGTTGACCTCATTTAATCTAAAGAGATAGCAAAACAGGCACTCTCTTGCACTTAAACATAAAGAAAGAAGGCGATTGCCTCACATTCACCCTTTAGCAGGGTTAAATAAACAGTTGTAAGGCATTGGGGAGTGGGCACTCAGATTCAAAATGTGACACCACTTTCTGAGGAAATTTGCTTTTATAACATCTTGACTGGAAGGGTTGGGGCTGCTTAGGTTCCATTGACCTCAATGGGTGGCTTCTTACCACTGTGAGGGAAAACAGAGACAAGACCGTTAACAACAACACCCACTTTTGTTCCAGGGTGGTACTACATATTCTGGATGAATCTCTGGTGCGCATGATGGCACGGTATTAGAAGTTATGATGGACAATAAATATAAAATATGTTTGAGATGAAAATTTGTAAGAAACACCTCTAAAGCATTGAGGCACATTATCTGAAGACATTATAAGGGTTGATGTTGATTGTCAAAACAACTTAATAGCGGAGAAGAATCATAATTAGTACAACTGGTAGAAACGACTCAAGTTAGAAAACAATGCAAAGAGTAATAAGAGCTAAAATGCAACTGGAAAAAAAGGTTAAGGTAGGACACAGTCAATTGGGTCTATTGAGCAGACATTGGGAGAGAGAAACAAGAAATAGTAGACACATCTTTCAGTAATACATTAAAAATTGATACACTACATGTAATATTTTGTATCAAGAGAAATGATAAAAATGTGCTGCACTTAGCAGCATTTTGAACTCTATCTCAATTTGGTCCTTAGCAGTGGGTACGACCAAGGAAATATCAGAGAAGGGGCGCACAGATGTAGGATATAGGCAATCTCTGTAAACTCACCCATTTACATATTGAAGTTTTGAGAGGAATTCACCTCATGCACCTCAAGATGATTGGCAAGGTAGATCTGTTGTAGTTACGAATTGACAGAATAATTCATAAATATTAAATGAAAGTAGACCTGGATGATTTTATTATTCTAGGAGCAACAAATTGTCAAAAGTGTTAAACACACTTGCTCTAAGCAGTGACATTACCAAACATATCTTTTTATCCAAAGCTAAAACCTCAAAACCAAACAGGGCTATTCTAAAACTTAGAGAATTAGTGATTTCCTGATTTCAAACTGTTCAAGTCTTTATGTAATTACAAGTTCCCAAATTTATTTTCATTAATTCACCTTCCTGCACTACCTGTTTTGTCTTGGTAGAGTAATATATTACTCTACTTTCTCCTTTTGTATTATTAATATGTAGCCCTTGTCAGAATGCCTCAAATCTAACAGACATACCACTGTTTATAAGGTATTGTGCGATATAACTTCTCCCAACCTTCCCTTCTACATTTATAACCTCAGGCAATTAGATGTAGTAAAAAACAAGCTGGAGTTAAGTTACAATTTTAAACAATATTGATAATATTCATAAATAATAACAATATACAAAGTACATTTGAATATTGGCAACCATACAACCTGATAAATGGTGATGTGTAGTTTCAGGCGACAGACAGACTTGTTAGTTACTTAAAATGTCTCTAGTTAAGGCATCATTTTGTGGTCAACTTTCTTCAGAACAGTCTGCATGCCTGTCTCAATATGGCTACCGAGCTGTGCTCTTCATTGTGTTGTCCTTTTCAGTTCATGGTGTGTGATGGTCTTTCATCATTTGGTAGGAGAGAAAGAAGGTGAGGTAAAGCAAGCAAATTTATAGGTTTTCTGTCCAACCCCTAGAGCCAATAGGGCATCATGGTACTTAAAGGCTTTTGATACAAGCCAGTTTCAAACAGCCATACTTCAGACCAATGGGGGAATAGAACACCTTCACACCTGCCCTCCAAACCATATGTTAAGGTAAAGCATGGCAGTTAGGCAACCTGGCTTTCCTGTGGGGGATGAGAGAGAGACTCCCGCAGAGAAACATTGGTCAAACTTCTTTGAGGTACTTCCCCCCCAACCCTGTCATAAAATTACCCTTAAAAGGGTTCTTAAAGCATCAAACCATTGCAGAATTACTAAAACAAAAAATAAATAAGACATGGATGTTCTCAGAACCTATAAATCTGTTTGTCTATTATGCAGCTAGATGCAAACTCCTTCCTCCTTCTCATCCGATTTTGGCCATTCCTTTTAAAGGGTTATTTTGGGTCATATGACCAGAAGGGATGGTCCTAAGCTGCTGTTCTATGGACCTTCTGGGGCATGTCTTCTTCCTCTGTTATTTTCTTGATCTTCCTGGGTACTCCTGACCAGTCTGCAGCAACTTCCAATCAGTACCTGAGGAATAGACAAGACAAGCATTTAGTGCTCTCTGATCTGGACCGTGGTCTTTCTCTGTGCTGCTAGTATTAATTTCATGAAGAGTTAGAGTGAGCTGTGATTTACTATGTATGATATATGAGGGTTCTTCCCCTGGCTGGGGTTCAAAGTCTCATTTTATGTTTTTTTTTATTTTGAGTCTTTGAGGTATGTCACTGTTACTTTTGTTTATTGCCTGTTTTGTATTCTATGCTTGTGCTATGTTTTACGTGTTTTGTGGGTGGTCTCCCAAGAGATGGGGCCACATGCCAGTCACCACCAGGAACTGCCTGTTAAACGGGGTCACTTTGGTGCTCCAACTCTTTTACTTTCTTTCAGAGTTGTATTTGCAAAGAGAAAATTTGTGTCAAAACAAGCATGAGTGAATAGCAGAAAGCCGAAAGGCTTTCAACAAAACTAAAACTTGAGACTGAAATCGAGGTTTAAAAACTTTGCTAGAAGTCTAAATACTGATGATTCAGTAATTATGCAACAATTATGGACACTGTATTGATGGGGTATTAGCTTTTACAGTGTGACTTTTGAGGGAGATGTATCTTTATATCTGTGGTGGGTTGGCACCCTGCCCAGGATTGTTTCCTGCCTTGTGCCCTGTGTTGGCTGGGATTGGCTCCAGCGGACCCCCGTGACCCTGTGTTTGGATTCAGCGGGTTGGAAAATGGATGGATGGATGGATGTATCTTTATATAAATGTAATGAATTATTATTATTATTAAAAACCACAAAAATGGTAATGCCAAAGTTTACTCCAAACATTAATCAAAATTAACTTTGTTCCAGACCCAATATACAGAGAAAAGACAATAACAATAAATTTTGTTTGTCCATGTTTCAAAATCCCTGAAAGACCATCTCAGAAGCAAATAAAATATTTTGTTGAATTAGAATAAAAAATTAAGATTGAGCCATATCATAGTAGCCATCACATATTAACAGAGGGAACTGTTTCTAATCTCATGGAGCTCCTGTTCCTCCTGACCATCCTTTCAGTTCCTTTGTCACAGAGTAATGGTGTGTTCTTCCTGCTGACCTGGTATGGCAATGTACAGTGTATCACAAGTGCAATTGTACAGCTTTTTCTATTTCTTATGTTCCTGCTGGGTCAGGTCCCTGACAGATATTTTTGTTTCTTCTCTGCAATTTCTCTCTGTGTCATGTATCCTCTGTCACATACTGCATCAGATGATTTCCTTTTTCTTTAGCTGTGACAAACCTAATTTTAAGGGTTGTAGTACATAATTCTATTCTGTTCATGAAGGCTGTTCCTTTTTTCTTTGAAGGTCAGCAGATGTAGTTATTGAGGGGAAGGTTTTTAAAAGGTGCTAATTGACAATGGTAGATTTCCTTGCACTACTTTTCTAGTCACTATGTAGTGGTGCTACTGGGGATTAAAACTGCAACTCCCAGCAGTCCCTTCAGTGGCTCTGATTGGTCTTCTAGATAGATAGATAGATAGATAGATAGATAGATAGATAGATAGATAGATAGATAGATAGATAGATAGATAGATAGATAGATAGATAGATAGATAGATAGATAGATAGATAGATAGATAGATACTTTATTAATCCCCAAGAGGAAATTCACATACTCCAGCTACAGCATACTGATAAAAACAATATTAATTAAAGAGAGATAAAAACACAGTGTGAGATAAAAAAATGTAAGGTGGGGAGTGCAAGGCAGGTATAATAGACAATAATGTTGTATAGTGTTATCATTCATACCCCCCCCCCACACCCCCGAGTGGAATTGAAGAGTCGCGTAGTGTGGGGGAGGAACAATCTCCTCAGTCTGTCAGTGGAGCAGGACAGTGACAGCAGTCTGTCGCTGACGCTGCTCCTCTGTCTGGAGATGATACTGTTTAGTGGATGCAGTGGATTCTCCATGATTAACAGGAGCCTGTTCAGTGCCCGTCGCTCTGCCACAGATGTCAACCTGTCCAGCTTCGTGCCTACAATAGAGCCTGCCTTCCTCACCAGTTTGTCCAGGTGTGAGGCGTCCCTCTTCATTATGCTGCCTCCCCAGCACACCACCACATAGAAGAGGGCGCACACACAACAGTCTGGTAGAACATCTGCAGCATGTTATTGCAGATGTTGAAGGACGCCAGCCTTCTAAGGAAGTATAGTCGGCTCTGTCCTCTCTTGCACAGAGCATCAGTATTGGCAGTCCTGTCCAGTTTATCATCCAGCTGCACTCCAAGGTATTTATAGGTCTGCACCCTCTGCACACAGTCACCTCTGATGATCACGGGGTCCATGAGGGGCCTGGGCCTCCTAAAATCCACCACCAGCTCCTTGGTTTTGCTGGTGTTCAGGTGTAGGTGGTTTGAGTCGCACCATTTAACACAGTCCTTGATTAGGTTCCTGTACTCCTCCTCCTGCCCACTCCTGATGTAGCCCACGATAGCAGTGTCACCAACAAACTTTTGCACATGGCAGGACTCCGAGTTGTATTGGAAGTCCGATGTATATAGGCTGAACAGGACCGGAGAAAGCACAATCCCCTGTGGCGCTCCTGTGCTGCTGACCACAATATCAGACCTGCAGTTCCCAAGACGCACATACTGAGGTCTGTTTGTAAGATAGTCCATGATCCATGCCACCAGGTATGAATCTACTCCCATCTCTGTCAGCTTGTCCCTAAGGAGCTGAGGTTGGATGGTGTTGAAGGCGCTAGAAAAGTCTAGAAACATAATTCTTATAGCACCACTGCCTCTGTCCAAGTGGGAGAGGGATCAGTGTAGCATGTAGATGATGGCATCCTCCGCTCCCACCTTCTCCTGGTATGCGAACTGAAGAGGGTCAAGGGTGTGGCAAACCTATGGCCTCAAGTGGTGAAGCAGCAGCCGCTCCATGGACTTCATCACATGTGACATCAGGGCAACAGGCTGGAAGTCATTCAACTCACCAGCACGTGATACCTTTGGGACTGGGGTGATGCAAGATGTTTTCCAAAGCCTCGGGACTCTCCCCTGTTCCAGGCTCAGGTTGAAGATGCACTGTAGAGGACTCCCCAGCTCCAATTGCACAGGCCTTCAGCAGTTGTGGCGATACTCCATCTGGACCCACTGCTTTGCTGGCACGAAGCCTCCTCAGCTCTCCATTTACCTGTACTGCTGTAATTGTGGGTCGGGGGGAACTCTTTCCTATGCTGGTATCAGCAGAAGGATGGGTGGAGGGTGCAGTACTCCGAGGTGAGAGTGAGAATGGGTTGGGGTTGTCAAACCTGCTAAAAAAGTTGTTCATCAGGCAGGCAGCGGGATGGTGCTGTATGTGTCCTTAACGTTTGCATAAAGTAGGTCAATAATCCTATTTCCCTGGGTGTTACAATCCACATGAGATTTCACATGACAATCTGCTGAGAGTGCAGGGGCTGTTGGGGTCAAAGGTGGTCAGCGCGGTTTTTAAAAAGGGGCCGGTGACCAAGAAAGAAAAAAGTATTTTGTGTTTCAAGTTCCTGTCTGTCTACCTTCCATTGGGTTTCCTGTGTTTATTCATTTTTGTCCTGGATCGTTTCTTGCTTGGGGTCTGTTAGTTGAGGACTGTCTGGGGATTTATGGCCATCCTGTGAAGAAAGGAGCACTCCTGAACCCATCCACCTGTCTTCACCATTTCAGGATATAATGGTAGGACTATCTTTATATTCCCATTCAACAGGCGGATCTCTGGACTATTTACCTTCATTGTTACATTTCATCTGTTGCCATTTTTCATGGACTTTACTGTGTGTGTTTTGTTTGTGCTTTGTTCTATTTAATGTATAATCGCCATAAGGGGAACAGGGGTGGTATCGTTGTTTTCATTTATTTCAATTGTTTTCATTACATTCTTTATTTGCTGTTTGATTCCCCATTTGCTTTGTTTTTGTCTCTGTTTGTGAGTGTGTGAAGGTCGGGCTAAGGCTGGGAGCGTCCCTAGAATCTCCACTAAAAAAATAAATAAATCACCGTCTCTGTGACTGTGTGAATCTTAGCAGCACCTGACCACTACAACTAAGTGAATCTATTTGTGACACAACTGAAGAGACAAGAAAAAGGCTAATTAGAATTCTGGAACTTAATCCTACCCCTTTTTGTGTTCACTCAGAAGCTGTCCTCTTAAAAGACTGTAGGTGTTATCACACAAGTGCAATTAGGATACAGTTTATGGACTCAAATAAGTGCATGTTCCCGCCAGACCAGGGGATGGTGCTGTCCTCTAACTTTTTCTCCTCTTCCCCTGCAAAACAACCGATGAACCATCAACCTAAAACCACTTCCGATCCCCAGAAGACAACCTTACAGTACTTCCTGTTCCGGTCCCAAGAACCATCCTACTCCTGATGTCATTTCCAGTCCCAAATTGCCACTCTACCATTACATCATTTCCTGTTTTCTGATTATATATGACAGCCATTTTGTAATCTCTTCAGTTCTGTTTTGGATCCCTGTCTGTAAAGATGTATTTTCTCACCTGCATTCTCAAGTATACGGGGTGGATCCCCAACTCTTTCACGTGGGGTTGTGTTTTTTCTTACAGTGTTCACATCTATAACAAGACCCAAAATGAAATTACCATGGTCAAATGCACCAGTAGATAGTGTTTAAGGAGAAAATAAGAAGACTAGATTCATGTAAAAACAGACAACAAGGTACATAGTTCAAATGGAGGCTTAGTAATGTATAGCATCCCTGGGACTACCTTAACAGACTTTGAACTACTTGATGTTGGTGGGTTATGTTGTTCACTTGCCTACTGCGTTTTTTTTCTAATAATAAAGGCATTACACTTGTTTTTGTTGACACAGGCCCTGCCATAAGCATGTGAAAAGTTAGAATATTATCTTGTGATCACAAATGAAACTATCGCCTAATAAAATCTTTCAAAACTTTTAACATTTTTTTAAAAGCCCTGGACAATTTCAACCTAGGAACAGTTACAATTTAATTACATGTTAGCTCATGATTCACATTGGACTGCTAGTTACTTTTCCTGGAAGTAAAGTTTAAAGGTTAGCAAGTGAGCATGTGGAGAAATTTGCTATTCTGTCCTTATCTGACTTTCTCTCTATTTTATCATTTTACTGTTGGTATGACTCCAATTTGCCTGAAGAAATACTGAACTGTTGATCTTGTTTATACCTTTCCAGGAATTCAAAATACATTGGTAAGTCTCTATTTATTCTTTTTTTACCAAAATGCAAGGCGCATACCCAGGGCTAATTCTTTCAATTTGCAATCAGTTTATTATTTCAAGGACAAGCATATACACATTTTCACTCTTTCAGGTATTTTAAGGGCACCATTGTCACATACATATGCACAATATGTAAAGCAATGTTTCACTTCATGTTTTATGGCCTTATTGTCACTTTCAATATGGCCTTAGGAATATCATGAGGTATTAGAAATGCTAACCCCCATCCCCGTTAATATCCTAAATTTTTTACAATATAAGGCCAATGTTCTATTAGACTTGTCTCTTCACATGACCTCAAAGATAAGAAAAACACCCTCTGCAAAAGCATTTTTCGTGCAAATTAATTGCATCTCATCTTTATTTCATACATCCCACAATTTTGTTGTTAAATTTCTTTAGACTTAATTACATAGTGGCACAATAGTTAGCCTCATTGCTCCAAATAGTTAAATTCAGTTCTTGTCTAAATTATTTTTTGCATTACATTTGCAGAGCAATTGTTACTGATTCTTGATAAATGACTTTTAATTCAAGATTCTGAACACTTTCATTATTTATTTTTTTCTACTATACATTTTTTTAAATTTAATTTTGAGTCTGTTCAATCATTTACATTTGAATTAAAAACAATACATTGTTTAACATATGGTAATCAGTTAGGTATGACCTAGACAACTAGTTTAGTCTATGTTTAAACTATTATTTTGAAATCATCACTGTAAGTATATCTTTTTATGATTTTGAATTTTTCATCAGGTAAATGTAGTCTGATAGAATTTTTTTTTTAAATATTTTAGTTTTAAGGGCGGCACGGTGGCGCAGTGGGTAGCGCTGCTGCCTCGCAGTTGGGAGATCTGGGGACCTGGGTTCGATTCCCGGGTCCTCCCTGCGTGGAGTTTGCATGTTCTCCCCGTGTCTGCGTGGGTTTCCTCCGGGCACTCCGGTTTCCTCCCACATTCCAAAGACATGCAGGTTAGGTGGATTGGCGATTCTAAATTGGCCCTAGTGTGTGCTTGGTGTGTGGGTGTGTTTGTGTGTGTCCTGCGGTGGGTTGGCACCCTGCCCAGGATTGTTTCTTGCCCTGTGTTGGCTGGGATTGGCTCCAGCAGACCCCCGTGACCCTGTGTTCGGATTCAGCGGGTTGGAAAATGGATGGATGGATATTTTAGTTTTGCAAAGGACTAAATTAATTTTCCCTTGGGATTAATAAAATTTCATATAATCTAATATAATCTAATGATGCAAAGCCATTTGGGTCATTAATTTGGACTTCTGTTTCCATTGATCACTGGTGACTTTGACTGCACCACAATCATTTTTCAGGTTGTACATCTAATTTATCGTGGGCCATTCTCTGGTCAACTTGCCTTCAGCAAGGGTTCAGAGAAAGATATACTTTAGTACTCTATCACCGCTCATTTGGCTGACATGTCTGGCCCACTTAGCTTCTTAACAGCTTTGTTTTGAAGGAGCTGAGTTTAGCATAGTCTGCTCAAGTCCAGGACTCATCACTGTATAGAACTGTTGAGAGGACTGTGGCTCTTTATTTTGGTTTTAAGACTCCACTGCTTATTTTTCATTTGCTTGTGTATGAAAGACTCAGGATTCATCATATGCACTATCTCCGTTGCCTAAGAACATATTTCATCTACCAGGCTACCCAGAAAAAAATATGCCACTCTTTCTACCTCTAATTTCTCTCCTCTTTATATTGCCAACTTTGACATTTTCTATTTTTGTTCTTCTCACCAGTGACTAGATATTTTGTTTTACTAACACTTAATGATAGACCTGTTGTCTTGTATGTTTCTCAGAATGGTTGCATACATTGTTCAATGACTCTCTGCTCCGGTAGATAATGTAAAGACCATCAGTATATAGAAGGTGTAGGCTGTAGATTTTAGAAATTATTCATGGAAAATGTCTTTGATTGTTATCACAGTCTAAAACAAAGCTGTTCAGTTAACTAAGAAAACTAATTTCTAAAATGCTAGTACTGCTAACAAGGAGCAATGGAAACTACATCCATCTATCCATCCTTCCAATCTCTTCAACATATTTCAGTCTAATTAAAAAGTATTGCACATTAAAAAATCATAAGATTTCCTGCACTTGCAGGAAGGAAACATCAGGTTTGTCTAACAAAATTAATTTGTTTACACAGAGAATGCTGTATGTGAGAACAATGGTAAAAATTAACATTTGCACTAATAATAAAATTTATTATAACACTGTGTTCATACCTTAGACTTTTTAAAAATTCGTTGTTTGCAAAAATGATATACTTTAAGAAGCCCTCCAAATGAAACAGTCAGTTAAACCTCACCAGAACTCTATTAATTACATCCCTAGGATAATAGTGAAAAGCCAAGCAAAATGACACCTTTTATTGGCTAACAAAAAGATTACAATATGCAAGCTTTTGAGGCAACTCAAGCCCATTCTTCAGGCAAAATGTAATACAGAAACTGGAGTTCCCTGTGTTTATATACAAACTAGGACAAGAAACAACATTGGTAAATCTTTAAGTAAGAAATCTTAAATGTGAAAAAATAATAGACTCCTTCAGGCTAGGGTTCATTTAACAAGAGAGAAGAACAATTTATTGTCGAGATCTTTGGGTAAGATAACTGTCCAACAAAGTCTTTTGAAGTTCCTAATGAGTTTTTCAATACAATGTGGGCCTGTAGTCAGGTTGTCTGTCAGTCCGAGAGATGCAAACAATCCTCATATCTGGCCATAAAACTCTTGTCTCTATTCAAACCATGTTGTAATGTATTAAATTTTAGCATGAGTTTAACTTCCCATTCTTTTCTGTCTTGCTGTGTTTTGAAGTTACCCATAAGCACTGTGACATTAAAGTCCCTCTCACTGTGTTTTGAAATTGGCCGCAACAGGAACATCAGTGTTGCCACATTTAATGTGGAACCCGTGTAAATTCATTCTCTAGCGCAGTTTCTCCCACATAGAGTGCAGTGTCAGGACATTTCATGCAGAGAATTACTGTAGGTAGACCACATTAGATGATCTGCAGGAAAATGATCCCTTTATGTGATGTTCAAGCCGGCAGTGTGGTATGACTACATGGTCTGTATTATAAATATGGGCACGCATTTTACATCTTTTCTGTAGGCAGGGAGATGTGCCATTTTCTGTTGGTTCACTTAGGGAGTTTCGGACAATTAGTTGCTGGAGGTTTGGTGGTTGTCTGTATGCCAGTAGGGGAGGCTCAGGAAATACATTTTTCAGTGTTTGGTCATTGTTTAGCATTGGCTAAAGTTCATTTATAATTTTCCGAAGTGCTTCAAAATGTGGGTTGTAGGTGACAACAAGCAGGATGCGGTTCTTATTGTCTTTATTTTTATATTCCAGAAGGGTTTCTCTGGATATGGCAGTAGCTCTTCTTATTTGAGTGTCTGTTGTTTTGGGGGTATAACCTTGTCTGATAAAATCTTGTCTGAGCTCCTGCAGTTGTTTATCCTGGTCTGTCGGGTCTGAGCAAATACGATTGTACAGCATTGCTTGGCTGAAAATAATGGAGCGCCTTATATGCTTGGGGTGGAAGCTATCACTTCTTAGGTAGGTCCGTCTGTCTATTGGTTTGTGAAAAACAGAAGTTACAAGGGTGTTGTCTTTCAGTCATAAAGGCTAACACGGTACAACACCCTAGTACTACATCCCTAGGATAGGAAGGTCAATAGTGAGAAACCCCTAGGTAACAAATGAAGGAAGACGGCACAGCTCCTCATCCCCTTAATATCTAGTCATAGATATTCATGCTTTAAGCCCTCATAGCTGCCACTGACCTACACCTCCTACCTCAACAGCAGCCACCTACAGCTCCAACCCCAAACAATTACACACTTCCACATTTTCTCCATCAATCACCAACTCTCATTACAGAATGACCATCCCAGCCAACCAAATGGAGAGGAAGGTTAAGAGGCCCCACCAGGGTTAGGAGGCAGGACCAGATGACATCTCTGCTACAGTCTACAGGGTTTGTGCTAATCAGGTGAGCAGAATGCTTCAGTGCTTGTGTGAACTCAATACCAAAGGAAGGATATCCTGTTATCTTCAATTATTCTGTAATAGAAATGCTAACTTCTCATACAATTGAGATTCTTTGATAGTTCATCACTGGATCCCTTGTGTTATTAATTTTGTAATTATTTACATGCTAAATAGGGCCTACTCCTGCATGGACAAGGCTAGAAGAAATGTGAAGATTATGCTTTTTGACTTGTCCTTTAATACTGTTCAGCTCTTGAAGCAGAGAAGAAAGCTGTAATTTTGTTATTATTAGTTCATGTTTTATTTCTGCATTTATTTTATAAGTCTAGTAGCTTTTTCTTGCTGTATAAGTAATTAATGACCCAGTTCATGATCCATGAACTTTTATGCATTGTTGCAATGACCTCCTATTGGTAACGCTCGCCACACAGAATCTTTGTGTAACATGACCACTACTAAAGATCGTGATGTGGCAGTCCTTTTTGCACAAGTTTCTAGCTAATAAAAAAGCAATTTTTTGTAGTTTTGCTAGTGTATTCTTCAAGCTATCATGTTTGAAACATTAACTAAAGTGTATCTTTTGGTTGACCATTTGTGTTTTGCTAATTTTCTCAATATGTATCACTTTCTGAATGTTTTCCTACATCTCTCTCTCTCGTCCTGCTCCAAACAAACTAAAAAACATATCTAACCTGAAGACCACAATATATGGGATTGCATAATTATGTATTAACAAATGATGACTAATGCAGGAATTCCTTAGAATGTCTCTTTCTACATTCCACTTCAATCTCTATACTTTGGATTTTATGTGCAGTTCTAAGTCATGCAATTTTCAGACATTTTCAGATGACTCTGCTATTGTTGGATATATGAGCAGGAGTACAGATGATTGGTTAACAGCTTTTAGGGATAATATGGAGATAACCATGTGCACATTAATGTGGCAAATAGCAAGGAGCTGATGGTGGACTTCAGGAGGAACAGGCTCCAGCCTACCCAAATTGAATTTATGAGAGTGACATGAGATAGTAGTCATACTATTACAAATCTGTTGGTGTTCACATAGATGATACACTGGAATGACTAGCACCACTGAGGGCATCTACAAGTAGGGTCAGTATAAATGTATTTTTCATTAACTCTCAGGTTGTTCAATGTATGTAGTAAAACCTTTCTTATGTTCTAGCAGTCTGTGGTGGCGAGTGGTGTTTTGTATGTGATGGTGCACTGGATTTAAAGCAAGAGATGCTCATGGATTGAACAAGCACAGTCCTAGTCCTGTTATTGTGCCTGATTTGGACTCTGCTAATGTAGTGGCTGAGAGAAAAATGGTGTCCAAATGAATGTCTATCTTGGACAATATCTGATACTACCACATTACAGTATGGAGTGCTACAGAAGCTCATTCTTGCTTACTACTTACCTGCTTCCCCTGTTTATATCTGGGGCCTCATGTATAACGCCGTGCGTAGAACTCACACTATAACATGGCGTAAGCACAAAAGCGGGATTGTGCGTACGCACAGAAAAATCCAGATGCAGGAATCTGTGCGCACGCATACTTTCACGTTCTTCCACTACATAAATCCCGATTTGCGTGAAAAGTAACGCACGTGCACGCGCCTTCTGTCCCGCCCCAACTCCTCCCAGAATTACGCCTCTTTGAATATGCAAATCAATATAAATAGCCTTCTGTGAAAAGACAATGGGAAAAGCACAGGGGAAAATATAAGAATTTCAGCGAATACCAAGTGGAGGCAAAGGAAAAATGTACTATTTGTTGGTTTAAACAGTGGTATAATCAACAAAAGAAAGTTGATCGAGTGACAGAGTGTCGGAAAAACTCAAAAGATCAAATTCACAAAGTCGCACAGTGCCTGAAATAAAAAAGAAATCACATATCAAAGTCGCCGTGAAAAGGTGAGTCGTAGCCCACCATCTGAGTGGCATATGAAAGCTTATTAGGGTACAAACAAAAAACATAGGCACACAGTGGGGAAAAAAGCACGAAATGTCAACTTTAATCTCGAAATTTCCACTTTAATCATGTAGTTTATTTTGCCATTAAAGTAGAACATCATAAACTTCATCTTAAAATCGTTTATTTTACTAGTTTCTCAAGTAGCACGTGTAAAAACATAAAATGATGTAATTAAACAAAATGTATGTGTGTAAGTACAGAAAATAGAACAGAATGATCAAACTTGTTTGTGTTTTGCGTACGTGACAAAAAGCATGTATACTTTCTGGAAGTTTTCTTTCAATGATGTGTGTGACAAGAAAATATACCTTTAGGGTAAGGACTTTACAAATTGGAATAATACAAAATGAGTCAGGACGCTATTTTTATTGCTTACGTGGTCAACGATCAGGAGACTAGAAAGGTATAAAAGAGCAAGGATATCTGCGCTCGAGGCAGATGAAGTGCGGTGTCCTAGGACTGTGTTTCTCTGTCATTTTACCCTTGTCTGGTATGTATCAATAAAAGGTTTTTACTAATTTTAATTTTCTTCTCTGTCTTCAGTCACAAAAAGTGTCCACAGTTTTTGGCGCCCGGACGTGGGGCAAGAGACGGCCGGTCGACTCCTCCAGCGAGACCATTTCAGTGATCCGTCTTACCAGCGGACTGCCGTCAACTTGAGCGCTCCGGCAGCAGAGCATGCAGCTCCGGCAAAAGTTAGGACTGCCCTGTCCTGAAACAGTTCTTGCGTGAGGAGCCCCTGGTCTCCTCTTTGCTACATCCACGGTGACTGAACGGATTTCCAGACAGAGCTTGCACACTTCCAGGCTTGGGTAAGCACCGGGGAATTTCCGAACATTTTTTATTTTCTAAATTACGGGAGGGCGAGTTTCCTGTTGACCGTCTAGTCATACTCATATCTCAACGGGTTGCTTAAGGTGATGGAGACTTGACCCAAGCAGTTTGACGCATACGAAAGGTCTGACGAAAGGATACTGGCCTCACCCATATCCTAGACTCGGCTGGACGTATTGATGTAGTATTCTGCTGAACCGAATCGGACACGAAGTCACCTGAGCTGGAATCCGGGGATGTGAGCGGACAGGCTAACGGGACGAGTAACGGGGTGGTATATATATGTATGGAAACATAAACAGAAAAAGAGCACAGATTGCAGGATTGCTGTTAGGACGGAATAAATAAATCTACATACTAATAGCAACAATACCGTGTTCTCCTGGGAACTGGGACAGGACCGATAGTTAGGTGTCTCCCCTTGGGAAAAAAGAAGGGAACAGTAAGGGAACAGTGAGTGGCACACTTAATACCTCGCTGATTCATACGTACAAGGGATTAGGCGAATCAGTATATAGTTGGAAAATTAAATACAGGACCCGGGAGGGCAAGGGGACATAATGGGAACTTATAACAGTAAGCCTGTTAATCGCCACACAGGGGGATCAAAATCATTAATGCTGGAAGAATTATTTTCGGAGGATCAACAGACGCCCCGTAAAAATGGGTCTCCTAGGAAATTTATAGAAAAGAAGACAGGTTTAGATTTCAAGAAGGCATGTAGGAAATGGAATAGACAGAGTGGTGGGCGTTGGCCGATAGAGGGGACAGGAGATGTAAGTGAAATACAGGAAACAAGGAAGATCCTGTGTAGGAATAAGCAGGGTTGTTATAATAGTGGACCGTATCGAATGGATATGTTCGATAGATGGGAATTAGTAATAAAAGACAGAAATTTAGAAGCAGTACAGAAACAGAATGAATTGTTGCGGGCAAATGAGGGAAAGGCTAAAAAGGAGAAAGAGGAATTACTAATTACATTACAGAAAGTTCAGACAGGCACTGAACCACAGGCAGATGGGAGGAAAAGGAAGAATAATCCAAATAAAGACCCCCTTTATCCTATTATTTTTTCCCCTCCTCAGTACCAACCTCAGGCACCTCCATTATCCCCTCCTCTATCCCCCATTCCGACTGCCCCCCCTGCACTACAACTAGCAGAAGTTTCCCCTGATGATCCCCCAGGCACAGATCACTATGACCCCTCTACCCATCGTGATGACCCACCCTGTACTAGACAAACCCCCGTCTCCAAATGCACTCGAAGTCAAACCTCCACTCACAAACCAGCTCCAACTTTTTTCTCTTCTGATCCTTCACCTTTACTTACTTGCCCTTTAATAGAAGTTCCCAATCCTCATTATAACCCTGCCCATCCAGCCGGACCCCAAAATCCCACAACAGTTATGATAAATTGGAACTGGGACATCCAAGAACTAAAAGATGTCGTGAATGCATTTCCAGATCCAAAGAAAGTAGGAGGACTAAAATTTGTTGAACAACTTGATCAGTTAGATAGCATGTATAAGCCTAACGCTGCTGAATGGACCCAGGTACTTCGTCGAAAGCTTGGGACCACATGGGCCACTGTTAGCAGGGGTGTCCGCAATGATGTTCCATGGGTATGGAACCCAGCTTTAACTCGAGGACAGGGGATAGGTGGAGAAGGCGAATTTAACCCACAATGGGAGGCGTTGAGACAAAATATTGCAGAAAAATAGAAAAAGGAACGGACTGGTCCCTTATTTCTGCTGCAAAACAAAAGAGAGACGAGACGGTTGATGAATGGGCACATAGGATTCAAGACCTTATGGCTAATCACTCGGGCTTGGAAAATGTTGATGACCGCACCCGAGCTGCAGTTCCACCTTTTGTTTCCGGTTTGCGCCTTGATATACAAAACAAGGTCCACACTTCCTGTATTGAGTGGGAAAGTGCCACGTTTGATGAAGTCAAACGACATGCTGAACATGCCGAAAAACAAACTAAGCAGAAGGAATCGGACTCTCATGCCAAATTATTGGCAGCACAGATGAACTATTATACCAGGAATACTCCTGACCGAGGCCGAGGATATGGCCTTAGAGGAAGGGGACGAGGACGAGGAAGAGGACGAGGTGGTTTTAGAGCTCCTCCTGTTGACCACAATAAGAATCCTTTTATTCCCTCTCCCTTAAATTCCAATGCTAATTCCTACTCTTGCTACGCCTGTGGTGAAACTGGACATTTTCGTCGGGAGTGCCCTCACAGACAGCAACAGCCCCCACCTCCCCTTATTCCACCTGTTTTTTCTGACACCCCTGACCAACAATACTGGCCATAGGAAAACGCAGGGACCTCCAGCCACTCTTTTCAACTACCTTTGCTCACCCATAATTCAGAGACTGATCCTTTACTGACATTGTTCGTTGATGGCACTGAGACTATTTTCTTAATCGATACTGGTGCCACTCGATCTACCCTCTCGCTGGCAAAGGTCCCTGCCTCGAACGAGACTGTTACTGTGCTTACTGCTTCTGGACAACCTCACCTTCTTCAAGTATCAAAACCTCTTCAAGTCCAGTCACGTCCTGGCGGACATACCTTACTGCATCGTTTTCTTTTGAATCAGTTCTGTCCAGTTAACCTTTTAGGAAGAGATCTCATGACAAAACTTTCTCTTTCTATTTCTATGACTGACAAAGGTTTTTTCTGTTCAACCCCCAAGTTGTTGTGTCAAATTGCCCCTTACCCCAAACCCTCTTTTGCAGCATGGACTTTAGATATTTCCCCACACACCATTCTCCTCAAAGCCCTACACTCTTTTTCCCCTTGTCTCTTTCCCAATTTACAGGCCCCTGACATTTTACACTGTACTGCCCAATACTTCCCTATAGAAGTAGACACCCCCTGGCTAGAATCTTTCCTTACTTCTGGTACTTGCCCCGAAACCTTTCACATCTCCTGTGTTTTTATTTCATCCACAAAGGCAGCTGCTTCTGTTCATCTTACATGCTCACAGCATATATATTATCTTGGCGGCTCAGTGCCTCATATTTCCTTAGCTAAATCACGCACTGTTAAATGGGGGGAAATAGGACCATGGGTAGAAAAATGCCTTGAAAGAACAGACTGGTTACAAGTTACTCCAGGTATTTTTGATACTCCTGACCATTTAATAACTAAAGTGGTGTTTCAAACTGATTTTTTAGTACATCGCGCTTTGTGCCGTCCTTCCTCTTTTGCTTGTTCATTGCAAACCACTTTCCCTTCTTGGCTCTCTATGCTCCCTGATTCACTATGGTCCCAGGGAAAGAATGATTATGGAAGGATAGCCCATTGTGAGCCTCTGGTGATCCACCCGAAATCCTCCTTCCGCCCGCACCGTGCCCAATATCCTCTGTCTCCCGAAGCAGAGGCTGGCATCTCCGCCGTACATTCCGATCTCGTCAAACGCGGTGCCATTATTCCAATTGAATACTCTCCAGTCAATTCCCCCATTCTACCTGTAAAAAAGGCTGACGGTTCATGGCGTTTCGTACAAGACTTGCGACAAGTAAATTCTGCCATCTTCCCTAGGGCCCCTATCGTCCCTAATCCTTCCACTATCCTCTCTACTATCCCTCCTTCCGCTCGGTACTTCTCCGTTATTGACCTAGCTAATGCTTTCTTTTCTATCCCTGTACACCCTGATTCTCAATTTTGGTTTGCTTTTACATTCCAAAACCGCCGTTGGACATGGACCGTCATGCCTCAGGGATACACTGAAGCCCCTTGTGTTTATGGACAAGCTCTTGCCCAAAATTTAGAAGGCTTTTGGCCGGAAAGAGGTAGTACATTGATACAGTATGTAGATGACATAATGATATGTAGCGCTACGGAAGAAGATTGTACAAAAGATACCCAGAAATTGTTGCTGTTTTTGGGGGACAATGGCCATAAAGTTTCTAAAGTTAAGCTGCAGCTAATCAAAACAACTGTAAAATATCTAGGTCATGACATTACGTATGGAACAAGAGCTCTCTCTAGCGATCGCATTACAGCCATCCAAAATCTTCCTAGACCGGTCACAAAACAACAGGTTATGTCTGTTTTAGGTATTCTGGGCTACTGCAGACAGTGGGTTCTAAATTTTACTGAAAGAGCACAGCCGTTGCAACAATTGGCTAATACTCCTGGCATCCCCCTTTCTGGCCAGGTCCAATGGAATGAACAGGCTGAGAAGGCTCTCTGTGACCTCAAAACTGCTCTTCTATCTGCGCCCGCGCTTGGTTTGCCTGATCATTCTCGTCCATTCACTTTGTTCGTGGACGAAAAGCAGGGATTTATGAATGCAGTACTGACGCAACAACATGGAGATAAACAAAGACCGGTGGCTTATTTTTCTAAAAAACTGGATCCAGTGGCCGCAGCACTTCCTCCGTGTCTTCGTGCTGTGGCTGCAACAACAGAAGCTGTATTAGCAAGCACGGATGTAGTTCTCATGAGCCCCCTAACAGTTAAAGTGCCTCACGCTGTACATTCTATCCTAGTACAAGCCAAAACTTCACATCTCACTACTGCTAGGGCAATACACTATCAGAATGTACTCTGTACTTTGTCAAATGTTACAATTGAAAGATGCTCCACTTTAAATCCAGCCACTCTTCTCCCAGTTAACAATGAAGGAGAACCACATAATTGCCATGATGAAATAGCAAAGGTTGTAAAACCTAGAGTAGATCTACAGGAAACACCTTTAGAAACTGGAGAAATGATTTTTGTGGATGGATGTTCCTTGCGATTGAAAAATGGAGCACCCTCAACCAGTTACGCAGTGGTCCAAGGGGACCGCCTGCTGGAAGCAAATGGAATTTCATCAAGCTTGAGTGCACAAGCAGCTGAACTCGTAGCACTCACTCGAGCATGTCAGCTGTCCGAAGGGAAGATCGTAACAATTTATACGGATTCCAGGTATGCTTTTGGAGTCTGCCATGATCATGGAGCACTATGGAAACTAAGGGGATTTAAGACCAGTACTGGCAAACCCATCCAACATCAGAAATTGATCGAATCCCTTTTAGAAGCTATAACCAAACCATCAAAGCTAGCGATTGTTAAATGTCAAGCTCACACAGGAAAACAGGATCCTGTTAGCAAAGGAAATGAATTAGCTGACCACTTTGCTAAAGAGGCTGCATATAATAACACACCAATTTCTTTATTCCAACAGAGAAATGACCAGGACCCTGATAATCAAATTATTTCTTTACAGAGTGCAGCCACGGATATCGAAAGGAGAAAATGGTCCAAAGAAGGGTCCCTCTCTGATGGAGTCTGGACTCATAAACACACTAACAAACCTTTTCTCCCAAAAGCCTCTTTCCCAGGAATGGCAAAAATCGCCCATGGCCTCGATCACGCAGGTAGAGATGCCATGGTTCGAGATGTTGAAAAACATTGGGAAGCTGTAGGTTTCTCTACATATGCAGAGCAATTTTGCAGACGCTGTGCAATATGTCAAAAGTTTAATGTGGGAAAAGGTACCCAGGTAAGTCCCGCCGTTACCCCTAATCCAATGGGTCCGTTTGAACACCTCCAAATGGATTTCATTGAACTAACCCCGTCTAAAGGGTACCGATATTGTCTTGTGATTGTCGATGTGTTCTCCCGATGGGTAGAGGCTTTCCCTTCAAAACACAACGATGCCAAAACAGTAGCTAAAGCACTAATTAAAGAGATTATTCCAAGATGGGGTATCCCTCAAAAAGTTACAAACAGATAATGGCACTCATTTTGTGAACTCCGTTATAAATGAATTAACCACCTGGCTCCAAATTAATGTGCACCATTATTGTAAATACCATCCCCAAAGCGGAGGCATCGTAGAACGATGCAATGGCACTTTAAAAGCTAAACTCGCAAAATTTGTGAACAAACTAATTTATCATGGCCGGATGCACTACCCTTAGCTTTAATGGGACTAAGGGGTCGGACACACCGACAACTGGGACTATCGCCGTTTGAGATTCTGACCGGACGTCCCATGCCCATTGGCATGGTTGTAGGAAATGTGAATTTGCATACTGTGGACAATGATCTTCTCTCTAGTCTTGCAGGTTTGCGAACCTCGTTGAAGGAAATCCACCAGCAGGTTAATCAAGCCTGGAGGACCAGCCCCCTTTCCAAGGATTTACCAATTCCCTTGGGCACCTGGATCCTGGTTCGAGATACTCGGAGGAAACACTGGCATCAGCCTAGGTGGAGAGGACCATTCCAAATTCTTCTATCCACACCACATGCCGTGAAAGTTGAAGGACTGCCTGCCTGGATCCACGCATCACATTGCAAGAAATGGCTATCTTAAAAATACTTTTTCTGTTGACTGTTACCCGCACCCTCTCAGGCTACCCAAGGATGGGTGGTGATCTCTATCTAAGTACTTTGCCGCCTCTATGGAAAGGGCATATATGCTACATGAGGAGCACATGTCTCGTATAGCTTTTTCCATTTTCTCCTCCCCATCCCCTTTTCCCCCCCCTTCCCCTTCATCAACCATTTCAATTTAATTATATATTGCCCACATCATTTTGTTCAAAAAGGGAGGAGTGTAAAAACATAAAATGATGTAATTAAACAAAATGTATGTGTGTAAGTACAGAAAATAGAACAGAATGATCAAACTTGTTTGTGTTTTGCGTATGTGACAAAAAGCATGTATACTTTCTGGAAGTTTTCTTTCAATGATGTGTGTGACAAGAAAATATACCTTTAGGGTAAGGACTTTACAAATTGGAATAATACAAAATGAGTCAGGACGCTATTTTTATTGCTTACGTGGTCAACGATCAGGAGACTAGAAAGGTATAAAAGAGCAAGGATATCTGCGCTCGAGGCAGATGAAGTGCGGTGTCCTAGGACTGTGTTTCTCTGTCATTTTACCCTTGTCTGGTATGTATCAATAAAAGGTTTTTATTAATTTTAATTTTCTTCTCTGTCTTCAGTCACAAAAAGTGTCCACACACGTTAAATGCTTTTTTCTGTGTTTGATCTTCTATGTGCTCTATGTGTGTGAATCACTACGTGCTTCCGTTCTTTCTCTTTCTCCGACAGGACACAGAATGCATTACATTCGAGATATTACAGCTCTCTGAAAAATTAAAATACTGAGATGTATACGTGATATCATTTTCATGATGATAGGAATGAAAGCATGTTATTAAACATGGGAACACGGTGGCGCAGTGATTGTTCATATCTCACACAAGAGGCTTTCTGCACCATGTGCGACCTTCGATGAAATAGTTTATTACAGAAGTACTGTCTCTTTCAAACGTACTAACCTCCAATTCCTGTCCATACTTTTCTTTCTCCAATCGCCACACAATCAGCTCTGTAATAGACATTAAGCCATTTGTAAGCTTAGAACGCTGATTCTTCAAAACTTTTAAGGAACATTGAAATATTTTCGTAGTACATGTTTAATTATTCTACAGTATTCGTCTATCCTTCCAGTGTCGCGTCAGCACCAGCAAGAATACAGCGCAAGGCAGGAGCTATCCTTGAACCAGCTATACGCTGCGGCACCGTGTCCTCACATGTTTAATTATTAACAATACAGATTATTTAAATGAAGTTAAAGTTTTATCTGTATACTATAAGTAACATATTTTGCTGCATTTCATCTTAAAAATGATATTGTCATCATACGCGCTTTATAAAGTAGCGCAGGTTGTGCAATATTATAACTGTAGTGCAAGTTTACAGTGAGGTGATTGAGTGCGTTTATAGTTCTTGGGATGAAACTGTTTCTGAAACGCGAGGTCCGTACAGGAAAGGCTTTGACGCTTTTTGCCGTGGTTGAGGTAGTGTGTACTTGAAACTATATACCGATAATTCTCTTTCCGATCATCTGCTGCTGTGATTCACACTCAGATACAGTGATATAAATACTCCGAGTGGTGCAGTGAGAGTAATATGGAAAAAGATGATCCGCAGTGGCAACCCTTAACGGAAGCAGCTGAAAGAAGAACAAGATGCAGTGAGCGTAACAACGCTAAAGCAGTTATGGTATTTGGAATACTATGGCTATTCCCTGGCCCATTATATTGCTACAGGTTAATTACAATCAGATGCATTACACTAATAAACAATATGCAGTTAATTTCAGTGTATTTGTAAAGCCGCGTCAGGAATGTGGAGCTAAGAAAGAAAGGATGAGCACACAGGAACAGTAGTTTGACCATTCTGTGGACCATTATATTGTTACAGGTTAATTACAATCAGATGCATTAAATTTATGAACGATATGCGGTTAATTTCAGTGTATTTGATAAAGCCGCCGCCGTGGATGTGGATCTAAGAAAGAGTAACCACACAGGAGCAGTAGCACTGCTTTGTCGCTGGGTGCCGCCAGTCTGCAAAACCGAGCGGAGAAATTGCGTACACCAAGGTATGAGTTACCGTGGAAATGTGCGTGGCTTTACGCCAAGTTTAGGTTTTATACATCGCGATTTGAGCGTGGAAAGGTTCGTGCGCAACATTTCTGTGCGTACGCACCGTTTATACATGAGGCCCCTGGTGTTCAGCTTATACTCAAAGTTTTGGGAACTATAGGTGCTGGGCGTGCTGTAGAACTTTTTAGTGCAAGGTAAAATAAACAGCAATGCAACCTACTTGTAAGTTTGCCATATTCAATTCATGTAATGACCAATTAACCCTCATTATAATGGCACAAAAAACACACTATACGTTTCTTTACAAATCCATCAACTGCTAAAAAACATAGCAGGTCTTAAAACTAATTGACAGCTGACTTTGTATCTGACATCGCCACTCAGCACTGCTACCTCAGCTTTGATCTCATTTTGTCAAGCAAGGGAAGAACAAGTGAAGGGTAGTGGAGAAAGGTTAGGAGCACGTGCTGATACAGCGCATTGCTGCGCCAACCACATAATGAACCAGATTGGGACCCAAGTGTAGCCATGCAACGGGTGACACCTCAGATGGAACGGAACCAGTGTGAGGTGGCCGGAGTGCCAATTCTGCCACCAACCCCCAGGTTTTTCCCTGCAGGTTGGAGGGCCTACATGCAGGGCTGGATGCAGATTAACGTCATACCCAGGATGAAGCAATTACAGGTTAAGGGCCTTGCTCAAGAGGCCCAACGAAGTAGAGTCACTTTTGGCATTTACGGGATTTGAACCGGCAACCTTCCAATTACCAGTGCAAATCTCTAGACTTAGAGGCACCACTCCGCCCTGTAGTGGAGGTCATTCTATATTTAAGGACTCTGTTTCTCTTAATAATATATCTATGTTATCTAAGGGGATGGTAAACAAAGTAAGTGGCGTGTGCTGTGACTGCTCCCAACTTGCAATGTTTATATAAATGAAGTTTGTGACTAAAAATCGCTGGAAAAATCATGTAATGTGACAGACCCATTAAAGAGCACTAGCAGAGTCTATGCCTGGATCCTTTGTTAGTTGTAGTAGTTAGAACCAACAGCAGGAGGAACATTAACTTGTCTTCCTAAGTTTTGGAGATAAAACTTTTTCCATTATTTTCAACCACAGAAGTTTGATATATGGAAGTGGCTACATTATAGTCCGATGAATTGTTTTATTTATTTTACATGTCTTCACATGTCAGGATAAGTATGCTTGCACCACCACCATCTACTCAAAGCACCGTGATGTTCCAACAGTGATGGATTAAAAGCCAGAAGTCTGCATGACCATCATCATCAAGGGTTCCATGAGAACCCTAACTACAAAGAGGACTATTTCATTTATGTTAGGTAGAATGCCCAGAGGGGACTGGGTGGTCTCGTGGCCTGGAACCCCTGCAGATTTTATTTTTTTCTCCAGCCATCTGGAGTTTTTTTTTTGTTTTTTCTGTCCCCCCTGGCCATCGGACCTTACTCTTTTTCTATGTTAACTAATGTTGTCTTATTTTAATTTCATATTTTGTCTTTTATTTTTCTTTTCTTCACTATGTAAAGCACTTTGAGCTACTTTTTGTATGAAAATGTGCTATATAAATAAATATTGTTGTTGTTCTCATGGCTATGTTAGTTAAAGTTATCGTATATACTTATACTATATATGCCCGTTCAAAAATGCAACACTTAATTTTTTTTTTACATCTTCTTGCCTCCTCCAGTCTCACACCAGTTCCTCAGCCAGCCAACACAGGGCACAAGGCAGGAACCAATCCCGGGCAGGGTGCCAACCCACCGCAGACCAGTTTCTCAGACACATCGAATTTTGTTGCAGCAGCACAGTTACCAATTTCTTTTGCCACTTCAACAACTTTTAATTTGAAACCAACTTCATATTATCTTCTGATCGAACGCTCCATCATAGATAAGGGAATGCTCTTATAATAAAGGTGTATGAGGGTGTGAGATACAAAAAACACAAAACAGTGCAAACGTTGTTTCAGAATAGTTTGGGCATTACTGTGTGGTTACATAGTCACAATACATAGAAAAAAAAAGGCAGTGTATTCGGTGGTTACTCTCTCAGGTAGGCGTTAGCATATCATAATCTCTTGGACCAATAGCGTGAGTTTTCCACATTCGACTGATACGACTGACATTATAAAATACCAGAAATTATACAGTAAAATCAAGCCCAGACTTATCCGTGGGAGAACTTATCTGCGAGTATATATGGTAATTAAGTTAATTAAATTAATTATTAATTTAAAATACAATGGTGTAACACTGTATAATATGTTGTCTATTCAACATATCTATATTATGTAGTACTTTTGTATAGTACAGTATGTACTGTGTGTAACTTGATTGATTATTATATAATGCTATGTTGTGTTGCTTGTATTGGCTGTTGCTACACTGAAACTTTCCATAAGGCATTACTACAGTAAATTCTTATACTTACTTTCTTTTACTTACCATACTATAGCATTACTTCTCATGTACCTAATAATTAATCACTAGGAATCTTTATATTTCATTATAAAAGTCACTTCATTTCCTGTGACTGCTTTTGTAGGAGCTGAAACATTAAAAGCCAGGAAACTTGTTAGTTTCCATTTATGAAGTCCGAAAGATGTCAGCGTAAAATAACCTCATTAGGAGCTGTTTAATTCAAATCCTTAGCTACAGTCTAAGTACACTTCTGCTAACTAAACACAGAGAAGGAGGGAGAGGTAGCTGGAGAGTTTATTTTTAGAATTTCAGGAAATTCAAAATGTGTCTTCAAGATTCTGAGAAGAGAAAATACTGAGCCAGGAACATGGCACATTCCCAGTTTACACTGGTATGAATAACTGGCTTTTTTATGTGTGTGTTTTTGTTTTTTACTGTAATAAAACATGCTTCATCTGGAGATTAGAAGAAAATGACTTCTATCAAATTTGGGATCAAGTTTCTGGTATAAACACCAAGCTGATACTTACTGGCTCAAATACTCACACAAAGGCACAGAAAGTTGATTGGACTGTGTGTGTACTCCAAGCAATTACTGACGCCACAAGGGAGGGCAGCAATTGGGAAATGCCAGACTGTCCCGGGTTGGATGAGCTTCAGCTTGGCAGACCTGCAGTAAACTTACAAAGTGATCACAAAAATGAATTTACACATATCCACCCATCCATTTTCCAACCCGCTGAATCCAAACACAGGGTCACGGGGGTCTGCTGGAGCCAATCCCAGCCAACACAGGGCACAAGGCAGGAACCAATCCCGGGCAGGGTGCCAACAATTTACACATATTTAAACTTAATTTCAAACCATAAAAATCATAAGAAAGAATAAAAAAATCTTAGGTTCCAACATATGAGCATTTATCCCTGGAAAGATTTAAATGAATATACACACTATTACTTTCTCAGACCTGCTTAATGCAGTATAGGATTGTGTGGGGCCAGAGCCTTTCCTGGCAGCATTAAGCCTGGAGCAAGTGCTCTGTGTATTTGATTGCAATAAAACATACACAGTAGAACTCTGCTTCTACTGTAATTACACATATATACTGGTATTTCTTTTTTACATTTGGCGGTGCTGATGTGTAAAATTGAAAACTTTTTTTGGAGTTCTTCACTTTTTTAACCTGTGCAATACGAAGAAACCAGCATTGTCCAATTTTTCATTAGGCAACTAAGGAAAGCTTATGTGATAAAGTACAGGCATTAAGGAAAACTGATAAAATAACTTAGTGCTAACGTGGTGGAATGGGTGGAGAAGAGTGTCAGGAGTGATTTGTGACAGACAGATATCAGCAAGAGTGAAAGGGAAGGTCTACAGGACGGTAGTGAGACCAGCTATGATATATGAGTTGGAGATGGTGGCACTGACCAGAAAGCAGGAGACAGAACTGGAGGTGACAGAGTTAAAGATGCTAAGATTTGCATTGGGTGTGACGAGGATGGACAGGATTAGAAATGAGTACATTGGAAGGTCAGCTCAAGTTGGACGGTTGGGAGACAAAGTCAGAGAGTTGAGATTGCGCTGGTTTGGATACGTGCAGAGGAGAGATGCTGGGTATATTGGGAGAAGGATGCTAAGGATAGAGCTGACAGGCAAGAGAAAAAGAGGAAGGCCTAAGAGAAGGTTTATGGATGTGGTGAGAGAGGACATGCAGGTGATAGGCGTAACAGAACAAGATACAGAGGACAGAAAGATATGGAAGAAGATGATCCACTGAGGTGACCTCTAACAGGAGCAGCCAAAAGAAGAAGAAGAAGTTTAAGATGTCAATAATCTATATATATAATTCACTAAGCCGCCGCCAGAGCAAGCAAGACACCCATGGAAGCACGCAGGACGGAGCCACGCCCACCAACTCTAAGACCATTGGATACGACGACAACTCGCAGAGCCACGCCCACCAACTCGGACGCGACGACACAGAAAAAACGGCGTCATTTATGTTCGTCTGTGCTAGAGTCCACATGCACCTCTGAGCCACGTTGACTGTTCATAGAGGCATGTTTTTCGTGGATGTGAATCGCCATATGCAGCGTGTAAAACAGTTTGCAAGGGGTATCCCATGAGATCCTTAAAACAATCCTTTAAAACTGAGGTTAAAACACAATGAAGGAAGCAGTCCTTAAAAACCAGTAAGCCCTGTGCCTCTGTTTCATTAGCGTCTCACCTGCTTCACTGATGCAGGCCCTGCAACAGTCGAGGCGCTCTCTCAGCAGCTGACCTTCTCTGTGCCTGACTCCACTACTGTCAGTCGCCTGATTAAAAATGGCCTTTTCAAGGGGAGCTATGGACCCGCTATACCACAGGAACACATTGCCTTCGAGCCTGCTCTCGCTCACTCTAACGTACCGGCTTTCTCTCTCTCCTCACTCGCTCGCACACTGCACAGGGGAGAAATACCCGCAGCACGACTCCACCCAGAAACCGTTTCAGCCAAACTTCCACGCCCCTCGCTACGCTGTGAGCGCGATGATTATTTATTTAAAAATGGCCTTTTGAAGGGGAGCTGTGGACCCGCTATACCACAGGAACACCTATGACATTGCCTTCACATTGTTTTCCTTTTATTTCTGTTCCCATTGAGCAGATCAGACACCCAGGCAAACAACACTTAATAATCAATAGCTGCAACCACTTTGCCTGCCCCAACTCCTCACCTGAGTCGGTTTCATCTGTGTTCAGCAGTGTTTCCCAAACTCGGTCCTGGTGAACCCCTGTGGATGCAGGGTTTTGTTCCAACCGGATTCCTAATCATTACTGCCAGTGAAACTCATCCGGGATAAGTCAGTTTTTCAAACGCAGCCGTGTAGCAGATTAGTCTACTTGGATGTAATAATCTGAGATGAATGCGCGCCACCACGCTGAGCGAAAAGCCAATGTATATTGAGTCTAGAAAACATGATCAGCAAGTCTTTGATAGGCTGCAACAAAATGATAAAAGAATGGGCGCATTTTTTTCACACAAGCTGTGTGTGTGGGTGGGTGGATGTTAGTTAGTTAATTAGTTACTCGAAGGATTTCAAGATTTAATATGCACAAGCGGTAACACTGCAAAAGCAGCCCAAACCAGAAAAGACGGCTGGCAAAAAGTGGCCGACAAATTAAACGCGTGTGCATTGTACTTACTGAAAGCAGCGTTATGGATTTTGCAAATGTTCATTTTTTTCCCTCTGCTTAAAAAACATTTAAAAAGCGGCATGATTATGCAGTGTATACTATGCCGCGGGTTGGTATGCAGCGTGTAAAACAGTTTGTTTGTCGCGGATAATTTGCCTTTTACTATTACACGAAGACAATTTCCTGTTAATACTTCGTTACATTGATATAGCGGTATTCTCAGTATTCAAAGCGATATCCACACAGGGAGGAACCAGGAAGCGAACCCACAATCTTCCACAGTCTCCTTACTGCAAAGCAGCAGCACTACTACAGTGCCACAAGGCAGTTAAAGAATGCACCGGGCTCGATTTTGTTTTCACTTCTGTTTACAGCGATCGGGTCATAGATAGCATTGTTGCAATGTTACGTTTCTTGGTGGCTTATTACATTACGGATGTTTCACATGTTCATTTTTTCCCCTGTGCTTAAAAGATATTAAAAAAGTGTTTCTCAACTGTGACTCTGGAACATCTCAGTACGCAAGCTATATTAAGCGTCAACGACGAACACTCACTACACCTTAATATTAAGTACTGACACTTATCCCTACCGACGAAGTAACTTTCACCAGCGTGGCCTTCTTCGTCACAGACGATCCCGCTTTCAGTCACTGACAATTATATGTTGCTCTCTCCAGAGGTCTATCTTTTCATTCACTCACAGTCGTATCCTCAAACCCACGCCATTTGGACAACTGTGTCGTTCAGGAAATGTTCACCCATCAATACATAATTATGCGGCGTATGCTACGGCACGGGTTGGCTAGTTGCGTATATTTTTATATGTATTGCTAGTTCTCTGTTGACAAGTGCTTACAGTAGATGAATATTTATCCTTCTACCGATTTCCTGAACACATTTAATACATTTCAGAGTAATCAGGACCTGAAATATAGCCTGTATCTTCAGTTGCAAAGAAAGAACCAACACCAGAGAGGATGCCAATTCATACAGACACTCGTGTTTACTCAAATTGATAAAATTAATTAATTCATTGGGCACATGGCATGAAGCAGCCCTGGACATGGTGTCATTGCACTGTCAGACATACACAACAAGTTACTTATTCAGGGATAATTTATACCCACCTGCCAACTTTCATGGCACATGTTTGGGTTTTAGGAGAAAAATGGAGAACCCAAAGAAACTCAGTATGGACAGAGGGAAAGTGTCCAACCTCTACACAGACAACGACTAGACTGAAGATCACTAGAGATGTGAGACAGTAGTCCTTATTACTGAGCCAGTATGCAGTCTAGTAGGTTAATACGGCAATTTTGTGTTAATGCAAATGCATAGAAAATGTCCATGAGTCTTTTTTAAAAACTGTTTTGTTTTTAGAATTATTAGGAGTCAAGGAATATTCTGATAAGATAAGAGGCACTGGAAAACTAGTGTATATTCTTGATATAATGGTATGGTATGACACTGCCAAATATACCACCAAACTGATCATGAAAATATTTCATATACCACTTATTTTTTTCATGTTTGGCAAGTTGGGGGCACTGCCAGTTCATGGATCCAGACTCTTGTGTTTGAGTCCCATTTCTAATCATTGCCCACGTGGAAGTTAAACATTCTCAGTACTATAGGTCAGTGTAGGTTTTCGTCCAAGTACTTTTACTTTCCCCCGCATTCCTAAAGACTGGCAGGGTAAGTTAACTGGTGATTCCACATTGCCCCATATGGTTGTGTGCATGAATAGGCCTAGTGAGGGACTGGTGCACAGGTCAGGGCTGCTTCCTGTCTTGTGTCCAGTTCTACCGTGAAGGGTTTTGGGCCTGACTGAGAATTTTATGCAATTTTATATCACAGGAACATAGGGAGCTGTAGCAACAATGAATGCAAAGGCAAGCACCAAATGTACAAGGGACACCAGTTCATCATAGGGCAAATTCCTACACTCATTCTCATTGAAGGTTTCTAACCCACCTTATTTGCATATTGCTGGGAAGTGGGAAGAAACCGTAGTACCTACAGAAAATATATGTGAACATTAATAGAATATGTAAACTGCACAAAGTCAGTGGCTGGATCCAGAATATAACAATTGCAAAAGATGGAGTAAAATCTCAAAATTTAAGATTGGTAAATTGTTTAAAACATATGAATATTTTTTTAAATCCCTATTAAACAGAACAAAACCTATGGATAGTTTTGCCGTTTATATTAGAATTGTCCATAAAAGGCCATTTTTCAGGTGTTTCCATTACTCATCCCTGAATCCAGTTTGGGCTTCGCTTGGCAGGGTTGCATCTTCACTCCAGTGGTCCTTCCATTACTTCAACCCAGCTGGGTAAGGAATCCTCCAGTACCCCCATGAGGTTGCCATGGCTCTCGAATACTTACACCATATTCTAACCTCAACAGCAACCATTTTTAATAAATACATAATCCTTTACAAGTCAATGCATCAAGAAATTCTATGAAGAAATAAAATTAGTCTTCATGTAGTTTATTACTATCCCTGTCCACAAACATTTGGCAATAACAAGGAATTCTTTTCTGTCACTTAGTCAAATGGTGGAACAGATGTTCAAGTCATTGTATTTATTGTCTTTTTTGCAACAGTGAAACCACTGATAATTTTTGTAACCACTGGCACAGAACAGAAAGTGTTAGTAATTAGAAAAATACAGAGCATACAAAATAAAGGAAATCCATTGCAATTAAAATTCTTTAGTAAACATGTATGTTCCAGTGTTTGCTTCTTCTTTTTTGAATCATGAACAAGGATTAAATTTCTACTAACAAAAAAAAAAAAACAAAAATAGTGTTTCTATTCCCAAAAAAATGTTTTAAATGTTGAAAAGCTCACCCAAACACATTAAATAAAAAGACACATATCTAAAGTGGTCAGTCATCTCTGCCAGATCAACTTTGCCCAAACTATTTCAACAAAAAATATCTTTAATGACTTCTTATTCTCACCTGCACACTCCCCCCATGTATTGGGCCCATACATTTTTATTTTATAGTAACTTTCATGTCCTTTACTGAATAACACCATAAGACAACACATTTGGTGGCTATACTATCGAGTCTGGTCATTAGTTGCTCGAAATGTGTTTGCTGAAAACGTTAAGAAACAGTCTGATTTTTTGCCCTTTTAGAAATATATTTTTACTTTCTGCAGTTGTTTTTATAGTGCCTATTAAAAGAATTCACCCCTCGGAAGTTTTCTTTACATTTTATTGTTATACTTAACTAGCTATGTAAGCTCGTGCTGTAAAAAGCCCAGGCTCCTAGAAACCATGGATTCTGGCACTTCAATCAATCAATTGCATTGGTTGTGCATTAGCGGCTTAGCGAGGTTCTCTTTCCTCGGCGGTTTCATTTTGCCGACATGCTCGCCTCATTTGTGTATTAGCAGCTAAGCAAGTTTCTCTTTTGTTGGCAGTTTCACTTTGGTGACAGAGTCGCTTTCTTTAAGCTTCATGCTGTACCCTCACACTTCTGAGCCGCCTCACACTTCTGGGCCAGACAGACAGACACACACACTTCCACGCGTAGACGTTTATATATAAGATAAGAACTAAGACTATTCTAATTTGAATTTTTTGACACTGATGAACCAAAAAAGATTATTTAATGACAAAGTGAAAAGAGATATCTGCAAAGTGATGTCAATTATTAATATAGAACACAAAATAATTGATCATGCAAGTATTCAACCCCTTTAATATGAAATATAACTAGTTCAATGGACATCATCTGTCTGGGGATTCAATTAATTATAGTATAAATGCACCTGAATCTGGAAGGCCCAACTTGTGGTGAATCAGCATCGTGGTCTAACCTAAATAATGAAGTCAAAAGAACAATCCGAGCTACTCCCTGAAAAGGGGATTGAAATTTTGCATACAAATTGATAAATATTTTGTATGTCTTTATTTGTAACTTAGGCAAAGCAATATAATATTAGTATTTCATTAGTGACTGAATTTTACAACAGGGTTGGGGGAAGTGCCTCAAACAAGTTTGGCAAATGTTTCTCTGTAGGGCTCTCTCAGTCAACCCCCACAGGAAAGCCATACTGCCTATCTGGCAAGCTTCACCTTCACACATGGTTTTGGGGGCAGGTGTGAAGGTATTCTCTGCCCCATTGATCTGATGTATGGCTGTTTGGAACTGGCTTGTATAAGAAGCCTTTAAGTGCCATGACGACCTATTGGCTGTAGGGGTTGGACAGAAAATCTGTAAATCTGCTTGCTTTACCCCTCTCTTTCTCTTACTAAATGATGAAGGAGCATCTCACACCATGAACTGAAAATGACAACACAATGAAGAGCACAGCTCAGCAGCCATATTGAGACAGGCATGCAGCCTGTTCTGAAGAAAGCTGACCACAAATGATGCGTTAACTAGAGACATTTTAACTAACAAACAAGTCTGTGTGCCGCCTGAAACTGCATATCACCATTTATCAGGTTGCATGGTTGCCAGTGTTCTCTTGTACTTTAAATTGTAACTTAACTCCTCTTTGTCTTTTATGACATCTACTTGCCCGAGGTTATAAATGTAGAAGGGAAGGTGGGGAAAAGTTATATAGTACAATACCTTATAAACAGTGATAAGTCTGTGAGATTTTAGGCATTTTGACAAAGGCTACATATTAATAATACAAAAGGGGAAACTGGAATAATACAGTATATTACTCAACCAAGACAAAACAACAAGTCAGGCGACAGAGACAAGCAAATATCCAAGTCACTGAATATCCTTTGGAGTCCAGTTGAATCAGTCATTAAAAATACCAAGAGCATGGTACAGCTGTAAATATGCCTACACAATACACAAAAATGGAGTAACTGGGCAAGAAGAATACTAGTGATGGAGGCCAGAAAGCCGAAGCTACATAGGAATGTCATAAACAAACAAGAATCCAGATTTCAATCCCTATGAGAATTTATGGCTGGACTTATACAAAATTCTGTTCACTCACGATCCTCAGGCAAACTGTCAAAGCTTGTGCGGTTTTGGAAGAAAGAATGGGAAGAATTGGTAGTGTCCAGATGTGCAAAGCTGAAAGAGACCTGTCCACACAGTTTAAAGGCTGTCATGGCTGCCAAAGGTGCATCTTACTGTGCTTAATACTGACATTAAACAATACTTATGAATACTTATGCAAACAATTATTTTTTCTTTTATATTTCTAATAAATTTAGATTACTATGCAGAGATCCATTTTCACATTGAAATAAAACAGTCCTTTTCTGTTGATGAAAGTCAAAAAAGCCTTATTAAACCCATTGTTATTCCATGTTGTATAACAAAAAAATCTGAAAACTTTTTACAGGCCTTTATGTTACAAAGCTCTCCAT
Organism: Erpetoichthys calabaricus; assembly: GCF_900747795.2. Taxonomy (NCBI): domain Eukaryota; kingdom Metazoa; phylum Chordata; class Cladistia; order Polypteriformes; family Polypteridae; genus Erpetoichthys; species Erpetoichthys calabaricus. The sequence goes on from NC_041394.2 coordinate 125,784,099, forward strand.
CCACACATTTTCAGACCTTCTAAGTCCTTAGTCAGACTCGCGAGAGCTGGAGCAGATCCTATCTTGACATTATTAAGAACAAATCAGGAATCAACACTGGACAAGCTGCCAGTCCATCACACGCCACATTTCTAACACATATAAACCCCACATATAAATGGGTTAAGATGAGGAGGAGGAAGAAGAATAAGAACAGCAACAACAACAAGAAAGAGGCATTATTGAATAATAAATTAATCTAATGTGTACATTTTGTGCATGTAGGAGAAAACATGGGTATCAAGGGAAAACCAACATAAACTCAAAAGAATTGTGTGAAGTTCATACAGAAAACAAGCATGTTAAGATTAAAACACAGTTTCTTGGAGCTATGAGGCACAAACTACTAGGAAATACACAACATACAGTAGCTTGAAAAGGAAATGAGCTCCAGCAACCAAATTTTTAGGAATACTTCATTGTTTAATTAGTGAGAAACCAAAAAAGTTGAAGAAACTCACATGTAGCAGGTAGACATTAACTATCAGCCTTTGAGAACTTCCAGCATAATATCAAGCAGCACAATTTCCTATCCTCTTGAGCATATCATGACTCACTCCCCACAGTGAACAATCTGCTAAATCTTTAATATCACTGTGAACATTCCCTTTTATGAGTCAACCTTCAGAGACTATAAACCACTTCTCATGAGTAATGTAATAATGACTCAACAATAATCAAGATTTTTTTTCATTAAATATAACTTCACATTTTACAACAGTGGTCTCCAACGATCTATGTGAGAAATACCCCTGTTAGTGCTGCAGTGTTGGCTGGACACTAAAATTTTACTCTGGTACTATGGGATATACAAAATGAATTATAGGATGTTTTTATTTAACATATGAATATCTTACTACACATATCATTAATAAAAGGACAATTTGCAAACAAAAGCCAGGCAACCTCACACTTCTTACTACTGCCCAGCATAACACCAAATTTTCATGAAACATATGAATTTAGACACTGTGTTTACAGCACTAAAATCACTATTTCATCATTCAGATTAAGATAAATGTGCACAGTGAAACAATTTGCCACCCCGCCACCTACCAGAGGTGCAGTTCTTTATGAACATAGAAAGCCATGTCACATACTTGTGCTTGGGAGGCAGTCAAAGGGCTCAAATCGAGGCACTGAGACTCAAGACAAGTGGTTGGTGTTGAGTATTAATGCCTTTTCTCCTCTTCCGCCTGACCCAGACCTAATTTCTGACCCTGCTGATGACATCATTACCAGCATCCTCAGACGACCTCACACCATTTCCTTCCTACCAACAAACCCTTCTTCTTCCTCTACTATAAAAGCCTGCTGTCTTCTCATCCCCTCAGTTCTAGTTTTGGAACTCAAAAAGATCAGTCTTTTGAGACTACTCACATTTCTCACAATATATGGGGTGAATCCCCAAATCTTTTTGATTTGTTGTGTGATTTCTTACAGCAGGACTATGTCATTTCAAAGGAAAAGCACTGTTCCTTGGTATCAACGATCTCTATTACTTTTCTCCTAACCATTGTCATACTTTTCAGTATCACTCAGACCAATTTAAGCACTAATCACTGAGTGGATAAACTATTAATATGTCTTCTCTGAAAGTCTCCAGCTTTTTTCTTGAATCCTCTCAAGACTTATCCAAGGACAGGCCTTCCTAACTATCACAAATGCATTTAGACCTGCACAAACTCGGCAGAAGTGTTTGTACTGACTTCTGACCCCTTACCCAACCTGTCAAGAGCTGTCTACCAGATGCTGTAATACTTCCTGCCAAATCCAGTAAAATGTATTTTCAGGTACCCCCCACGTCTTCTTTTTTATTTTTATTGAATTTATTAAAAGCATTCCAAACAATCAAGTCAAGCTTAACAAAACTAAAATCAAATCAACCCACACCCATGAGAGTCTTTTCCCTCAGTATAAATTCTTATTCTAAAATGTTATTGATTAAGTCATGTCAGCTTTTAAAAAAGTTTTGAACAGATCCTCTAAGTGAGAATTTGATTTTTTTCCATTTCAAATAGTATATAACATCAGTTACCCACTGACTTAAAAGAGGTGGTTTAGGATTCTTCCAGTTGAGCAAGATAAGTCTACGTGCCAATAATGAAGTGAAGGCAATTATAGTTTGTCTGTCCTTCTCCACTTTAAGCCATCTGAGAGTACACCAAACACAGCTGTTAGTAAAGTAGGAATGATTGTGACACCAAGGCTGTCTGATAGGAATTCAAAATGTTTCATCCAAAATTATGTTAATTTAGCACACGCCCAAAACATGTTTCCCAGTGAAGCTGGAGCTCAATTGCAACATTTGCAGGTTGGGTCTTGCTTTGTAGAGTATCTTAACATCATTATTCAGAAGTGACATTGGTCTATATGATGCACATTGTAATAAGTCCTTATTTTTCTTAGAAAAAACGGTGAAAAGTTTGAGGTAGAATTAATTTGTCTATGTCTTCTATAAATGTTGCTAATAAGATGGGAGCTAACTTAACTGAAAATATTTTATAAATTTCAGCAGGGTAGCCATCAGGACCTGCTGCTATCCCACAGTGAGTTTGCAGTGCCTAGTAATTCTGATAATGTCAGAGGTTTATCCAATTCCTCTGCACTTAGAGTATCTAGCTATGGTATCCATTATGTATCAAAAAAGTGCATTAGATTGTGTCTTGTGTTCTTTAAACTGAGTAGAATATAAGAACTTATAGTACTCTCTAAATGTGTGCATTATGTTTTCATGGCCAATTATTCTATCTCCATCTGTGTTGGTGATTACTGATATTGCATTGCTAACTTCCTGCTTATGGATTTGTTGCACTAAGATCTTGTTAGCTTTCTCTCCGCGTTCGTAGTAATGATGGCGCAATTTAATAATGAGTTGTTCTGTTTCTTTTGTAGTCAAGAGGTTGAGTTTTGATTGCAAAGCCAGTCTTTTACTAAAAAGTGCCACATTTAGAGACCTGTCATGTTCTTGATCTATTCTGGTAATTTAACTGATTAACTCTGATGCCTTCTTGGTTTCCAATTTATTTTTGTGGGAAAGACATGAAATAATCTGTCTTCTTAAGAAAGCCTTCAGAGTTTCCCAGAGTATTTCTGCAGAAACCCCGGAGGATGCATTTGTCTCTAAAAAAAAAAAAATCAATTTGCTAGGATATAAATTCTGTACTGTTCTCGTCAGCTAATGACAGGGTGTTAAGATGCCAGCTGTGAGATGAGTATGTGGGGCATAGTGATGTGAGCTCCATGATCAGAGGGGCATGGTCGGAGATAACAATAGCGTTGTTTTTGCAAGATTTGATCCTGGGCAAGAAATTGTTATCTATAAAGAAATAATCAACTCTTGAGTAACTCTTGAGTTTTTGGGGGAGGTGGGTGTTTAAAGGTTTAATTAGCGAATACCAGATCTACCAGGGCTGCCCATATTTCATACATTGGCTTAGATAGTTAAAAATTGGTGGATTGGATGGATGGATGGATGGAAGGATGGATGGAGTGATCATCTAACCTTTTTAACACAATTGAAGATAACGAGGTGCCAGAGACCATTACAGCAACATGCGGCAAATGGCTGGGACTAACCTTGGATAGGGTGCCAATCAACTGCACACCTAGACCAGAGTCATTTGGGAGGTGTCAGTTCATTTAACATGTGTTTGATGAAAATATTGACTACCAAAAGGAAAGCTGCGGATACATAGAAAAACTCACACATAGTGTGCTTTTCTGAGCTACGAGGCAGCCATGCAAACCACTGCCCCACTGCTTCACCTGTTCAGTACTAAGCTAGATTTATAAATACAGTGGGTTCAGAAAGTATTCAGACCCCATCATTTAAATCATTTAAATACATTTTCACCACTTTCATAAGACTCAATACCCCGGAATAACAAAGCAAAAACAGGATTTTAGAAATTTCTGCAAATTTATTAAAAATTTAAAAAGCTGAAATATCTTATTGAAACAAGTATTCAAACCCTTTCCTCAGTACTTAGTTAAAGTACCTTTAGTAGCGATGCAGCCTGGAATTGTTTTTGCTTTGTGCTTAGGGTCATTGTCCTGTTGGAAGTTGAATCTTCGGCCCTTTCTGAGGTCCAGAACACTCTGTGTGATGTCCAATGCTTTTTAAACTATGGCATGACCATGAACTCTGGGCATCTTGAAGTTCATGACTGTGATGGTAGAGAGAATATGACACAGACAAAATATGAAAAGTGAAAAACATGGGTCTTTATTTACAGTGCTCAAAAATAAATCCTTCTTTCTTTCTTCCTCCTTTTAAGAACATAATTGAGAGAAAAAGTAAAGGCTTATTCACTCTGTTTACAAGAAGCCACAAGTGATCTACTCACAACATGCTGTATGGTTCTAGGTCTTTCGCTCTGACATAGCTCTCTTCCCTGTTGTCTTCTTTGCTCCAGAGGTCCTCACACTCTTTTTCTCAGCAGGTTGGCAAAAGACCGCTCCAAATGTAATTGCTGTATTTTTAAAATGTTGCAGGATTAGTGCAACCAGTCCCCCAGCAATGCCCATCTACTTCTCCAGAATGCAGCAACGCTTGCTTCTCCCTGGCCAGAACTCGGAATCTGCCTGCATTTAAATGCCTCTAACCTTGCAAGCACATCTGCTCGTAGGTCTCTCACACTCTTTTCTTCCATCTAGTAAGCAATCAGGTAAACCTTTCTAACCTGAGACCTCTCAAACACTTGGCATCTTTATGTGCTGACATGATAATAAAGTGAAGCACAGGTGGCCGTCTTCACTTGCCATAGGCTTACCAGAACACTCACACTCTCTCCTCTACCAAGGTAAGTGCCTCTGGTCTAGAAATTTAAAATGGTTTGGTGAAGCTATAAATAGTTAGAACTACTCTCCAAACAAATCTTGTGATGCAATCTGTCACACTTCTAAGCAGGTTTTCATTAAGGATATCTCTATACTTTGCTCCATTCAGCTTTCCCTTAACCATGTCTATTGTTCTAGTCCCCGTCACTGAAAAATAATTCCATAGCATGATATTGCCACCACCATGCTTTATGTTGGAATAACATTGCACATGTGACGAGTGGGGCCTAGTTTCCTCCATAAATGTCGCTGCTCATAGTTTCATCAGACCAGAAAATCTTGTTTCCCACAGTCTGAGAGTCCTTTAAGTACTTTTTTGCAAACTCCAAGTGAGCTTTCCCGTGCCTTTTATTGAGGAGTGGCTTCGGTCTAGCCACTCTGTCATAAAGCTCAGATTGGTGGAGTGTCACAGTGGTCGTTGTCCCTCTGGAAGTTTCCCAGAACTGTCAGAAACAGACTCAAAGAGTATTGGTGCATCTGGCGCAGCCAAATAGGGCCACAAACTGTCCAGGAGCTCACTGATACCCTGATCCAGGACTTGGAGGAGATTCCCCAGAACACCGTCTGCCGTCTCATCAGGAGCATGCCTAGACATTGTCAGGAGTGCACACAGGCATGTGGGGGCCATACATTCTACTGAATCACATTAAGAGTTGCCGTGATGGAAGTTGGATCAGCCTATGATTTCAATTTCTGACTTTGATTTTCATTATGATTTTGAATCCAGTCCTCGATGGGTTGGTGATTTTGTTTTCCATTGACCATTGTGACATCAGTTTATTCTCAATGAATTATACAGCATTAGATTTTTCCATTTGAATATTTCATTCATTGAGATCTGATGTGTTTAGATTTAAGTATTCCCTTAATTTTTTTGAGCATTGTATAATTGCATTTTGGTTTACTATTCTGAGTGTCTTGATTGAGGTGGCAGTATGAGGGAGCTGGGCTCAGTGGGCCCTAAATACCAAGGGTAGGTGGTTGAATGAGAGCCAGTGGGTTTGTCACATTTCTGGGTGTCTCAGCCCTACTTCGAGGCCCTGAGGGTGAGATGGGAGAGAGAGAGAGATAGAGATGCACTCAGGATGAAAGAAAGCCCATTCTGACTTGTATTCTTGGTTTTAACATATTTAGTTCAATTTACTTATTGGGTTTTTAACTTCCACTTTGTACTGTTGCTATGGATAATAAATTAAAGAAGATATTTGCCTGTAGTGTATTTTTTCAACACTGTTTTAATGTTTGAATAAAAGCACTATGCATTGTTTTGCACCAATAACTGTTGTTATGTCCTCACTTGCCCTAGTCCATTCTGATATACGACCACTGATGTCCCTGGAAAAGAAAGATGCCAATAGATTTGGACACCCAGAGAAGGTGGTGTGCAAGATTTTAAAAAAGCATTTTTGGGACCAAGAAGTAGCATATCTGTATAGACTGACTTTTCTAGGCTTGATATCTGCACTTATCAGTTTGTGAAACCTTTAAATATTTGATGCTGCATTGCTTCAGAGTTTTGTTCCCTCCTCCCTCCATAGCATAGTACTTTGGTCAAAATAGAGAAAGAACTTATACATAATTCACCTTTCAAGTTAAACCAATAATACTAAAAAGCTCATCAGGTTAAATAAATACAAAACTAACCCTGCCTTATACTGCATGAAAACCACAGACCTATTTTTCATTCACTTTATACTGCGGTAACAATTTTCATATTTTTCTGGGTTGCATTCCCAATGGCAAGGTAAACTTTGTGCAGTGAACCAAAATACATTTATATTACTGTTGATTTTGCACTTGCAATGTTTGAATAGTATTTCACATATAGATGTGTTTTTCAGTGTGCCTCTGCCCCAAAGTATAGCTAGAGAAACTGACAGGTACAGAGCTTATCAATTAAACAAATGGAGATTAAGAGGTGGCATGACTTAAGTTTTTAAAATTGTGAAAAGAATTAGTAGAGTAGATCCATTTACTTTTAAAACGAGTTCTACTAAAACATGGACACTTGCTAAGGCTATATTTTGCACAAACATTTGAAGGCTTTTCTTCACACAGGGAACCATAGACAGATGGAATAAATTACCAAGTATTTTCTGTAGAGAGTGAGACTTTAGGGACCTCCAGATCTCAGTTTGATGTTATTTTGGAAGAGTTAGGTGGATGGGATTGGCAAGATTTGTTGGGCTTGATGGCCTTTGCTCATTCTGAAGTTCTCAAGAGCAAAACTTAACCTAAATTGAACAATTTAAAGAAAAAGTAAAAAGTAAGTAGAAAGAACTGTCCTCTTTACAATAAGTCACAGTCATGATTGATAGAGTATATACTTGATTTAATCCTGATCAGTTATTGTAAAGGTAAGCAATACATTATTCACTGAAAGATTATTGAAAGGAGTTGCTCTTTTGTTTAATAGTTAATGTTTTATGACACTTTGTAACACTTTAATGTTATAAATAACCTGCTTATTTCGACTTGTCCTCTGATCATCCATGATAAAAGTTTTAATTTGGGATCCTACATAAATCATACAGCTTTCTCAGCAGCGATCGCTCTAGCTCAGATTTACACTAATTTTAAAGACTGTCTTATGGTGTGTGGCTCACCATTACAACTTCTGCCTGAAATTTTTTAAAGTGCATCAGCCTGCCCTCCCCAGTTACCTGGCAGGAACCAAAAATGCACAGAATATCAAAAGGAAGTTCACACTAAATAATGCTAATGTTTCACCTAAGCTTAAACCTTTGATGAAAAAGTGAGTAATGTAAGATGAAATCCAGCTTGAATCCCTATTTGTTTTAGAATTTTATTCTCTTGATGCCAACTTTTAATGTACTCTGATCTGGACTTACATGACTTCAACTTTCTTCTCCAAACAATGGCACCTTCTTGCCGTGCGTAGAGCTGATCAGTGAATTTGATTCCCTCTTGACTGAGCATATTGCTAAGTAAAGATGCAAAGCTTTAGGATGGACAAATTACCTTTTTTCATAACATGTATAGAAAAGTTTTGATTTTTATTTTCATAGAAATTAAAAGTGTGAAGTGTTTTTCTGTAATTTTAGATTAAACACCAGATATCACTCACAATGACCAGCTTGCCCTGATCAATCGTTGTTTGCAATAGGATATATGGTAGCTACTGTGGTTCTGTTTGTAAACAGTTGGATATGGAATGTCAAAAAATAATAACATATTAAAAAACAAGCTATTATTAAATCTTTTAATGTGATATGACTTGTTGGCGAGCTGTAAGGAGGTGGGGTGGAGAGGCCCATAAATCCATCTTGCATATGTCTCAAAATGAGGTAAATCCAGCCCTGCTCTTAAAGCAATTTCAGTAAACCAAAGTGAAATTAGACTGCTTTATGTTGTGGTCAACATCCTACATGGAAATTACTAATGTTGGAGCCACAACAATGTGGTAAGTGTGCTTGTGGAGAGGATGTGGATAGCATAATAAAATGACTGTGACCAAATTCTGCCTTCTAAAGGAGCTTTTCTGTCATAGAAAACAAACATTAAGGCAAGTTGTATGAAGGGATTTATACAGTAATGTACAGTATGGAATGAGATGTAAGCAATCAACAAAAATGATCAGGTAGAGGTGTGAGGTTTCACTAAGTGTGCAGAATGAAGTTCTTTGTTGAGAATAATGATTAGTATGGAAAACATAAAGCATGGGTAAGGCAAAAACACCTGAGGTGTTCTGGGATTCTTAGAATGACTAGTACAGTCATTCATCCATCCATCCATTTTCCAACCCGCTGAATCCGAACACAGGGTCATGGGGGTCTGCTGGAGCCAATCTCAGCCAGCACAGGGCACAAGGCAGGAACCAATCCTGGGAAGGGTGCCAACCCACCGCAGGACACACACAAACACACCCACACACCAAGCACACACTAGGGCCAATGTAGAATCGCCAATCCACCTAACCTGCATGTCTTTGGACTGTGGGAGGAAACCCACACAGACATGGGAAAAATATGCAAACTCCACACAGGGAGGACCCAGGTCTCCTAACTGCGAGGCAGCAGTGCTACCACTGCGTCACCGCGCCGCCCACAGTCATTCATTTTAAACGTTATTTTTGCCGTAACATTGCCATATTGTTTGCTGCTTACATGTTGACATGACCATTTTCTTGCTATTTACTCCTGATCTCAGCCATATGTTGTTGTTGTTGGCAATGACCCCTGTTGACCCATTATTGTGTAAGGCTATATAAGATGGTGGAACACAACATTCAATACACAAGTTTGTGGATTAGAAATGAACTTTCAGTAGAGTAGATGATCTTTAGTGATTGTTAGGCCAGGTTTATATTTCATGTGACGCGACGCTACTGCTACGCATGCGTTATACTGTTTATACTTACACGCGTACTTTACTTAAATCTTGAAGATTCCACCAGGTGGCAGTGCGAGATATCATTATGGTGAGAAATCGTTTGGCTTTGCTGTGTTGTGAATTGCATGAAACATCCATTAAATTCTGAGGACACCTTGCTACAATATCTCTGAAAAGGATGAATATTTAATGATTACATTCATCAATCCAGTGTTGCACCCATTCCAGCAAGCATCGGGTGCGAGATAGAAACTAAATCCCTGGACAGGCAGTGCATCAGCTCATCGCAAGGTGAACACTAGCACACACATACACTAGCATCATTTTAGCATCACCAAATCCCCAAACCTTCAAGTCTTTGGAAGGAAACCGGGACACATTGTGGAAACCCATCAGTAAAACATGCAAACTCCAGGCAAGGAACACAAGGGATGCAACTCAATATTACACAATACGTGTAATTATTATCAGTCAGTCAGTCATTCAGTATCCAACCCGCTATATCATAACACAGGGTCATAGTGGTCTGCTGGAGCCAATCCTAGCCAACACAGGGTGCAAGGCAGGAACAAATCCCGGGCAGGTGCCAGCCCACTGCAGGGCACACACACACACACACACCAAGCACACACTAGGGACAATTAAGGATCGCCAATGCACCTAACCTGCATGTCTTTGGACTGTGGAGGAAACCGGAGCACACGGAGGAAACCCACGCAGACAAGACATGGGGACAACTCCACACAGGGCGGACCAGGAAAGCGAACCTCTCCTTACTGCGAGGCAGCAGCGCTACCTCAGTATTTATTATTTAAATGAAGTTATCGCTTATCTGTAAAATGTAACATACATACTTTAATGCATTTCATCATGAAAGTGATATAAAGTATAAATCTAATGATTCTAAATGTGCAGAGAGTTGGAATATCATAAATGAAATGTGTTCTGTGTGGTGATCTACTGCTGCCTGCTGCTGCTGTCAGGTCAGAAGGAAGCCTCAGAAGCATGTAGCGATTAACAACTTGTTTGATTTTAAGATGATGTTTACGACAGTCTACTTTAATGATAAAGTAAACTAGGAAGTTAAAGTGGACATTTAAAGATTAAAGCCGAAATATCCACTTTAATCACAAAATGCACTTTTAATTTTTTTCTTTGTGGCTCAGATACGCTGCCGTACATTCTGCTGTTGTGAAGGTGCAAAAAAAAAGTCACACAGAAGATGGCATGTGAGACCTTTAAAATGTATCATGTCATTACAATAGGGAATATGCAACACTTAAATATAAAAGCACCACGAATGCATTTGTATGTCGGCATTTTACTTCGCCACATCGAACCATTCATCAAACATTGAAGCAGGCACATCGATCCTGGAGGATCCTCAAAGCGGCTTTCTGTCACAGTTAGATAGTAAACAGAGATTCTGATGTCACATTCTGAGTTTTATCACACTGTGCCCCTTGGCTTTTTGCTGGTACTGCAACTTGCACATGCATTACGTTAATTTCTGAGGACGTGTTCAGAAGACACGCCAAACAAATACTGGAAACGCATGGCAGTCTCTTACTTCACATCTTTTGACCCCCATGCTTTATTTGTTCTAAAGGCTACTGACCCCCTTGCTTCTCCACTGGATATTTATTCATATTTTCCCCTTAAGAAAATGAAACTTACATTAATATCCTGTCCTTCTGCTCTCTTCCTTCTGCTTTTCCACCCAATCACACTCCAAAGAAGATGCTGTAGAACAGTAGAGCAACAGGCCTAATCAAGTTCTAATTGGAAACAATAAGACCTTTCTAGATATGCCTACACAATTCATTCTGTAGGTGAATATAGAAAAGGTGTATGTAGAAATATTCATGTTCGCCTTTAATTATTTGTCTCTTTTCAATATCTTTCTTATCAGTAAGATACAATGCAAGCTACTGATTAATCTGTTGTAATGGTTCCAGTTTTGTCAGCTTATGGTCTGATTCTAAACAAATTCCATCCTATCATTACATTTTGATGTTACTGCTGCACCATTTCATTTGTTTTTTTTAAAGTGGAAATTTCGAGATTAAAGTTGACATTTCATGCTTTTTTCCCACTGTGTGCCTTTTTTTTTTCTCTGTACCCTAATAAACTTTCATATGACACTCAGACGGTGGGCTACGACTCACCTTTTCATGACGACTTTGATATGTGACAACTTCTTTTTTATTTTGGGCACTGTGTGACTTTGTGAACTTGAGCATTCAAGTTTCTCCGACACACTATGTCACTTCATCAACTTCCTTTTGTTGTTTATACCACTGTTTAAACTAACAAATAGTACGTTTTTTCTTGCCTCCACTTGGTATTTGCTGAAATTCTTCTATTTTCCCTCGTGCTTTTGCCATTGTCTTCTCACAGAAGGCTGAGCTTAAGGGCTATTTATATTGATTTGCATATTCAAAGAAGCGTAATTCTGGGAGGAGTTGGGGCGGGACAGCAGGCACGTGCACATGCATTACTTTTCACGCTGTCCGGGATTTATGTAGTGGAAGAATGTGGAAGTTGGCGTTCGCACAGATTTATGCATCTGGATTTTTTTTTGCGTATGAACATTTCCGCTTTTGTGCTTACTTCATGTTATAGTGTGAGTTCTACGTGCGTCGTTATACATGAGACCCCAGGACTCTTCACAGATTTGGGTAAAAAGTGTCTTGGTCTGGGAGGTGACCAAGAATTTAATGGTCACTCTAACAGAGCTTCAGATGTCCTCTGGTAAGATGGGACAACTGCTTGGAAGGACCATCAAAGCAGCTTTCCATTAATCAGATGTTTAGGGTAGAGTGGTTAGCTGGAAACTACTCTTGACAAACACCATTCAGAGGATTCTGACAACAGGAGGGAAAAGATTCTCAGGTCTGATGAGACAAACGTTGAACTCTCTGGGTAGAACTCTAAGTGCTATATCTGACCCTTTAGAACTGATTTTAAAATACTACTAATGATATATAAAGCTTTAAAAAATCTTACTCCTTCTTTTATTTTGGAATGATTGGAACCTTACATTCCAAGTAATAACCTTCTAAAAATTGTCTGCTTATTATTCCAAGAACTAAGCATAAAAAAGTGTTGAGGTTCCCTTTTGCTGTTATGCACCACAAATCTGGAATATTTTATAAATAAAGATTTGCCAGGCTAAGACCATTGTAAAATAAATAGTCTCAACACACGACAGAGGTCTGGAACAGCCACCTGTATATTGTCCCTGGCTGCAAGAGGGTAAAGAAAACAAAGTTGCTGTGTTTAGATTGAGTTCCAGGACTGAACTGATGAGATTTTGAAAGATGGTGGTTGTATAAGCCATGAACCGGAAGTGATGTCATATGACCTGTGTTGGCTGGGATTAGCTCCAGCAGACCCCCGTGACCCTGTAGTTAGGATATAGCGGGTTGGATAATGGATGGATGGATTATTTATTTGTGGTTGAATGTACTTTTTGTCAGAGAATTAAAGAATTTAGGTTAAGCACTTAAAGCTATGGCTAAAATAATAGTGTGTAATTTTTTTACATGTAAATATAATACTAACACATTTTTCTGAATCAAGAAACAAGAAATTTGACAAATGATAAGCGGGCCATTCAATCCATGAAGCCTGTCTGTTTAGTTAATAGCTAAGCTGTTCTAATATCTCATCCAGATTGTTTTTAAAGGTTGTCAAGTTTTCTGCTTCAACTACATATCTCGGTAGTTCAGAAGAGTCCTACAACTCTTTGCACAAAGAAGTACTTCCTGGCTTCGGTTTTAAACACACTTCTCTTTAATTTCGATTGACGTCCTCAAGTATGTGATTCACCCTTAAACTGAAAGAGTGTTGCTGGATCTACTTTATCATTGCCTTTGATGATTTTAAATACCTGAATTAAATCCTGACTAAGTCCCCTCTGTTTGAGACTAAACAGGTTAGTTAGAGTTAGTTAGTTAGAATCTGTCAGAGTAGGACATATCCTTAAGTCCTGGGATACACTCAGTTGCTTTTCCTCTGCAAATCTTTAAGTAATGCTGTGTTTTCTTGCACTGTTTAAAAAAAGAAGAAAAATTGTCAAGTACTTAAACAATTAGATGTAAGACTGACCCAATCATTTGTGAAAATGGATGGAATGAAAATGTGAAATCACAGCAATGCTCTTGGACTGAACTTTCTAAACAAAATTCAGAGGTATTATTGATGAGCCTAAAAGTATGTGACACTAAATAGGATGTTATATTATTAAGCAAATGAATAAGCGTACTAGGGAATATAACCTTAGCCACAGATGTGTGGTGGGAGGACTCCATTGTAGATTAACTCTTCAAAAAAAACTGCCTGCTGAATTTAAGGATGAGTTTGCTAGTCATTCTATTGGCAGTACTCCTGAGGAGTTCTTTAATGTAACCAAGAAAGTACAACATAAAGACTGCAGATCAACTCTTAAGCAACACTCTTCCTCATTCCAAAATCCACATCACATTTAATACTTGGACTTCCTTGGCTGCAGGAGTATAGTACATAAATTAACTGGTCTGCACAAGAATTAGAGTCTTAGGGTTCATTTCACTATTCTCATTCTCTTTAAAGGTTAACATCATTCATTGTTTCATGTGGTTCAGTTGATTTTTTATGCTCTTCTGGGTGGTGTTTAGTAAACAAAGATTGCTAGAATTCCTTCCTCACAGGGAATATGATTGTTCCATACATTTTTTTACCAGGGGAAAAATGTAGTCAGGGTAAAAAAACTTTATCTTCAAAGAAGGCAGCTACAGGTGTGACGTGTTTGTCGGTGTCTTGCTCCCCAAAGACGAGGCTGAGTCTCACTATTTTAGCAAAAACAGTTTTTTTCCACTTGAAACAGGAACGGCCTCTGCTGTTTTTTGTGGTGGGATCTACCATTTTACCATACAGAGTGTGGGGAATAGCCTGGACACAGACAGGTAGACAAGATGGTTTTACCACACACATGTTTATTATACATTATGTACAAGGTTCAAGTGCACAAACCCAGTGCCGCAGCACCAATCACCCCTTAAGTCCTGGCTACACAACACAATGCCTTCACAGTCTCTGGTCCGCCTCCACTCCTCTTCACCGAGCTTCGTCCTCTTCCACCCGACTCTTGCCATTGACTGGAGGGAGGCGGCCCCTTTTATACACCCCGGATGGACTCCAGGTGCTTCCCGACACTCTTCCGTCGACACTCCCCTGTGTGGCGGAAGTGCCGACTGTGCAACCGGAAGGAGTCTGGGTGTCTCTGCTCCTCTTCCCCCCAGCACTTCCGGGTGTGGCGGAAGTGCTGAGGTCCAGGGCTCCCAAGGCATCGGGGCACCCCCTGGCGGTGATCACGAGCCCCTACAGGGTTGAGCTTCCAAGCTCTGTACCCGTGGCCCCCAAAGCAACCAGGGCGGTCGCCCCCTCGTGTTCTGGAGGAGGCACAAGCCCTCCTCCGGTCCTCCTGGGCATCCCGGCCGGGCATGAACCCCAGCCGGGTGCCACAAGAGACACAGCAAACAGACAGGGTGGGGGCCAGGTCTTTGGCAAAGTTATAATGTTCCCTGCATCACCCATTGGGCGACTGGCACTTTGTGTGTGGCAGCAGTCAACTTGTAGTTATTTCTCTGGTGCTGCAAATCTGTGATTTCCTCGGTGACAGACAAGCAACCTTCAACAGACGTGGCAGTTGCGTTTCTGCATGTCCTCCTGTTGGGGAGGGTCTTAAAGAGTTCAGATGCCTCACAAAAGGTCCAAATGAAAATGCAGAGCAGTTCTTTTTTGGCACAAATGTCTCAGTCCATGAAGTGAGTCCAGAGTTAAACAATTCATCTTCTTTGATACTTTTTTTGTAATTACTATCACCTTATCTAATATATCATGTCATCCAACACCTAATATGTAGGACTTTATCACCTCCTCCAATCAGCTAAAGCCGCCAGTTATTTCTGACTCCTATTGATCCTCCCATTATTCTGAACACCACTTTGTTAAGAGAGGTGTTTTGTAGATTGTCCTATTGATCATAGCACTGCTTTACACAGTAGGAAGGGTGTATGGGCTTTCCCATCAGTTTATCCCCGCTCTCTGGAGGGGTGTTTGTTATTCTCTTACCTCATTCTAACCTTGGAAAATTATGTTGGTGGCTTCTCTAAGACAAGGCAGAGACATCTTGCGCTTAAATTACAATTAGTTAGTTCTTGAGTTACATTCAATCATTTTCCTTATGTTTAATAATTCATTCTGTTATAGCCCTGAGCATGGAAGGTCCTGGGGAGAGAGTATTTCCAAGACAGTTTCTCCCACGGACAGACAGAGGGTAGCCCCCTCCGTTCCTATAAATGGAGCCAGTCACCACCACTCAATGGCCAGAGTCGGGAGGAAGAGGACAAAGCCTGATGAGGAATGGAGGTGGAAGGACCGGCGGCAAAGAAAGGATGGCTCTATGCCTTCTGTACTGTGAGCATTGTGTGCTGAACTGTTAATAAATCATGTGCTATGTGCACTAAACTCGTCTCTGCGCCTGTCTGTGTCGGGTTAGGGTGCCTGTATATGCCCTGGGCTTCACAATATATTTCTCTATTATAAAAAAAAATCTTGGAAGGAGACGAAGCATTATTTTCTCAGAGAGACACTTTCACGTCCCATGAGACGAGACATTGAGCCAAGAGATTTAACCATGCCTGGGGCTAGAAATAAAAGTGTATATGACAAAGTAGAGTGTTGTAAAGAATTTAAAAACATTGGTGTAGTACACATGCAGAGCAGGTCAGAGATAATGGAAGTACGAAAATTCAAAAGTCTCAAAAAAATGAGACTAAAGATTGCAAATAATGGAACAGCAAAAAGAGATTGAATATATTCTATATAAACTTTAAGTTGGACATTTGTAGCTTGTCTAATCTGTGTTGCCATCACGGAAAAGTAGTGTTTCTTCCCAATGAAGAGGCGTATCCGCGAGAATTAAAAGATTTGTTGTTTGGTGAAAGTGAAATCCCGTTAGAGAAAATTTCAAGCCCCGCAAGACATGCTTATGCAAATAGATTTGGAAAACCACGCACACGGTTCAATCATTTCTCATTTGTGTGAATGCTACTGTCAGAAACATTTCTTGTAGAGTGAAAGAAACGATATTAACTCACGGGCAGTTATACGTTGCGTTGTCACGATGTAATTCCAAACACGGAATCAAAGTTCAATGCGATATTGACGAAGAAGTAAAACTGAAAAGAGATCGAATATATGGACATAGGTGACATGACAGAAGTATGTAGATATGGTTTGGCTTTAAACTTTAAGTCGGACACTTGCAGATCGTCTAATTCGTGTTGCCATCAGGGAAAAGTAGTGTTCATCCCAGTGAAGAGGCCTATCCACGAGAATTAAAAGTTTTGTTGTTTGGTGAAAGTAAAATCCACATACGGGTGCGGCAGAGAAGCGAAGTTGCTGGCACGTAGCACAGGTGGGGTGGTTGGCGAGCGAAGCCCCCTAGTATATATATATACTTGTAGTAGACTGTAAAAGATTATTGTATATTAACCAAAATTCCATAATGTATGTCTTATGAAAAACCTTGGTATTTTACTTTAAAAGACAATATCGTGTTACTGTTATGATGGATTAGATATGCTGCACATATCTTTATATAATAAAAATGGTAATGAAGGGTCATAAACTATAAACTCACGACATGTATAATATAATCCATAAAACTGCATCTTAGGATAATTATCATTCACAAGGGTGGCCAGGTAGAGAAGTTGAGACAAAGTTAACTTGCTGCTTCATGGATTGTTTTATGTGTGTAGTCATTGTTGTTCTCTCCATGTATGTGTAGGCTTCTCCTCCAGGTATTCTGGCTTTCTTTGTCCATATCACAATGAGCAAATTACGTTTACTGTTGTTTCTTAACTGGTCAAGTGTGGGTGTATACAGTACATGTGAGTTGTTTGTGATCTGTACGACTGGAAAAAGCTGCAGTACCAATGATCCCAAATTGGATCAAACAGGTTAGAGAATGTTATATTATATTATTTTTTAGGTAAGTATTAGAAAAATTTCTGATAAAAAGAAAGAAAAAAATGATTTTATTAACAGTGTTGATGAACACGAGAGGCTTAAGTTTAGCATTTTTATCTGATAGTGACCACTGAGAAGACATGAAAACATTTTTTAACAAGCACAGTGCTGGAACGCACATGTTTGCTATGGAATGTAAATTTGCAGTCCTGCACAGTGCCTGGTGCCAATGCATGCTTTTGTTTACAATACAACTTACAAATGCGGAAAGTTGTCAGGGGAGATCAGAACAATTTGGTCTGTGCACATGGCTTGTATTTTTTTATTGAAGAAACATGTACTAAAATATCACATTTGGCTTGTTCATCTGCACATAAAATAATAGAGAGTGCTTGACAGCGGCACCTGTGCAGCCCCACTAGTATGCTGTAAGGTCAGTAATAGCAGAAAACACCAATGAGGCACCAAAGACTATTCTGGAAATTGGTATAAAAAGTATTTAAAGCCATGAACTTTTCATATTTTGTTATATTAACAATGTGGAGTCTTTGGCACCATTCAACACACACAAAAAAATTCTATAATGTCAAAGAAAATAAAATTCTACAGATTGTTTTGTAGGACTTTGCGTGTCTTATCAACTCCCCAATTAACAAAGAAAGATTCTTTGCATTGTGCTCTAGGAAAAAGATGACCTCTCATGCAATGGCCATCCTGGATTGTATCCAGTGATCCACAAAATGCGTGACTTCAAACTTCTGCTTTATTTTGAATCTGAATGGACAGGATCTATGATTGTCAGCAAAAAGAGAAAACAAAAATCTTGTGTCAATTAGAGTGGAGCACTAGACATTGTAATGTCGGCAACATCAAAGCACGTCTTAGAAAAATCGAAACAGATTTGCCTCTTGGATTGACAATTAAGCACCTGCTCACTGTAACACAGAAAAAAATCAATTTTGTAGCCGTAAACAACATTCAACTGATCAATTATCTGTAAAGTTTAGTGTTCTATAGCGGTGCCACTGACTAAGCAAAACTCGCCATGGTTTATATTGTTGATATTATCTTTATATTAATAAAAAGAGCTACATCAAAAGGTTCATCTCAAATAAATAATGCGTGTGCCAGCCAACAGGCTGCTTCATCATAAAGGGTTAGTGTTGAGTGATTGCTTTCGCATTTAACTCTTTTAGGGCTAATTTTATTTTTTGTTTCTTTTCTCCCAGGGCTGAATATTTTTCCAAAAACTAACTTTTTTTAAAAAAGAACAGAAAGGAATTGTTTAACATATTAAATCAGCAAAAATATTTACTTTTGACAAATGTTACTGTCTTGCATGAGCCTGCATACTATATGATTTCACATACATGTCACATACATGATACAGAGCAAAGACCTGCAAAGTATGATATCGCTCAAAGCAGCACTGCTTACAATATTTGTTGCACTGGTGCTTCCATTTCAATTGTCTGTTGCTGCACTTTCTCTCACATATTGTTGGTGTGTACTGTAGAGAGACAAGTCACCCGTTTCACATCGTGCCATGCCACTGCCACCAAGTTTTCCGCCCGCCTGAAAACCAGATTGTCACCTCTTTTCATCTTCAGCCTGTCTGGCTTCAGCTGTGAAGGCTTGTGTCTCCTGTTCACCCTCACTGTGCCATAAGCTCCAATTCCTCTGCTCTGTAGCTCCATGAACAATTCTGGTGATGTATAAAAATTGTCCACGTACACAACATGACCCAAATGTTCATAGCCCTGAAGCAGCTCCAGCACAACCTGACTTGTCAAGGGACAGTTCTCTCTTTGAAAGAAATACTTTCCTGTATATGTAATTACTTTCAGGCAGAAACCAGTGTTTGCTTCTGCCAGTACAAAATCCTTTATGCCATACTTTGTGGGCTTGTCTGACATATATTGGCAGAAAAAAAGGCGTCCCTTGTATTTTATCATAGATTTGCTTTGTTTTACAGTGTCATTGTGGTATGTTACTTAGCACTGCTGTAACACAGTCTTTTTGGAGTTTGATCATCTTTCCAATGTTCTTGTGATTTTGTTTCCAGGGATTGTAGTTTACTGTCAAATGCAACTCTTGAAGGTCAATTAGCATCATTAAATCGACCCAAATATGAATATAAGACAGTGTGTTCAGTGACAGTACCGCTCCTGCTTGACAGAATGGATGGATGTGTTACACATTGTCACCTTAATGCTTTGAATTAAATTATTGTTTTGTAAAGAATGTTGATGCATTATGACATTTGGGGTGACTGAGAGTACTGTGTGTTGCTGAAGTTATTCTACAGTTACTAAACCTTTCATTTTAGATAGATAGATAGATAGATAGATAGATAGATAGATAGATAGATAGATAGATAGATAGATAGATAGATAGATAGATAGATAGATAGATAGATAGATAGATAGATAGATAGATAGATAGATAGATAGATAGATAGATAGATAGATAGATAGATAGATAGATAGATAGGGTACTAGTATAGGAGTGTCACATTTACATAGTTTCATCAACTCTAAAGACTGCAACTAGCTGCATAGAAAGAGCCTATGAAGGAACAGAGAAGGACTCAAAATGTGTTCTTCTTTCCGGCAGGATAGGATGGGAAACCTGAGGAAAGAGGTCATGCTCAGTAAGGTCACTGGAACTAAACGATGCAAAGCTTTGCTCCAATAGGTGATCTGAGAGAAATATAAAAATTGAGGCCAGTTGTATAAATCATCAGTTCACCTCTTGGGGATCTGGAGAGAAACTCCACTTTAGCTAAGTCAGGTGACATTGAAAGAAAAGTGAGCCAAACTAGGTAAGACTACCAGGAGAGAACCTACAGAACCTATTAAAAGGTGGCCTGAGACCCTGCTGCTGAACTGTAATGCTTATTATTAATCCACTTTGATAAAAGGAAACGTGTTAGTGTATCTGTCTGTGTGCCATCTGGTTGCTTTGTCTCTGTCATTTCAAAAGATGGCGCATCACAAACATTTTTACTAATTAAATGCATTGAATTTGTCATTCCATTAGGTGGTGCATCACAAATATTTGTAGTAATGCATTTTATCATTACATGTGTTACAAAATTCATTCCAATAGATGGTGTACCACAAATAGTAACACGTTTATTATTTAGATTTCAACCTGTTTTACACAGGTTGCACAGCCAGTTAGCAATAGAACTAACCATTCCCTAGGCCAGGAATGGATAAACTACTAGTTCAAGTGTGGTCTTGTCTCTCTAGCTGATTTCACTCAGTCATTGGAGCAATACATAAATAAAAGGGCTTCAGGAGAAATTTGATTTTGCAGATATCTGAAGTAAGCTTGGATTTTGCAATCTGTACTCACAAACTTCTATACATGCACAGTAGTACCTAACATTCTGGTATGGAATTGGCTTGGTCAAATATCATAAAGCAGCACAAAGGGTGGTAGATGTATCACAGAATATTAACAGTCCTCAGCAGCTTTCTGTTCATGACATATATCACTCGGTTCATTAGAAAGGAAAACAGTTTTTTTAAAGACCTACATCATTCTTATGTATTATTTAAGTGTGTATTGATGTTTTCTTATTTACTATTTTGAGTAGTTCATTTTGTCATTCATGTTCTTGTTTAGATGGTCTTGCAATATTTTCTTTAACTTCTTGTAAAGCACTATGCCTTGTGTCAAGATGTGCTGTAGAAAAAAATGTTATTCTCCTGTGAAATTTTCTCATTATTCCCTTCTGCCAAATGGTATATAAATATTTGCAATCATGGCACAAATTCAAAAAGGAGCTGAAAACATTTCTCAGGGATTTTGGTCCATATTAACATGATAGCATCCCGCAGTTGCTGCAGGTTTGTTGGTTGCACATCCATGATGTGAACCCCCCATTTCACCACATCCCAGAGGTGTTCTACTGGATTTAGATCTGGTGACTGTGGATGCTTTTGAGTACAGTGAACTCATTGTCATGTTCAAGAAACCAGTTTGTGATGATCTGAGTTTTGTGACATAACACTTTATCCTGCTGGAAGTAGCCATCAGAAGAAGGGTACACTGCGGTCATAAAGGGATGGACTTGATCAGCAGCAATACTCAGGTAGGCTGTGGCAATTAAATGATGCCCAACTAGTACTAAGAGGCCCAAAATGTGCCAAGAAAATATCTCCCACACCATCACACCACCACCACTAATCTGATCTGTTGATACAAGGCAGGATGGATCTATGCTTTCATGTTGTTGATGCCAAATTCTGACCCTTCCATCCAAATGTTGCAGCAGAAATTGAGACTCACCAGACCATGCAATATTTTTCCAATCTTCTGTTGTCCAATTTTGGCAAGCTTATGCCAATTGTAGCCTCAGTTGCCTGTTTTTACCTGACAGAAGTGACACCCAGTGTGGTCTCCTGCTGTTGTAGCTTATCTGCTTCAAGGTTCAATGTGCTGTGCATTCAAAGAAAAAGTTCAACATTTTTGTTCCATCCACCATATGCCAAGTAGCAGTGGTCCTATTATGGCAACCCAGTCGGGATACCTGCTGGCGTGCTAGGGAGTTGGAGTCCGGAAGTGCAGCCCCATCGGGGTCCCTGGGTACTGATAGAAGATGCTGTCGGGGAAGACCTCCTTACTTTCTTTATGGCCTGGAAGTGCTTCCTTGAAGACATGGCATCCCACCAGAAGCATTCCCTGTCCCAGTGTAAAAGGAAACCTGCTGTTCACATTAATGAGTCAGAATTAGGTGGCATTGGGCAACACTCAGCAGAGGTAGAAAGCTGGAAGAATTGTTTGTTTTTTTTGTAGAATTGTGTGAATTCATTGTGCTTGTGTAACTGGTCTTTGAAGGGGTGATTTTGGTGTATTGTGTGAATAAATACCTTTAATTTTATTTCAATAATGTATGGTTTATTACTGTGTCTTGGATTTGAGGTTTAGTGGCACTTCTGTGTGGTCACAACCTTTTGATTCAGAATGCCAGTCACTCTGTGCAGGTCAACAGCTCTGACTCCAGCCAAAGCACCCCTGACTATCACACTTTCTCCTCCATGGTTGGCAGTTGGTGTCACACACTTAGAAACCATCCTTTCACCAACTCAACACCCTGCATGATGATCCGAAGACTTCAAATTTGGTTTATCGGTCCATAAGACTTTCTTCCAGGCTGCAGTAGTACAGAGCTGGTATTTCCAGGTCCTATTTTGTCCTTTAAGGAATGTCTTTCTTATTGCCACTCGTCCTGTCAAACCTGCAGCACAAAGTCTCCTCTTCACCGTAGAAACTGAGATGTGCTTTTTTCGACCACTGTTACGCTGTGCTTAAAGCTGTTATTCTGTGAGGCGCATATCAGGCTGGTGACCCTCAGAAACTTGTCTTCTGATTGAGTTGTGACTTTGGGTCTGCCAGATCTCTTCCAGTTTCCAATTGCTTTTGGATTGTGTAGAACACCACAGTACTCACTGACAGTTTGATTTGTTTTTGCAATTTCTCTAAATGATAGCCTATACTTCTAAGGATAATAATGCTCCGTCTCATTTAATTTGTTATTTTCTTGCCATTATCACTGGAATTTACAACTTTCTAAGAGGGGTTTTAAGTAATCAACAGAATTTGGGACACCTGTGCAAATTGTTTGCTTCAACTTTCAAGGCTCAATTTACTTTAATTGCTGCAGGACATCTGTAGGTTGTAATCTATTAGTTGTTCCCTGAAGAAGGCCCATTCATAATATTCTGATATTTCCTTTTTTTTCAGGTTTACACTTTAAACTTAAATTTAAATTTAAACTTCTGGCAGTTTACTTCTTACCTTTTGACCATTTTAGGTCATTCATTGGATTTCGACTGATTCAATTTTAAGAACAATTGGAAAAACTGAGGTGATCTAAAACTTTTGATGGTAAAATATGTGCGTGTGATAATTTTTAGTCCAACTGACATGTGGATTGTGAGACACAAATGACATGAGATTTTTTTTCTTTTGTTTCCCCAGGATATTTTTTACATTGTTTGCCATTGTACAGTACTTGTTAGGGTTGGCATCTATTGTATCACAAGCTTCTTTCTCTTCTTTCTGCATGCAAGTAGGAACAATTTTTCTGGTTACTACTACAAAGTACATGAGGTATCATTTTCATTTTCTAGATGGCATAGGGGGCAAGGCAGGAGCAAACCCTGGACAGGGTGCCAGCCAATTGCAGGGCAAACACACACACACACATACCAACCACACATTAGCATCACCAATCCACCTAACCTGTTTGTCTTTGGACTGTGGGAGGAAACAGGAGCACCCGGAGGAAACTCAGACAGACATGGGGAGAACATGCAGACTACATGCAGGGAGGACACAGGACCTGAACCTAGGTCTCCTTACTTAGAGGCAGCAGCTCTACCACTGTGGCACTGTGCCACCGGGTAAGTACCATATGAATTAAAATATAATTTCTAGGTGACTATTCCTTTAATTCTACAAAGCAGGAACCAAGCCTGAATGGTCCATTGTATTTCATTCTTATTCACAAACACACTTACTGCTACTGAGTCAATATAGAGTTTCCAATTAAACAATAATTCTTGCTTTTCAGATATGGGAGATAAACCAGTATACCCATAGCAAAACTCATATGGACAAAAGTGAAACATTCAAATTCCATACTGTGTCCAGTCCAGTATTTGAACCCAGGGCTGTGGAGTTTCGAGAAAACTCTGTCACACATTATTTGCAGCTGGCTAAGCAATCCATGAACTTATTAATGACAAACATAAAAAGAACTCCAATATAAATGATGAACTTTTAACAAAATTATTATAACTTTGCGGGCAGATTTCTAATATGTAGGATTTTCAATTTTTTTTTTACACTTTTATTTGGCACTAATGTTTTATGTTTTGTAAATATTATCTGTGCTTTAATTTAATGGCCACAAAGGCCGAAGAAGTTTTCCTTAGGGGGTAATAAAGCTGTATTGATTGATAAATAAATATAAACCTTGCTGAGCACTATGCCATTTTGGCAGATTATAAGGAATGATAACAAACACGTATAAGCATTCCTCTTGAAAAATTGAACTATCAACCTGTTGCTGCTGGAGACAATGTGGTCACAGATGTCAGGAGGCTGTAAGGCTGAATGGTTGAAAAAATAAAATATGGAAGGCAAAAGTAAACTAAAAAAAAACAGGAAAATGTGATTTTAAATGGTACCGTGAACCATAGTAACAGTGCTAGGTAGTAGTAAGGCACACTTAAGATTATTATGGATAGTCAAACATGTAGACATGCTTAATGGTGATTAATTTAAAACATCCTTTATTTTAGAAGACTGCAGATGCAGTAATTGAATTATCTAGGGAAACAATACAGTTAGAGAGCAAGGGTTGAATCCATGAAGACATGCAGAAGCTGGCATGCCTAGAAAAGAGTTTACCAAAATATTATGAGAGAACTCAGTCCAAAGAACCTCCAGGAATCAGTCAAGCTGAAAGTTAGAAACATACTAATATAGAGAGATTTCTAAATCTTGCTTTACACTTTACATCTTATACATCTAGGCATTTTAATATGAGGATGGGTTGACCTTTGTCTCAGATTTGTCACATAAAGTTGTCTGGAATATTGGGATAAACTGTGTAACCTTTTTTAGGTAATCTTTCACCTAGAACAATCCATAGCGGCAAGATCAGCTTAACAAAGATGTAGAGTATTTTGGGGCTGTTGAACGTTTTACAAATACAAATGGTGAAAGCCTTACAAAACTTTTAAAATGATCCAACAACCTTTAGAATAACTGTATGGCCCTTAGATTTCTGAATTAAAATCAACTGACATTGATTTGGAAAAATTCATTAGCAAGAGCCTGCGGTGGGTTGGCACCCTGCCTGGGATTGGTTCCTGCCTTGTGCCCCGTGTTGGCTGGGATTGGCTCCAGCAGACCCCCGTGACCCTGTGTTTGGATTCAGCGGGTTGGAAAATGGATGGATGGATTAGCAAGAACCTTATATTCTTTGGTGTGTCTGTCATGATAATTGGGCTGCAGTTGTCTTTGC
Source organism: Erpetoichthys calabaricus (assembly GCF_900747795.2). NCBI lineage: Eukaryota > Metazoa > Chordata > Cladistia > Polypteriformes > Polypteridae > Erpetoichthys > Erpetoichthys calabaricus. The sequence goes on from NC_041394.2 coordinate 125,809,405, forward strand.
CATATCTTTGCTTTTAGTAGATCAACAGAAATATTTATTGTGAATAATTGGGCACTTTTAAAATCTGGATGTTTTTGTGGGCTGGTAAGCCTACAGAAAAATATTCATGCTTAGCGATTTAGGGGTAAGGAGTTTAATTACAGAAGGGATGGCTGGAACAGTGCTGGTCTGTTGTTGTAATACCCTGTGTAGCAGTAGAGGCATGTGTCCACCTCTTGAACCCTCAGGTACCACTCCAAACACCAGGTAAAAACACAAGACTTCTTTATTTTCTTATTATACAGTGCCCAAAGCACCCTCCACTCCACACTACTCATATAACTATTACAGTTCTCTCAATACTCACTCCTCCTCTCCCAGACACTTCACCGCCCTACCTCCCAGCTTAGCTCAGTGTACTGGGCTTTCCCAGAGTCCTTTATATCCCCTGACCCGGAGGTGTTCCTGTTCCATTACCCACAAGTCCTTATTCTTTCCGGGTCAGGGTAGAAGTCCTTTTCTTCAACCTGGAAGTACGTCATCTCTCCTGTTCACGTGACCAGGACGTACTTCCAGGTTATAGGGCACGTAAGAGTCCACGAGCCTACCCTACAGCGACTCCCGGTGGCCCCCAGGGTATCCAGCAGGGCTGTGTGTAGAAACTACAAAGTCCATGAGGTCCTGCTGGAATTCGGGGCACGTCCACGCTGTCGGGAGAGCTCCTCCTGGTGGCCTGGGGGTGAGGGCCGGAATATGAAGCCGGCCATCCATCACACCTATCTGTAATCTTTAGGAAAAGCTGCACTGCTTCCATCATGCATGAATTCAGGGTGACTCGTTTTGGGGTAGCACAAAGTGGGCATTTGCCATTCTGCTAGGCTTTACTGGCACACTAAGCCTGTTAAGAAAGCAAAGTTAACAGGGATGCAGGCATACAACTTCACCTTCCCACATCTGCATTCCAGCCTAAGTGACTGAACTCCAGCTTGTACCAGGATCAGCCTAGACCTCATCTGATAACAAAGGTGTAAATCAGAGGTTACCTGTCATCTCCCCAGTTGCCCTCTTGAGCCAGAAGGTGCCAAATGGACTCAAACAAGAAGAAAGACCTATAATTCAAGGGATGTCAACTCAAATGGACAGAAGAAATTGTCTATTAGGAGACACTGATGCTATAACTGGAAGTGACTTTAATCCAGTTAGGAGAAGGTTGGACTTTCCTTTCAAGCAACATGCACTACATATCTCAAATGAAAAGCAAAAAGTGGCAGAGAATGGGGAGAAGCAATGAGGAGAATTGGGAACTGAATGCACTCACTGAACTTCTCTAGGGAATCCTGGAAAACAATTGAGCTCTTCTCAGGGGCACTCTGTGCAATTACTACAAAATGACGTTCTAAAATCTTCTCTCAAAGTAACAAACTACGAGCTACTGTACCCTCTCCATGAGGAGCTGAAAAGGTGAAATTATCTTCTCTTCATGGAACAGAAGCTGAGACCCAGTCTGCCAAGCTAAAGCTATGTGCCAGTAGTCTAATAAGGCTGAGAGACCAGTACTTCAAGACGGGAACTTGTGTGATTTGTTTTTGTAAAATGCTACGTCTACTACCTTGCTATCTCACATGCTATTCCATGGCTCCTTTCATGTGGCTGCAATGATTTTTCTACTGTTTCCCCTGCCTGTTCATTTGTGCTGCCCACTCCGCTTTTCACTATTCACTTGGGATTAGAGGCAATAACATCTGTTTAATTTCCCAAACTCTGTGAGCTGTGCTGATCCAAGCCAGGGTCTTCCCTGAGATCCCCAACAACCATGTAACCAGGCCAGTTGAATAAAACAGAGGATCAGTTCTTGTAAGTTTTTTTCTTTATGTGCTTGATCATCTTTCTTTCTCTCTCTCTATCTCACTTGCACACATACCCAAGACTACATGGCTCTGCCAGACTCTTCATGCCAAAAATGGCACAATATGTGTAACATACATAAACTTGGCAAGTAGCAATAAGAGGCAAATCTTTGTCAACACTATAGAATGCCTCTGAATAAGTAACAGCATGACTGATTTGGGACAGCTCTGATTATAAATTTGCGAATGACACCAAACATCATAGGTGTGATCACAAAACAATGATGACACGGCTTACAGGGAAGCAATTTCAAAGTCCAAGTGAACTTTATTGTCATCTCAACCATATACAAGTATACAGATAGACGAAGTTGCGAAGCTCAGGGTCCACAGTGTAAATAATAAATTAAAAATAGAATTAAAATTAAGATTTAAATTTAAAATTAAAACACAAACAAGACAAGACGTTGTGCAAAGACAAGACAAAGAAGTAGCAGCAATATTGACGTGTAGTTAGCAATATGAACATTGATGCAATGTATGGTATTTGCAATCTAGATTCATAAACATAGTCAATATTTGCCTTCTCCACTACAGCTAACAATACCTAAAAGCTGATTTCAGGAATTAAAAATCAGAAGTGGTCTTCCCTAGACTTTCTCATATACTCAGATATAAGGATGGATATTTGAAGAATAAACCACAAGACAATGATTATATTGTTATATTATGCACATTAAAGAACCATCAACAACAAATCAAATTAATAATAAATTGAACATCCATCCATTTTCCAACCCGCTGAATCCTAACACAGGGTCACGGGGGTCTGCTGGAGCCAATCCCAGCCAAAACAGGGCACAAGGCAGGAACCAATCCCAGGCAGGGTGCCAACCCACCGCAGGACACACACAAACACACCCACACACCAAGCACACACTAGGGCCAATTTAGAATCGCCAATCCACCTAACCTGCATGTCTTTGGACTGTGGGAGGAAACCCATGCAGACACGGGGAGAACATGCAAACTCCACGCAGGGAGGACCCGGGAAGCGAACCCGGGTCACCTAACTGCGAGGCAGCAGCGCTACCACTGCGCCACCGTGCCGCCCATAAATTGAACAATTATTATAAAAGTAAAGTTAAATAAATCGGATTCTGCAGGTGCATGAATAAAAGGTAACGGAAATAGCTCAAAAGTTGATAGAAATGTACGTTTTGTACCTAATAGTTGTATGCAAAATTTGGTTAACCTATGTGAAAGCGAACTCAAGCTATCGTGTTTACATACACAAAGACAGACACATAGACATAATTCCAAAAACGGTATTTTCGGACTCAGGGAGGTCTAAAACGTCGAGATTCATTAAAATCTCAAAATAGAATTTTCGGAGGATGCCAACATTTTCGTACTTTACATACGAGAAAGTCAGGGAGGTCTAATGTTATGTCTCTCTTTAATGTAATATTGTTTTTTTATCAATGTGCTGCTGCTGGAGTATGTGAATTTCCCCTTGGGGATGGATGGATTAATAAAGTATCTATCTATCTATCTATCTATCTATCTATCTATCTATCTATCTATCTATCTATCTATGTAATCTTTTGACGATTACAATACTTTCCCTATACTTCGTATATAAGAAAGTAAAAAGCAGACCACACTTCCAGCTACATTAGTGGGGATGCTGTGGAGAACATCAGCACCTTTATATTTCTTGGAGTTACCATCACTAATGACCCAAGGTGAACACAACACTGTATACAACAATATTATTGATTATTGACCTTTGGCTTTTGGTTTGTTCATATTTGGTTTACCTCTTGGAGGTTATATTTTGTAAAATCCTGGAGTATTCCTTCTTGTTGTGCTGTTTAAATAATTGTATTTTAAAACAACTAATATAATCAAAAAATATTGTTTTGTTATTTAGCCAGATGCTTTCTATGGTTCCCCTCTCCCATGTGGGGATATTACAAACCTTGTTTGTTATGATTAGCATTTTTCTTTAATTTAAGGTATGTAGTCACTGTGCATTCCTGTAAGTTGGAATTTTAATACTGAATTTGCCGTTATTTGGTATCCAGAAATTTTCAGAAAGTATCTTTTGTGATGTCATTTTCTATGGTTATTATTTTTTTTTACAATGATTGGCTCTATAGTTATCATGGTGCTCTTACCCAGAATGTCTTGGGAATGCCTGACATGTGAAGTCACTGGGGTGACAGTAAGGATTTGTTAATGTTTGCATGACCACTTCAACTGTGATTAAGGATAAAAACTTGAGTAAATGTACGATTCTTGTATATGTTTTCACCTGTCATTTGAACTATTCTTTAGTACAAAACTTTTCACTTTTGACGAATCAGTTATGAATTTTTGGTAATGACCATAACACAATTATTGACAATATCCCATCTTCTGGTTATTTCCAATTAATAAGTACATTGTCCATCTTTGAGAGTGCAGGCCTCGGGCGTGACTTTGAGGCTCAGGGCCACACCTGTTCTGTGATTTCAGGTCCTTCTCTTATTATGTTATTATTATTATTATCTTATTATGTTGTCTTATTTTAATTTTGTATTTTGTCTGTTATTTTTCTTTTCTTCATTATGTAAAGCACTTTGAGCTACTTTTTGTATGAAAATGTGCTATATAAATAAATGTTGTTGTTGTTCTCGTCAGACATCCACAATCTTTGCTGTGTTGCCAGTGCTGTACCATCCTAGGTGATTCTCTTCAACTTATGGATTACTGTTTTCTTTACTTTACCCTGTTGGCCTATGAGGTTTTATTTCCAGGATGCTGTTTTTGAAGAGAATATCTAAAGTTTCTTAGCATCTCCTATCTTTTCACATTGGCAGCCTAACACTGATTACTTTGGAGATTCATATGCCAGCTGCCTACCCCAAAATGTCTCTTACTTTTATTACATGTTTGTCAATACAGAATATACTTTATAACTTTACAGTTGTGCACATCATTTACAAAGTGCCTCAAAGTCCAACACAATGTCACCACAAAAGTCAAAACAAAAAAACAATGCAGGTAAATCTCTCTATGTTTAAAATGCTTTTTTAAACAAACATAAATCTTCAATTAAAAGAAACTAAACATGCCAAAGTTATTTGTTTGCTGTCAGCCTTCATCTTATGTTAAGCTTACTTTGGGGTGGAATCAGAAATCAAGAATAAAAATAATGTGAGAATCCAAGGTAATTCCCAACATGTATATGTACACAACCTTCTGAGTGTGTATGTGTGTGGGTGTGTGTGTGCATGTTTTGTGGACTGTGGTCAAATCCTACGTTACACGTGGGGGTGTCTTTTCTGTTGAATTACTGTGATTCCTCCTTTATTGCTTGACCACAAAAACATTTCTTGGTTTCCCACATGCCTATCTGGACTTCTTTTTAATGAATGTTTGGATATTCTCTCTTCTGTGTTGTCAGTAACTTGTTCCAACATCTCTGAAGGACTGAAAGAACCACGTGTCCTCCTGGGGATGGCGTAAATGAGAAACGGTTTAACATTTGCGGTCAGCTCATTGTTGCCCTGACATTAATCTGCTTGAGATATATCTTTGCTGGTCTACCAGAAAGGCTTGGCACTTTTACAAAACTTGATCAGGGATTCTAGCTCTCTTGGATAATGCCATATTTCATGGAACACAATCAGAATTGAAGGTATTAGAGTAACCGCTCATGCAATTTTTCTGGAGAAAGACTATGCCTAGTGTTTATCCCTAAAGCCACAGCTTTGGGCTACTGAGTCTTATTAAGGCATTTAAAGTGTAGTAATTGAAAACATTTGTCTACATCAGCGGATGTGGGCTCTGATCCAAATGTATTCTGAACATTTTTGTTCAAGGGACAAATCCAGATGGGCCGGATCTGACACCAGATGGTTAAGAAAAAAGATTTAAAAAAACTGTGGTCCTTTAACTAGTTCACAATCTGTGCTAATGATCACACTTGATTAAAATTATACTGAAAGTAATATTTTCTTTTGTGTCTTTAAGACAGATTTGTTACACTGCACCTTCATTTGACTAACAGGGATGGTGTGATTTCAATCAAAGGTGAAAAAAAGACAAACTGTCTTGAAGCATTACAGCTATGGTATGCGTAGGTCTACCATGTAACTCGATGGTGCTCGACTCGTTGTTGATTCATAATTAGCTGCTAATTGAAATGGCTTCCCGCATTTAAAAATACAAAGCAACAGGTGCTCCATTGAGTCCTCCTCTGATATCTTGACACTGACATATCAGCTTTTGTGTAAGTCAGAAAGATCCAGCTAAGCAACATGCAGCTCTTCCATCTTGCCCAGTCCGTCATCCGGTTAACAAAGGCAACTACTTCTTTGTGATTTCAAATGATATTCTGAGCATATAAAATGATGGTTACAGTGACCGTGCCATGATCTTTAGACTTATATTTATGAATGTGTTGGTTCAGTGCCTTATTTAATGAATTTGTTATTTTGATGCACAGTCTCATGGACACCGCTACCTTTGTTTGCCATTGCTATGGAGAGGTTTGGTCAAATGTTTTGTGTGTTTTCAAAAGCGCCACACTGCTAGAAAACTTTACAATGGGAACCCCTGGGTATCCTAGTACTAAAAATAAAATAAATTGCTGGCTCATGCATCTTTTATACTTTGAATTTGTTTGACTTCTAGACCTTTTGCTTTGCATTTTTGTCCTTCACTTTGGCTCTGATCATTATTGCCTTTTTGATAAACACTCTTAGCTTTAGTTTTTCCTGCTCATTTCTTGATGAAATGTTTACTTTTACAGGGCAAGTGCCTTTTTTGTTATCAAGAACAAGAAATGGCTAAATGTAAGAAAAACTCAGTTTATATATTTACATGCCGTAATTATAGGGTTCATAAGTTTATAGGATCATTATTGTCACATAAACAGAGTACAGTAAAATTGTGCACATCAACATGCAATATGTCACCTCACTTAGGTGCAATTCTTAGTTTATATACAGGGGTGGGAAAAAGTAGGTTTACAGTTGTGAACATGCAAGGCCAGCAATTTGAACACTTACAGTACAAGATTGTACCTAAGTGCACTTTGCCATTGTGACATTCTTTTGAGTTAATAAAGTTAATAAAGATATTGTCATAATCATAACCAGCATGTTTTTTTCCATACGAAGAGCTTTAAGCCTGTTTTTCCCACCCGTGTATATACTGTATATTAATATGTTATTATAAAGAAAAATGTGGCAGCTGAATTACAAGTTTAAAATAGTACACTGTGTGATAAGAATAGTTCTTTCTTTTCTGTGGTATAATAAAAATAGCTGTTGGTTCTTGCAAATGCCATTTGGCCTATTCAGTATTTAAAGAAGGCAGAACACCTCTAACTTGGGGCTGTAAAATATTTTAAAGCTGATTCAGCAAATGGATGGATGGAGACTATCTATGCAAGCTAGCTTTTTGAAAGCTAGAAACTAGTAACCACGCATTAAAGGGAATCATGTAAGCACGTTGATAAATAACACCAAGATGTTTTTCTATAAACCTACAGCCTCACATAAAGTCAGTCAGTCATTGTCCAACTTGCTATATCCTAACACAGGGTCACGGGAGTCTGCTGGAGCCAATCCCAGCCAACACAAGAACAAACCCCGGGCAGGGTGCCAGCCTATTGCAGGGCACACACACACCCCCACACACTAACACAGGGTCATGGAGGCCTGCTGGAGCCAATCCCAGCCAACACAGGGCGCAAGGCAGGAACAAACCCCGGGCAGGGCGCCAGCCCATCGCAGGGCACACACACACCCCCACACACCAAGAGCACACACTAGAGACAATTTAAGATCGCCAATGCACCTAACCTACATGTCTTTGGACTGTGGGAGGAAACCGGAGCACCTGGAGGAAACCCACGCAGACACGGGGAGAACATGCAAACTCCATGCAGGGAGGTCCCCGGAAGCGAACCCAGGTCTCCTTACTGCGAGGCAGCAGCGCTACCCACTGCGCCCCTCTCACATAAAGTGCAATGTATATTTTGTTAAAACACTTTAGATAAAATATTATTTAACCTGTGTGTAACTTCAATTTGCAACATTCTCTGTTTTGAAAGGGATGCATTTCATTAGTTTTAATGCTGCCCCAACTCGTGGCAATCTTTAGCACTTAGCTTTTGAAATTACTAAATAAAGCTTGACTTAGAAATGTAAATATTATGGGCAAATGACAACACACAGTGATTGCGAAAAAAGCTAACTCTAAAAATAGCTTCAATATTCAACCTCAGACCACAGGCTCATTTGAGTGTATAAACAAGATAATAATCAGTCAATTCAATTACTAACAGTGTCATATGCTTTGGAAAGGTCATTCATCTGACTATACCTTGTTGTGTCTTTACATTTACGCATTTACCAGTGTGATTTAGTGGTTAAGCCATTACACCTTAAAACCTAAGGTTGATGGTTTCATTCCCACCACTGCCTCACCGTATAAACTTATTCTAGTCACTGGTCCTGCCTCTTTTCCAAATGCAAAAAATTCCTACAAACAATCATAGCATATCTAAACTTTAAGTCACCATGGACAAAGGTGTCACATAAATATTGAAAACAGCATGAAAGGTGACTTGAGCACCAGATGGGCTGGCAAGAGGCAAACAGCAGGTTAAAGGAGGACCAAAGGCAGAGCTAAATTTCCATGTTGACATTGCACAGTACATGTATTTAGTACCTGCTCCATAGGCTAAGTGTGAGCTAGTCTATTAGTTTACTAGCCAGAGCACCTGGCATTGCCCAGGTAAGTAATTTTAAGCTCTGGTCCTTTAATCTGCAAGCCTGGCTTCAGTCTGTTCTGGTGTTTCACTTTCTTATGAGTCACCAGATGGCACTGTTCTTAAAACTCACTGTTGTGAAAAGGAGAAAAATATATATACAATGCATCCGGAAAGTATTCACAGCACATCACTTTTTCCACATTTTGTTATGTTACAGCCTTATTCCAAAATGGATTAAATTCATTTTTTTTCCTCAGAATTCTGCACACAACACCTCATAATGACAACGTGTAAAAAGTTTACTTGAAATTTTTGCAAATGTATTAAAAATTGAGAAAGCACATGTACATACAGTAAGTATTCACAGCCTTTGCCATGAAGCTCAAAATTGAGCTCAGGTGCATCCTGTTTCCCCTGATCATCCTTGAGATGTTTCTGCAGCTTAATTGGAGTCCACCTGTGGTAAATTCAGTTGATTGGACATGATTTGGAAAGGCACACACCTGTCTATATAAGGTCCCACAGTCAAAGGAATTGTCTGTAGACCTCCGAGGCAGGATTGTCTCGAGGCACAAATCTGGGGAAGGTTACAGAAAAATTTCTGCTGCTTTCAAGGTCCCAATGAGCACAGTGGCCTCCAACATCCATAAGTGGAAGAAGTTCAAAACCACCAGGACTCTTCCTAGAGCTGGCTGGCCATCTAAACTGAGCGATCGGGGGAGAAGGGCCTTAGTCAGGGAGGTGACCAAGAACCCGATGGTCACTCTGTCAGAGCTCCAGAGTTCCTCTGTGGAGAGAGGAGAACCTTCCAGAAGGACAACCATCTCTGCAGCAATCCACCAATCAGGCCTTTATGGTAGAGTAGCCAGATGGAAGCCACTCCTTAGTAAAAGGCACATGGCAGCCCGCCTGGAGTTTGCCAAAAGGCACCTGAAGGACTCTCAGACCATGAGAAAGAAAATTCTCTGGTCTGATGAGACAAAGATTGAACTCTTTGGTGTGAATGCCAGGCGTCACGTTTGGAGGAAACCAGGCACTGCTCATCACCAGGCCAATACCATCCCTACAGTGAAGCATGGTGGTGGCAGCATCATGCTGTGGGGGTGTTTTTCAGCAGCAGGGACTGGGAGACTAGTCAGGATAAAGGGAAAGATGACTGCAGCAATGTACAGAGACATCTTGGATGAAAACCTGCTCCAGAGCGCTCTTGACCTCAGACTGGGGCAACGGTTCATCTTTCAGCAGGACAACGACCCTAAACACACAGCCAAGATATCAAAGGAGTGGCTTCAGGACAACTCTGTGAATGTCCTTGAGTGGCCCAGCCAGAGCCCAGACTTGAATCCGATTGAACATCTCTGGAGAGATCTTAAAATGGCTGTGCACTGACGCTTCCCATCCAACCTGATGGAGCTTGAGAGGTGCTGCAAAGAGGAATGGGTGAAACTGGCCAAGGATAGGTGTGCCAAGCTTGTGGCATCATATTCGAAAAGACTTGAGGCTGTAATTGCTGCCAAAGGTGCATCAACAAAGTATTGAGCAAAGGCTGTGAATACTTATGTACATGTGAATTCTCAGTTTTTTTATTTTTAATAAATTTGCAAAAACCTCAAGTAAACTTTTTTCACGTTGTCATTATAGGGTGTTGTGTTTAGAATTCTGAGGAAAAAATGAATTTAATCCATTTTGGAATAAGGCTGTAACATATTTCACCTTTTCAATAGATGGCGCTAGTAATGGATAGAACTAAAACAAACTCAAGATTAAAAAGTTGAAAATAATATATATATAAAAAATACTTTTTTAAAACCACACTTATATTCAGTTAAAAGTGTACTAAAAAGTAAAAAATAAGTCTCATACATCACTCGTAAAATGAAAGGTGGGCGCTGTTGTCAAGATTTTAAGAAGTGTTTTTTGAATGTTGATTGATGAAAAGCGTCCATGCTTTTATTTTACGAGTGATATATGAGAGACTTATTTGAAACTTTTTAGTACACTTTTTAACTTAATATAAGCATTGTTTTTAAAAAGTATTTTTTATATACTGTATATATTATTTATTTTATATATATATTATTTTCAACTTTTTAGTCTTGGGTTTGTTTTAGTTCTATCCATTACTAGCGCCATCTATTGGTGAAATCTTGAACTATTCTTCATATGAAAATTTCATTTCTTAATTAACATGGATTAATTGATCAAATAGTAAAACTGATTATTGATTCATGTATTGTCATCAGAAGTGAGTAAGTGTGCAAAATTTCAAGTCATTTGGACAGTAGGAAATGGATTAAATATCGATTACAAGATTTGTACCAGACAACAAACAGGTGAAGTTAATATAAAGCGTCGTAAAAAAAATTCAAAGTTAGGCTACCCACCACCAGCACCAGCTTCAACATTTTGGATTCTAAAGTAGTTTATGGTCTCTTCCTGACAAAGATGGGTATGCTTGCAATATTTTCTTGAGATTGGACCAAAGGTGTGGAATTGTATAAAGAACAAAGACACACATTGTACTTTATATATTAGACTAACCAAAGTACCCAACTTGCCTGAGGTATATTTGTTGAATGGGTTAAGGAAAAAAAGCAAAGGCTCATATGTTTATTAAGTGGTGCACATGTTGTTATTGCTAGGTGTCCCATCTAACATCCACACTACTTCTCTAACAATGTCTCCGCTCCCTTGAGTTGAGAATTTGTCCTTTTTGGGCCCAACTGGATTCCAGAATTGTGGTTACTTCTTGCTGGGTTCTAACTATGAACACTGTCGTTTTTAACTTGTCCTCTTAGTTTAAGGTGGGCAGTTTTTAATGCTTAAATTTTTAAGTAAAGTCAACAAAGCAGGAGTTAAATAACAACCCTTTGATTCTCCTTTGGGCTGCACTGCACTTCTACTCTCGAGAAAGCCTCACCCAACACTCCCCCGCAAAAGCACAAGATACTCTTTTTTATATAACAGTATATCGAAACAGCACAAGGTGTTCCAGGAATTTGTTCATTTCAGGTCCGATTAGATTCTAGAATTGCAGTAACCTTGAACACTGACATGTCTGATTCATTTTCTTTGTTCAAGGTGGATAGTTCATAGTACTTTAATTATAAAGAAAAGCTGACAAAGCAGGAGTTAAACAACAACCCATTGATTCTCTTTAGAGTTGCACTGCATTTCCACTCTCAATTAAGCCTCACCCAACATCTCCCCTGCAAAAGCGCACAATAGTCCTTTTAATATTATAGTAGATAGAAGCAGCATGCAGCACTGTCCCAGTAAGTAATGTAGCACTTTGGGATAGCTAAAATATAAAGTGCAATATAAATAAAATTTATTATTATTATTATTATAATGTTAAGCTCTGGTCATTTTGGTTTAAGTCTGTTAGGACTGTCTGTTAGGATCTGAGCCAGCAGGTGGCACTAGTGTGCAAACTGTTGCACACAGGGAAAAAAAAACACTAGGACCCCCCCCAAGGTCATACTTTCGAGTTGCAAAGTAGTCCATCTTGTCCATATGGTCCTAGAAAGCAAATATGCAAAATCTGGTGCTGATTGGTGAAAGGATGTAGGATTTTACAGGGAACATACAGACATTGCTAAACCTGCACTCTAATCCCCAAAGTTCATGTGAAAAAGTGCATCAAAAAAATCAAAACAAATTATTTTTTATACAGTATACTGTACAGATTACAATTCCCATTGTTAAAGACACAATTGTCAGTTTTACTGTAATAGAACAAAAAAATAAGAACTTAAATTACATTGCTGGCAAGATACAATGCTATATTTTAATTGATATTGCAGCTGGTGTCCTGGCCGATTTGCCATCCTTCATGGCAGCGGCAGCTCTGCTCCATATTTCTACCATGTATCGCTGGCTACTGCATGCTGATGCTGTCTTGGCTGCGAACTGAATTTCTGTTAAAAAGTAAACTAATGGCAGATTAACACAGCTGCCCGTCAAAAACCTCCACCTAAACAGTATTTCAATGGGAAACAGACATACTCTTAACCAGCTCTTTTGCAAAATCAGTTGCGGCTTTGCTCCCTTTCTGCGTAACATGCTTAGAAACATTTAAAAGACCGTGCCCCAGCCAGCCAATTGCTCAATCTTCTGTCCTGTCTTCCCCAGACCATGTCTGTCCCAGCCGCTGCTTCCAAGACACTGAGCCTGCTCGACAAAGAAGACTTTGTGTTCTTATAAGCTGAGGGGTGGAGCCGGAGTACATTTGTCAGATGCTACTTGTGTGCCCGTGTGCTGAAGATAAACTCCTGTTGAATAAACTCTTGTGTCTGTTCCTGCATGTTCAGCAATAATGTTAATCTTCCTTGGAAGCCTGTCTCCTGTGCAACTCTACGACCCAAGCTTTACAATATGTAGGTACGTAACATGATCCTGAAAATATTGAACTGATGAATGTGAAAATAATGGATATCAGAGTGCCAAAAGAGGCATTTGCAATATCAGTATGACCAGTCAGTTTCAAAGGCAAGTTAAAACATGTAAATGGAGAGCTGAGTGACATTGCATCATGCATATCTTGCCAAGATGGCATTACAAATCTGGATGATCAGATGATGAATTAAGAAAGGAAACATTCTGAAGAACAAGTAAGCTATAAGGCAGATAGAGGTATCAAAAACACAGTGCAGACAGGCAAAATCCAAACCTAAGTCTCTATACTCTAACAGGAAACATAGTACATGTTTTCAGAAACTACTGGGCATTACAGTTGAAGGACTAAACAGAAAGAATTCTTACTACCGGTGTGTAGTTACCAGGCCTTCACCTTGACTCTCCCACCTTTACTCTGCAGTTGAAGCATATGGGAGATGTGTGCAATAAAGTCAGCATCAAAACTTTTCAATCAACCCTCATATAATCATAAATAAACATTCAACAAAGATAACATTCAGTTAATGCTTAGAGCACAGTTGACAATGCCAGCAAAGCAGGAAGCCACACATGACTTTGCCCCATTCCAATACAGCACACTCACAGTCAGCCATTTTTACCTTTTTGCTTCATTAAGGCTGAAAGCTAAATTTTTTTCAGAAACTCATTGTTCTGAAAAATATAAAAAAATATTTTCTATTACTTACATTGTAGATAATATACAACTACCAAATGAAAACACACTCTATACATTATATAAGTGTAGGTGGTGATGTACATTAGGGATCCATGGTTGTGTGCAAGGTTTGGAATAAAAAAATACATAAAAAAATAAGTAAAACAATTTTATTTACTTTAGTTATAAATGCACTAAAAAGCAAAGAACAAATTTTTCTTTAACCACAATTTTTGTGGTTATATGTCACTAATAAAATCGTGGAGCGCACATAAATGAATTGATTCAAACAATTTTTGAAACTTGTCTAGCACGGTGGGGAATTACAATGCTGTTATTTTTTTTATATTGTATGATGAAGGTAGCTATTCTATTAATTGATTGAATGAATTAATTTATGTGCATCCCACAATTTTATTTAGTCACACATAACCAGGAAAATTGTGATTAAAGAAAAATTATTTTTTGCTTTTTAGTGCATTTATAACTAGAGTAAATAAAATCGTTTTACTTAAAAAAAAAATTATGTGTTTTATTTTTTACTTTTTAGTGAGTATTTTGCAAATGATTTTTCTTTAATAATTTTAATGAATGGGAAGCTTCTTTAAAAGTATTACATAATATATCTTTTTTGATAATTTGTTCAGGCTCTTATGGGATTAGCGCTCAGTCGCTGTGAAAAAAAAAATATCTACGACAGAACGGCAAGCTTACACCAATACTTCCTCACCATGATCGTCAAGGCTACTCCTTCACAAGAGTAAACACGTAAAGTCAGCACGCATATTTATCCACTTGCCTCACTGGAAGTGGGGGCAATCTGTTGCGTCTCTCACTTGTATGCTCCTATATTTCACTATATTCCCTCTCTGTATTGTTGTGCGTGCGTTAATTGGAATTGTATAACCATTGATTACGGCAAAATTTGTTATGTAATTACATTGGTTTTGATGGATTATTGTATTATCATTGATGATGAACACATATGCAAAATTTGAAGAAATTCGCTTCTCCAAAAGTGGGTTTAAAATTAGTTTGACCCAGACAAACAAATGGAGAGAAGGCTCAAGTTAAATAAAATCATTTAATAAAAATGGTGCACTCAGGCTCCGGGCAGTTGTAGATGCATGTGGTAGCATGGATGAGTGGCCCTGAGGTGTTCATGAGGGGACTGGCAAGCCCGTATTCATGTGTAGATATGCGCGATAAAGCCATTTCCCTCATTAATACTCTGGGGTATGTGATTAAGCACCTGCACCCACTCAAATATGAAAAGACCCTGAGCAGAACAGGAAGGGAGGAAAATCCAGATGATAATGGGTGAAAAGTCAGGATCACAGCAAAGCCAGTTTAGTGGACAGGAGACATAGTATGGTCATGAAATGACCACCGTGCAGAGCAGCGACACTTCAGGAGTAGAGTCGCTCATTGTTGAGCACTAGAGGAGGACAGGAGATGAACGCTAAGGGATGGTGATGGGAGAAGGGAGCAGGACTCCTGAGCTGCCCACAAGTGCTGAGTGATGGCGGTGGGGCACAAGCCAATTAAAGGGTCACCGCTCATGCAAAAGGATGTCCTCTGCTACTGAGAAGACCTCAAAAGTCAGCTGCAGAGGGGTAAAATCACAAAGAAACACAGGAGCATGTATAGTATGTTAAGCAAAGACAGATTCTATCTTTGTTTTAACTTGATACATTTATTCTGTTTCGATTATTTATTTAATTTTAGAAGTTTTAACCTTCTCAGACTCACTGTTTTTATTATGGATTATTTATTTAAATGCACAAACTGCACTGCACTTTAGTTGATTAGTTAAACACTTTGCAAATAAAATTTTGTACATTTGCACCTCCTCTGTTGTTATGTGTCGTCATTGCCCAGTCCATTCTTTCTCTATGACTATCAATGTCCTGGATTCAAAGGAGTGATGCCAGTTGCAACTAACCCGGACATCACAGTGAACGATACCATTCAAGGCAACCAAAGCTAAGTCATACTGTTCTTCAATGTGTATTGCACTGCTGATGTTGTTTTTCAGCTACAATTTCATTGTCTCTTTCTTCTGACAGCTCAACATCCTTCTGTCAGAGTGGCTTTATCATGCAGTCTTTCCTGCCATCTAGTGGATAAAACTAAATAATACATTCCAGGCACCTTTTCTCGACATTTAGACTCCTGTTTCTCGATGTCAAGTTTTGTTGACACCAACCTTCAAGGTGTTATTCTAACACACACATGCCATTGTAATGAGTAAACAAAACAGAGGACCCTAAGAAAAACTCACACAGTCATGCATTATATCAGTCAAACTCAACATAGACAATGACTAAGCTAAAATTTGTGTTCAGTGGTGAGGTAGCAGCAGTAACCAACAGGTTGCTTAACTATAAATAAAATCTATTCCTTACTATTATATAATGAACATAAAGTCTTGAAATTCCTATAGCATGTGTTTAGATGGATGGCTACAATATATTTTTTTAAATTTCCTATTTTTTTTAATCAATGCATGTTTGCCTGTCACATCCCTCAGATGAACTAACGCAGAGTGGCAGCAGTCATATTTATGAGACAGGGACTGGGAAATCAGAAGAAAGCCAAATGCAAGGGTCTGAACTCAGACTAGCAGCTAATTCTAATTACTAGACAAACGTGGTTCATTCACTGTTGCTAAATCCCAAATCCAAAAAGATTTCTGTCACAAAACCCTATACACAATCATAAATTTAAAATCAAAAGTAGAATTTCAAGTCCTAAATGTCAAAAACTAAAGATGCTATTTGACATACATTTTGATGTTTATCCACTGTCTTGGACACCAGTAAACATGTTCTGCCAGCTTTTGAATTGTCGACTTACTAGTGTGACATCAAGAGACTGCACCCACAGAACATTTGAAAAATTAAAAGTCAAAATGAAGCCAAAAGTACTGACATAAATCAATGCTCCATAATACAAAACTGAAATAAAACATTAGTACTGAGAAACAATAAAAGGATAATACAAAATGAAATAAAAATGAAATGCATTTATAACACTAGCCATTCAGGAGGGACAGGCATAGATCACATTAAAACAGCTCCATATTGCTTGACTTAGCAAAAGAAATCTTCACTCATTTATGTGGACAATTTGCTTTTTTTCTCGTGCACATAACCCATTTCCTTCAGTTCTGGTCTCTGTTCTTTATTAGTTAATTTCAGTCTTACTCATGTTTTTACTCTTGGCCTAACAAGTCATTGGTAGACCAGTGTCATTTTAAAGCTAGTAAAGTAGATACTGTAACTTGGGATCAAGGGTCTTATGTTCTAGCCATTGTATACTGCTGCTTCTGACTAGGATGATCTCTAGCTGCACCCCTGATTAAATTGCGATGGCCTAAAATGGCAACAATAATAGAACATTTGCTTCCCGCTGTTGTTTAGTTTTCTGCTGTGGATGTGTCCCATTTACAATGGACAATACGAAGAAGACAATATGAAATTAATATCAGATTTCTTTTCCACAAAGTACTATAACCTCTTGTCTGGTTTGAAAGAGTACTGACCCACAAACTATAAGGACTCATATGTGGGTCTCCTTGGCATATCTCTTCCACATATTCAGGCACCCTGCCAAAAACAACATGCCCAATGCCACATAGCACTTCCTTGGATCTCTGTCAAAGATTACACATTTTCTTGGCCTGTTGAAACCCACAAAATAGAGGAGGTACAGTAAATCACCTCATAACACGCCTTGTCACAAACTGGTTTATGGGGGGGTTACTTGTGTTCTTCTTCAGGGTGAAACAATCCAAGCTTCCCCTCCTAGTTTCACATGACAAATGCATTGAATGTTGCACATTGATAGCATTGGCTTGCCTCCTACGATACTAACAAGTTTATACAGTTGTAAAAAAAAAAAAAAAAACCTCAACCTAAGTATATTTGGGAACAATATTTAGTACAGCCTTGGGTATATTCTGCTCAAGTAAAATTTTACAAAAGTCACAAATTTCTGTACAATAAGAGACCCGACCAAGCGGCAGAGGAAATCATTTAAAACACCTTTAATGTAAAATGTCTTCAACCAGGAATTTAGGGGATACAGTATGTGCCCTTTTTAAAGAGTCATGAATCATCCTTTTTCCTTTCAGTTTTCATAAAACAACCTTCTCGCATTTAAAAATTCCCTTCTCCTCTTTATCACAAATAATCTTTGCTCATGTGTGATTGAGGTTAAAGGGGATATTTTCGTATTCTTTATTTCACACTTTTTGGACCCTGAGGGAATGTTCTTGACCTTATTCTTTTTATAGCTGTGATCTTAACAGATTCGTTTAAATTCCCACAGACTGTCATGGAATAATTTTTTTTTACTTCACAAGAATGTGTTATAACATGATTTTATACAAATTCTTTTGTGAAACATAATGTATACTTCTCAGTAATTTTAATCCTGCTCATTATTTCAAATATGCAGTGCTTTATGAAAGTATTTACCCCATTTCATTTTCAAAATAGACTGATTACTTTGTAATTAAACTCAGACTCTATCTTTTACATGTGAAATAAATCAGTGGAAAAAACAAGAGAAAAAATTGTAAACCAAAATCTTGGATTACAAGATTTCAGAAAAAAATGCATTTGTCCTTTAAGTCAGGTAATGCATGTAAGCCAATAACATGTCTGTGATCAAACTTTTATCAAAAGAAACAAATCTAGCAAGTGAAGAATTACTACTAATTTTGCATCCAACATATAAAAGAACTTAATCACTTTTTCACAGCTTTGTGAAAAAATAACCAAAGAAAAGCATAAATGATAATTCCAGAGCAGCCACAAGTGAGAGCAGCAGCCCAACAGCCATGAGCTTAACTAATAATGTGTTAGAGAAGACAGAAAGAGTTAAAAGAACACCACATTACTGACCATCATCCACTCTGCTTCCAACCCACAGGACAACAAACAGTGATCTGGTCATGCTGGAAAAAGGGTGGCCAATAAAGAAAAAGAAAAAGGTGCTGCAGGATGTAAGAAAAACTAGATTGTGGTAAAAGGATTTCCAGAGTTAAGAAATGGAGTTATGAGGACGTCCAGTGAAAGTCCAGAGTTGCAACTGTGCTATGTCAGTCAAGAAGACCAAGGAGTTTGCAGCCCAGGGATAATCATTACAAAGAGAATTCTCCTATATATTAAATGTTCTGAACCCTATGTAGTGGAGATCACACCATCCTACAAATGTGATTGGTGGTCTGCAAGAAAGTCAGTAATGGAGGTGATCCCATGCACTCCACTAAGCTATGTATAAAGATAAGGTGGCAATTTTATAAGATATTATTACTATGAGAAAAATCGTTAATGAGTATTTAAAATGTTTTCTAAAATGCTTGTTCGTTAAAAGGCATAATCAGACAGGATTAGTTTTACACCAGGAGTTTGGTGAAGTAATAATTACTGGAGGACCCCTATAATTTTAGTCTCGTATAAAATTAGTAACTTTTTACAAACTGCATGTTCACATCTTATTAAAGATTACAGAGCCTTTTAACTTCTATAAACCATCTCTAAAAAATAACCCCAGGTTAAACTAGTCCTGTGCAAAACTGACATGTCAGTAAAATTCCAATTCGCACAAGGCTAAAATTAAAGAGTCCTCTGGTAACATTTACTTTATTCAGTGCCTGATGTAGAAAAAATAACTGTTGGTGTTCTCCTTGTTGTACATGTTGAATAATGGGTGTGTTTTCCCTGTAGTCCTGTGGGATGTGCGCAGTTTATGTTTAATAGCTGTAAGCGGAAGGGAATGGGTTACTCCTTGGAGATGGAAACTGACATATTTGTCTTATAAATGAGGGTTGTTAATATAGTCCAAATTGACTTTACTCACCAGTGCACATACATTAAATTATGGTCATCAGCAAAGCCAAGTTCAGTGAATCTTTCTTCACCAACAGTTGCCCCACTGCCGCTGGACCCCATGACCCTGCCCAACACCCATTCCTTGTGAGCATTGAACAGAGTAGGAGCAAGAACGCACCCCTGACAAACCCCAGAATCAACTGGGAAAAACTCAGAAGTTCTGCCTACACTCTGCACAGCACTCACAGTACCTATGTACAGTTCGGCCATGATATCCAGTGACTTAGGTAGTATCCTGAGAAGTCTCAGAATGTCCTACAGGGCAGCTCGATCAACTGAGTCGAACGCTTAATGAAAATTGACAAAGGCTTCAAGGAAACTCTGACGATATTTGTATTTGTGCTCCATGAGAACCCTCAGTGCCAGGATGTAGTTGATGGTAGACTTCTTAGGCGTAAAACCAGACTGCTCCGGTTGCTAGTATATAAGCAAGTGATCACAGATTCTATTGGGGATGACCATAGCAAGGACCTTACCCAGCACCAAGAACAGTGTTATCCCCCCTGTAGTTGCTGCAATCCAGATGATCACCCTTCCTTTTCCAGGTATGTACAACAAGTCCCATTTTCCAGTCAGTTGGGATGACACCCATCCTCCAAATGGAAGCAAAGATTACTTGCAATGCAGGAAGGACAGCCTTACTAGCAGCCTGAAGAAATTCACCCCAGAAACCATAAAAGCCCTGAAGCCTTCCCTACCCTCAGCTGGTTCACCACCTGTGCAATCTCATTGAGATAACAGCTAATTGAAGGATCAGCCTCAAGAACCATGGACCCAGAGATGTCCAATGCCCTAGCCGGAGGATCAGCTTTAAACAGCTCTTCAAAGTAGCCAGCCCAGTGAGGGGAAGGGGAGGGGAGGCATTAGGAGGCAGTGCCACCCCTGAATTGAGGTAGAATTGCAATACTACAATTTTGAAAAGCTGTTATCACCCATACCAGTTTCACAGATTCGTTGGTTAATGTTTGCAAAGAATAATTAGTGAAAACTGATAGTAAAATGTACAATTAACCAGTTATTCCATATTGATGAACATTTAACCTGGGTTCACTGTGGTAGGCAAAACTGAAAACTAAGGAAAATGGGAGCCCCTTATAAAACTTATGGACCCAGTAAATCTCTTATAAAACCAGAAACAAGGTCTTTCATAGGTTAATTTCAGTAACAAATCACATCCCTTCCTCATATATCCTACCATGGTGATTTCACAAGGACTTGAATTCTTCATGACTTCTTATTAAATCACTTTGTGTCTTTAGAAGTTGAGTCAATTAGCAATTGCCACAATGTCTCTGAGTCACCGCCAACAGTGCACCAACCTCATAGCTCAGTAACTATTCTTAAAGCCGTTGGTTAGCCTCAAATATCTCAATTAGGTTGCTTATATACTTTTGGAATGATTACAGTCTACACAGTCTCCATTGCATTAGAAAGTGTGCTTATCTTTTCTTTTTTCTTAAACACTATATAATGATATTGCTTTTCTCAATTTACTTTCTTTAGGTTTGCACAATCATATTCTCCTCTTTGTTTGTCTGTTTGCTGATTCTGGTTATTCCTGTTTTGGTATTTTATATTATTCTTAATTATTTTATATGTTAAGACTATAGCAACATTTATTGAAATCATTCTTTTATTAGTATTGTAGCATCTCCAAAATTCAGGAGACTGAAACCTGTTTGAGGGTGCAGGAATACCAAGAGAAGCTGACTATTAGAATCAGCTCTGTGAACAACATAGAGGGGGGCACAGATACAGCACTTAGTGAGAGCTTCAATTGTGTCCCAATGCGTGGCCACCAGTGATGTGCGTCCTGGCTTTGGGTTAGCAATCGAGCTGGGGGATAGTGTGGCACATGAGTTGCCTCTGAACCTGGGTGGCATGTATCAGTGGGCAAAGGGACAAAGCAGCTATGAGCGCAAGTCACCACTGAAGATCCAAGTGGTGTGGCAGAAGTGACACTGAAGATGAGAAAGGTCCTTTTCACAGCCACTCACCAACAATTGCCTTAAAGATGCTTATTCCACTCCTCCATTTTTCATACCTCCTTGAGGGTCATTACAGTATTATATGTATTAAGACTACAGAGGCATTTACAAATTCAGAAAAAACTAGGACTGTTCATTTAAACTGTTCATTCTATCAAAGAATAATTATAAGAACCACTGATAGAAATAACTAAATTCATGGAATATGAGAACCTGCATATACAGTATTAAACAAATACTGCAGCACTGATGGGCCCTGCATGCATCAATAAATATGGTACTAAAATAAGCTGAATTTTAAATATTGTAAAAGTATAATTAAAATGGTTGCGTCTACAGAAATTTAATGGGAGGTTTATAATAGAAATAATCTGGAGCATGAACTCCACAAGTGCACCAGGTTCAATGTTCGGAATTGCACTTCTGCTTAAGGTGCCACGGCAATGCCACAAAAGTGGTAAAATAACCACAATAATAAGAACCACTTACAACACAGAAAATAATTTTATACTTAGCATACAGTGCTATGAGTTCCAGGATTTATGTTCATTTTTCTTTGGCTTAATACTTTTTCTTTAGGATCTTGTATTTTTTTTTGTTTCCTTGAATCAATCTGTATTTAGATAAGAATGGAATCATGAGACAGTTTGTGAATTTAAGCACAGGCAAAGGGCAATAGCAGAAAGACAGTACTATAGTAAGCAAGCCCAACAAAATCTTAAATCAAAGACCATAGCGGAGGAGTCAAAAAGTAAAATAATATCACATAAATAGAGCCGAAACATAAGATGAAAGTTATACAACAACAGTAATATTTATTTATTTGGCACATTTTCATACTCCAATATAGCTCAAAGTGCTTTACAAGATGACAAAAGAATGTTACAAGAAGAGAAAACAATTATATTAAAGAATATATAATAAAACAATAATAATAAAAGCAAACAAAAGAAAAAGTCCAGTAAGTTTAAATAAAAAACAAAATCTGCAGGGGTTCCAAGGCCAAAAGTCTGCCCAGCTGGGCATTTTACCTAACATAAACGTTCCCAAATCAAACCTCTTAGTTTTCATGCTTCACATGAAAGGATTTGATGAAGATGGTCTTGTGGACAGCTGAGACATCCACCTTTATTTCAGCATATCAGGGGCTACATGGTCCCTTGATCAGGTGGTGGAGGTACACTAAAGAACCATAAAGAATCGACAGAGAATAGTGGGGATTAGTAAAAAAGAGCGTAAAAAAGAGCAACTTCCTGAAGAATATGATAATTCTGTGCCCATATAGTCTTTTAAGAATACAACTGAAGAGTATATGAAAATGCCAAATTTAAGTAATGAGTTTTTAACAGTTTTGTAAAAATGTCCTACAATTAGCCTGATGAAGTTGTAGTCAAAAAACAAATAAATCTTTTGCCAAAAATGAGTTTGAAACAGCAATTACAACAACATTTATTTATATAGCACATTTTCATACAAAAAGTAGCTCAAAGTGCTTTACATAATGAAGAGAAGAAAAATAAAAGACAAAATAAGAAATTAAAATAAGACAACATTAGTTAACATAGAAAGGAGTAAGGTCCGATGGCCAGGGTGGACAGAAAAAACAAAAAAAAACTCCAGAAGGCTGGAGAAAAAAATAAAATCTGTAGGGGTTCCAGGCCATGAGACCGCCCAGTCCCCTCTGGGCATTCTACCTAACATAAATGAAATAGTCCTTTAGAAATATTTATATGTTTTTGTAAAGCTATAAATGCTTAACTCTCTTTTGTTGTTTTCCTATTATTTGCCCCTTTCCCTGTGTAGTTCGCTCCATTCATTTAACCCTAATAGTGACATAAATGAAATAGTCCTCTTTGTAGTTCGGGTTTTTCACGGAGTCACTTGATGCTGATGGTCATACAGACTTCTGGCTTTTAATCCATCCATCCATCATTGTTGGAACATCATGGTGCTTTGGGTAGATGGTGGTGGCGCACGCCACCACCAACAGGACACTGGAAAAGGAAACAGAAGAGAGAGTAGGGGTTAGTACAGATTTTGAATGAATAGTTATTATAATGAATTGGATATACAGAGTATCAGGATTAAATTACAGTGAAGTTATGAGAAGGCCATGTTAAAATAATGTGTTTTCAGTAGTTTTTTAAAGTGCTCCACTGTATTAGCCTGGCGAATTCCTACTGGCAGGCTATTCCAGATTTTAGGTGCATAACAGCAGAAGGCCGCCTCACCACTTCTTTTAAGTGTTGCTCTTGGAATTCTAAGGAGACACTCAGTTGAGGATCTGAGGTTACAATTTGGAATATAAGGTGTCAGACATTCCGATATATAAGCCGGGGCGAGATTATTTAAAGCTTTATAAACCATAAGCAGAATTTTAAAGTCAATTCTGAATGACACAGGTAACCAGTGTAGTGACATTAAAACTGGAGAAATGTGTTCGGATTTTCTTTTCTGCATTCTGCACTAGCTGCAAACGATTGATGTCTGTTTTGGGTAGTCCTGAGAGGAGTGCGTTACAGTAATCTAGCCGACTGAAAACAAACGCATGAACTAATTTCATGAACTAATTTCTCTGCATCTTTCGATGATATAAGAGGTCTAACTTTTGCTATGTTTCTTAGGTGAAAAAATGCTGTCCTAGTGATCTGATTAATATGCGATTTAAAATTCAGATTACAATCAACGGTTACCCCTAAGCTTTTTACCTCCAATTTGACTTTTAATCCTAATGCATCCAGTTTATTTCTAATAGCCTCATTGTATCCATTATTGCCAATCACTAATCACTAACTAGAATTAGAATGCTATTTTTTTTGTTGTGTCCGTAAACTTGGACAAACCATAAAGTGCATGACTGCCTGGCAAAACAAAATGTGCAAAATGATGGCTGTTACAATTAGAACAGTCTTTATTAATTTTTAGAGCTTTTAAGGATGATTTTTTTAACAAGAATGCATCAAATTAGGGGATTTGATATTTAAGGATTTAAAATCTAACATTTTTTTTCATTTTATAATGACTCCTTATTTGTTTTTTATGAGTGGCAGCAGTTTGTGAGTGATAATAGCAATTTATCCAAGCACCACCTAGGATTCCGTGATGCTTGCCCTCACCGGAAAGACTGTATAAACAGTGATGCTTGAATCCTTTTCATTTCCAAGTTTTCAATAAAAATAGTATTGGTGTGTAAATCTAATCCTTGTTAAAAGAATTCCCAGTTATTCAAATTGCTTTGTTTCTTTTAACCTTTGATTTTGCCTTTAACTTGACAATCGATGAGCTTGCATTCTTTTTTATTCATGACCGTGGCCCAAACTCCTGATTACATTAAGATCTTCCAGTTCCCTTCATAAAAAATACACTGTCAAATTTTGAATCCGTATAAATACTCAGATTGCAATATGTGGGACCCTGAGTTGGAGTGCTAAAACAAAAGTCATGTTTTCAAAACAGCACACTCTGAAAAAGCAAGTGGTTGAAAAGACTTCTGATCTTTGTAATAACATGTTTGACGTCATATAAAGGGGCTTAGAGAAGCACAATTTTTTGGGGAATGGAAAGGAAATATTCCATTAGTACTGGGAAATGAGCAATTGATCATTATTCAAGCTATAATTGACTACAATATGACAGCAACAATTAATTCAGGAGCTGCTGAAATGTGTATTAGCTTCACTCTTCTTCACAAGCTAATTATTAAAAAGTTGCCTCTTAAGTTTTGGCCCAGAGTGCTCTTGATTAATGGGAAACCCATTAGAGAGGGGGTACTGGAATACATCCTACCATCCCTCTTAGTTAAGACTAGGGCTCTACATCACAAATAGATATTCACATGTTTCTTTATTGAGAAAACTCAATCACAATATTGGACTGATTATATGAGGAACTGATTGCACATAGTTTCTCAACAACTCCCGATTTTGTGTTGCAATATTAATATGTCTGCGGTGGGTCGGCACCCTGCCCGGGATTGGGTCCTGCCTTGTGCCCTGTGTTGGCTGGGATTGGCTCCAACAGACCCCCGTGACCCTGTGTTTGGATTCAGCGGGTTGGAAAATGGATGGATGGATGGATGGATATTAATATGTTACCTCTAGTGTATCTTGAATTTCAAGATATTTTTAGCAAGGACATAACATACAAATTACCCCTGGAAAGAAAATATGATTGGTCTGTTGAATTAATACCTGATGCTCTCTTACCTAAAGAAAATATGTATGCCTGTCCTAAACCCAAGACAGAGGCAAAAAAGGAAGATATTCAAGAGAATCTGAAAAATATTATACCTTCCACTAGTCCGATTGGTGTAGGATTTTTTTTTCACAGAAAAAGAAGAGTGGGTGGATTAAGACCTTGTGTTGATTACCTGAATTAAACCACATAACCATTGAGAACAACTGTGCACTTTTACTCATCGCATCTCTACTTGATCAAGTCACTGGTTCCACCTTTTTTTATTGAAATACAGGATGGTCCATAATTATGTATATGATTGAAAAGGTGTTATTATCAGGAAACTGCCAATATTATTATCAAGTAACATAATGGGAACATGAACATTAAGAACCTTAAATGTTTTTTCATTTCCTGTTCTCTTATGTGATCCACCAATGCGTCATCCAGATCAATACATGCCTAAAGACGAAGAGCAATGTTGTCACAGGCGGCTTGGCACATCTGTACTGGAATCCTCTGAAATTCTTCTGTGATAGCTGCACATTGTGGATGTGATGTTTGTTGTATATAATTGTTTAATGATATTTTTGTCCATTGCTTTATGTTTGGCTGTTGATTGCTATGCTCTGCGTCTTTTGAGACGTATGACGGCCAGAGGGAGGGCTGTGATTTAGAGGCACGCTGTATGGAGAGTTGGTTAAACAGGGTTAACAATAAACAGCATTTGAAACGTTATCCTGAGCATGTCGCTACTTCAATCTAGAAAACACTACAATGTTGATACACCTTGTCGTTTAGGTAACCTCACAGGAAAAAGTCAGGTGGGTCCAACACACGTTACTCCCATTCTCAGGCTACACAGTAAAGCAATTTTTGATACTTTTCGAGCAGTAGTTTAAATGCTACTGCCTGTGAAACGTCATATACATAAATATGGACCACCCTGTAGATCTCCACAGCACGTACAATTTAATTAGGGAAAGAGACAAATGAATAATCAATGTTATACTTAGAGTTCAAATCACCAAAGCAAGACTGCTAATCCTAACAAAGGTGCCCATATCACAAACAAAACCACGCTGCTGCAAAATGTTTTTACTTTTAAAAGTTATTAAAAATATGTAAAAAAAAAATTATGTTCCTCATCCTTCCAAACATTGAAAATGACGCCTTGGTCCAAGGAGTGACTGCAAAAAATGTAAATACAACTGAGATCTTGACTCTACCATTCTGTGGGTTTCATTTTTTCGGAGATTTTTTTATTTCGATATATAATTTGTCAGTGGCACATTTTCTGTGACGTTGCCATGTTGTGGCTTGTTTGCTAAGAAGCTATCATTTGTTGCAATAGTTGTGACTCCTGGAAATCACAGTGCATGACATTGTTTGTGCAATGCTTTTCAGGCCAGAAGCAGGCTTCAGTCTTTATCTAGGAATGTGGATTTAAGCACAAAATTGTTAGTATATACTTTACTTATTAAGCCTTCAGTATTCTGATTTTCTTGCAAGATTCCCAAGACTCTAATTTTTAGTTACATATTGGGTTTAGTCACGCAATTCGTTAGACTGTCTGGTATCAACCTCTGCTAGTCTATTGTTTATGTTTTCATCTCTTCATCCTTTTTTCCTTATCCTAATAGCCTGCTTAATTAGAAGTAATGACAATACAGTGTCTTGGACCTAAAAAAAGAAAATGAGCAACACCAAGATGAAACCGGTGTAAAAAACATTTACAGTCTGCGGTTATAGATTTGAAAAAGCAAGTCTTTGATGTTGGCTTTTGCTTTTCAACAGTTAGTAGAAGAATTTAATAATCTTTGGCAGAGAGCTGACTCAGTTATCTGTGTAGCCCCTCAAGCCAGTAGACCAGCTGTGTTAGAACAGCGAATACTTCATTCATCCCATAGTTCTCATGTGATGGAAAGAAGTTTTATTAATCACTGACAGTGTGTGTTTGATTAACAGCATCAGACGTACACTACTGATAGGGCAAACATAGGTTGCACAATTACGTTGTTAAGCCTCTAGAATGGTCATTGCCCTTTGTAATTCAAATCACCCAAAACTGTTTTCCTTTAAAAACCTTTGAGAGACATTAGAGCATTTTTGATCTTTCAGGATATGCAGAAATAACAGGTTATTAGATATCAAACAGGAAAATAAATCATTAATAATGATATAACATTTAAGAAAATCAAGGCACCTATGTATTGGGAGAACACCATTTTTGTCTTTGACGAAGTCTCTTTCACCAGTGGAAAGACAATGAGCTCATTAGCCAAGGTGAGGGTTTTGCACATTTTTACTGTTGTTTTTTTTTAAAGAATTTAGATAATTAATAACCTATTTAAGCAAGAAAATGATAGTAAATTTATTTGGATGCCCAAAGCTCAATTTTCCTTTGAGTTGTTGAAGAAACTATTCTATCAGGCCCTATTTTGTGTTACCATATCCATCATAGCAATTAGGGTTGGAAGTTTCTGAGTTTCGAAGATGGGGCATTATTATTGCCTTAACAACTCCCAGACACTGGAAACACAATTCTTATGCCTATTACTGAAAAAAATAACAACTGAACATACAGTGCATCCGGGAAGTATTCACAGCGCATCACTTTTTCCATATTTTGTTATGTTACAGCCTTATTCCAAAATGGATTAAATTAATTTTTTTCCTCAGAATTCTACACACAACACCCCATAATGACAAAGTGAAATAAGTTTACTTGAGGTTTTTGCAAATTTATTAAAAATAAAAAAACTGAGAAATCACATGTACATAAGTATTCACAGCCTTTGCCGTGAAGCTCGAAATTGAGCTCAGGTGCATCCTGTTTCCTCTGATCATCCTTGAGATGTTTCTGCAGCTTAATTGGAGTCCACCTGTGGTAAATTCAGTTGATTGGACATGATTTGGAAAGGCACACACCTGTCTATATAAGGTCCCACAGTTGACAGTTCAGTTCATGTCAGAGCACAAACCAAATATGAAGTCAAAGGAATTGTCTGTAGACTTCCGAGACAGGATTGTCTCAAGGCACAAATCTGGGGAAGGTTACAGAAAAATTTCTGCTGCTTTGAAGGTCCCAATGAGCACAGTGGCCTCCATCATCCATAAGTGGAAGAAGTTCGAAATCACCAGGACTCTTCCTAGAGCTGGCCGGCTATCTAAACTGAGTGATCAGGGGGAGAAGGGCCTTATTCTATTTTTACTCTGTAGCACTTTGGGATTGCTAAAATATAAAGTGCAATATAAATAAAATTTATTATTATTATTATTATTATAGTCAGGGAGGTGACCAAGAACCCAATGGTCACTCTGTCAGAGCTCCAGAGGTTCTCTGTGGAGAGAGGAGAACCTTCCAGAAGGACAACCATCTCTGCAGCAATCCACCAATCAGGCCTGTATGGTAGAGTGGCCAGACGGAAGCCACTCCTTAGTAAAAGGCACATGGCAGCCCGCCTAGAGTTTGCCAAAAGGCACCTGAAGGACTCTCAGACCATGAGAAAGGAAATTCTCTGGTCTGATGAGACAAAGATTGAACTCTTTGGTGTGAATGCCAGGCGTCACGTTTGGAGGAAACCTGGCACCATCCCTACAGTGAAGCATGGTGGTGGCACCATCATGCTGTGGGGATGTTTTTCAGTGGCAGGAACTGGGAGACTAGTCAGGATAAAGGGAAAGATGACTGCAGCAATGTACAGAGACATCCTGGATGAAAACCTGCTCCAGACCGCTCTTGACCTCAGACTGGGGCGACGGTTCATCTTTCAGCAGGACAACGACCCTAAGCACACAGCCAAGATATCAAAGGAGTGGCTTCAGGACAACTCTGTGAATGTCCTTGAGTGGCCCAGCCAGAGCCCAGACTTGAATCCAATTGAACATCTCTGGAGAGATCTTAAAATGGCTGTGCACCGACACTTCCCATCCAACCTGATGGAGCTTGAGAGGTGCTGCAAAGAGGAATGGGCGAAATTGGCCAAGGATAGGTGTGCCAAGCTTGTGGCATCACATTCAAAAAGACTTGAGGCTGTAATTGCTGCCAAAGGTGCATCGACAAAGTATTGAGCAAAGGCTGTGAATACTTATGTACATGTGATTTCTCAGTTTTTTTATTTTTAATAAATTTGCAAAAACCTCAAGTAAACTTTTTTCACATTGTTATTATGGGGTGTTGTGTGCAGAATTCGGAGGAAAAAAATTAATTTAATCCATTTTGGAATAAGGCTGTAACATAAAAAAAGGTGGAAAAAGTGATGCGCTGTGAATACTTTCTGGATGCACTGTAAATATGATATGCAAAAATGAGCACTCTTGGCCATCAAATTAGCCTTAGAAAAGGTGGCTTGAGAGAACCAAATTTTTGCAAGGTTCTTTATGCAGATCATAAAAATCTGATCTATTTAAAAACTACCAAAAGACTAAATTCCACATAAGCCAGAAGGGTATTGCCTTTAATAGATTCAAGTTTTTTATTTCATATTGCTCTCAGATAAAGATTAGTAAAGCAGATGTGCTATCAAGACAATATACAGCAAGCTTAATGAATTGCCACCAAAAACTTTTTATCAAGAACAGTTCTCATTGATCTGCATGAATAAATTTCCAGAATTTCTGCTTACTTAACTTTTCAAAATATTCCTGATAAAGTTTCAAAGGCAAAAGTTTTTGTTTCCTGAATTTAGGAAAGAGATCCTAAAATGAGCTAACCTATTCACCATGTTTGGCCATTAAATAGATTTAAAAATTAAATATAAATATTTTGTGGGGGGTAACAGTAATTATGACATTTGAAACATTGTTGACATGTAATGTTTTTTTGAGGAGCCAATCCTGCTTAAGGAATAACTTTAGGCATGTTCCAATCTACATCCCACCTAATAGATCTTGGGAGGCTATTACTGTTGAATGTATTACTTATCTTTCATCTTCACAATGTTGCCCTATTCAAGTCATACGTGGCTGTATTATGAGGTGAGGTCTGTGGCTCTGCAATTTTAAGAAAAAAACAAAAAATGTAAGCTCAGGGGGCGACATGCAGGTGTGTTGTAATGTGGTGGAGTGGCTGCCAGGTACTAATGAGGTGGTCAGCGGATCAGGGATACACAGTCTGGCTGATTGCCTCTTTAGCACTCCAGGACACATAATTATGCACCTCTACCTGCCAATAGATTAAAAAGAATGACAATTAATGGGAGTGGGGAGGATTGAAAGTGCAACACTAAGGCAAAAGCAGGAGAGTGACAGAAAGCAGCAGAGAAGAGGAGGTGGTGTTGTGACCATAGCTGATGGCACTCTGAGGGGTGACTCCACTGACTTGTTGGGAAGGAGTAGAGACTTTGATGGACCCTCCCAAGTTTCCAGAGACCATCTAGACATGTCTCGGCCAAGACTGATGCAGGTGGGTGGGACGACAGTGTGAAGATGGTGGCCACAGCTGTCGGCATCTCTGCTAGCTTTGAAAACTCGCTTGGGTAAGCTGAGGTGACAGAGGGAGAATTGCGAGGGATTTGCATAGAAGCCTAACCCAATTCTTTGGGATCTTTCTTAATGAGAATTTGAAGTATTTATTGTTTGCTTTTAAGCTCCACAAATGCACCGATTTTATGAACTGACCATTTATGGACTTTTTTTTGTCTACACTGCACCTTATTGTTTGCATTTGGTTTTAATGAACATGCACTGTGCACTTTTGGACAATGTGAACCTGGCTGTTGACTCTCACTTGCCTCGTTGCCCATCCTTGGATTACAAACAACTAAGGGGTCAGGTGGACTATTTGGAGTCAGGTGAAAGCCCCGGATTATGACCCCTGACAAACACATTTTTTAAGTGCTCACTTTGTTGTTTTGAAAAACTTGAAATCGACCAGAGAGTTAGCAAATATTTTTCTGAAAGATACCTTTCATGTACAATGTTTTTCTTGTTCAATAATTCCTGAAAGTGGAAAACAATCAGTTTTCTAATTTTGGCATACCTGTATTGTTTTGTCAAGTGGGGTTGCAAGCTTAATTTAATTTTGAGTTATCAACCTAAAGTAAATGGACAATTTAAACGAGTCATTCATAACTTCCTATGAAGTTCATAAGTTCTTACACTGCATTGTAGATATTTTTCTGATTGATTAGAAGAGTCCATTACCTTTTGTGGAGTTTGATCACAAATCATTTGTTCAACTCTTTAATCAGAATATCCTCTTCAAATGTTAGATGATTTTAAATTCCCAATTTCAGAGTTGAACTCTGTTTTATCTTTAGTTCCTAGATTAGCAGAGTATCTGGTTATGTAACAAATGAAGAAACTTTTGTAAGAACTTGAAGATGATGGAGAACTCTGCTGGAAACATTTACTAATTACATTCATATAGTATGGACGATCCTAAGGTTTGAGTTGGCCAGTTGTGGCTTACTGTTCAAGACATCTGCCTAAGAGTTTCATCCCACAAGTTGGGGCTGCATTTAATTGGTCTTTCATTAAACATATTGGTCTTGTAAAATTTAAATTGGCATTTCCATCACATTTCCTTATTCCAGTTTTTCATCAGGGTTCAAAGTTTTTATTTGGTTATGTTTACACAGAAAAATATGATATTTGCCATCCCAAATGTATCCATTAACAGACATAAATGAAATAAAACAAATAGAGAAAGGACAGGTTAAAGCTTACACAGAAATTCTTCAATAGTTACCTCATTTGAAAAGCATATTCTTTGCTACTTCTAGCAGTTTGATAGTATGTTTTTACCTCAGATGAATACACAATACATAAGAAAACTCTACACTTCTGGAATTTCTTATTATCTCCAATATTCCTTATCAAAAGACGTATGGCAGTGGAAAGAAAGGAATTTCTGGAGCAATTTGTATTGGCTTTTAAAGCAGCTATCCTCTGTGATTTACCGAAATGTATTTACTGTGAAATGGCTGCCTGTCATGAGCTGAGATGATTTCCAGTCTTTTCAACATTGCTGTCTGACATACATTTACCAAATCATCTACGTCAGCCCAAATAACTTTAGTTACATGTTTGGTGATCTGCTGAAGCTTTTTGAAATGTTGGTCTGCCAGATTACTAAACCAGGCAGTGGAGCTGAAAGTGATAAGAGACTGGATCACATCATGATAAAAGGACAACATGAGGTCCTCCTCCATTTTAAACAAAGGGGAAATAAGTCTTGCATTTAGAGTATATGTTTTTTTGAATTTATACTCCAAATAAGATTCTTATCTAGGATAGTTCATAAGTATTTATAATCAGACACTAGATAGTTCTTATTGCACCAGTTTATTAAACAGTCCACTTGATTTAAACAATGGCTTTCATCATCCGCAGATATGCATCCTATCAGAATGATATTATCAGCATACTTGATGATGGAACAATGGTCACTGATCTGTCTCAGGTCACTTGAAACAGCATAAATTATAATAGACATAACACGTTGTGGAGTCCCTGTATTTAAGAGAATGACTTCTGAAAAATTGTCCTGTACTTTATGTCTGTTGTCTTAAATTGGTTCATGCTAGCCTTTATTTGACATCTAATTCTCCTCTTGTTCTGTTTGTGTTAATGGTGAATGGAAATTTGAGATCCAAATTGTATTGATTCTTATTGCTTGTTTTTGCATGTAATGTTACTGTACATACATTGGTATAGTTGTGATCCTGGGTTCCCTATGAAGATATACTTGCTCCCAGATGGTTGTGCTCCTTCCACGTCTAAATCCCAGCAAGCCCAATGGACTCATTGGGAGGGCTATGTTACGAATTCCAGCGCTATTGCTAATTTTTCTGAATAATCAACTATTCCTTTAGGACCTTGTATTATTTTCTGTTATGCTGAATTGTACTGTTTCTAGTTATATGTAGATTGTATGATATTTTTTTTGTGATTTCTTGCTAGCTAGTGGTGCTATTCTGTTCCAGAGGTCGCAGTGCACAACTTCATCAGTGCAGCATAATTTGAACCAGCATTGCACTTCGATCTTTGGCTGATATTGTGGATTTCAAAACAAAATGTCTCTTGTGAGCTTTACTTTTTGATTCACTATTATTTTAACTTGCTTGCTGAGTTTTGAGACTCAGATTGTTGGTTATGTATTGGGTTAGTGTTTTTGGCATCAACTCCTAGTAGTCTTTTTGTTAACATTTTCCCCTCCTGGGGCCTCATGCATAACGCTGTGCATAGAATTCGCTCTATAACATGATGTAAGCACAAAAGCGGAAATGTGCTTACGCACAGAAAAATCCAGATGCATAAATCTGTGCGAACGCCAGCTTCCATGTTCTTCCGCTACATAAATCCCGGTCAGCATGAAAGTAACGCACGTGCACACGCCTGCTGTCCCGCCCCAACTCTTCCCAGAATAATGCCTCTTTGAATATGCAAATCAATATAAATAGCCCTTAAGCTAAGCCTTCTGTGAAAAGACAATGGTGAAAGTACGAGGGAAAATAGAAGAATTTCAGCAAATACCAAGTGGAGGCAAGGAAAAACTTACTATTTGTTGTTTTAAACAGTGGTATAAACAACAAAAGGAAGTTGGTCGAGTGACAGAGTGTCGGAGATACTCGAAAGCTCAAGTTCACAAAGTCGCACAGTGCCCGAAATAAAAAAGAAGTGGTCACATATCAAAGTCTGAGTGAAAAGGCGAGCTGTAGCCCACCGTCTGAGTGTCATATGAAAGCTTATTAGGGTACAGAGAAAAAAAAAAGGCACACAGTGTGAAAAAAGCACGAAATGTCAACTTTAATCTCGAAATTTACACTTTAATCACGTAGTTTATTTTTTATCATTAAAGTAGAACCATAAACTTCATCTTAAAATCGTTTAATTTACTAGTTTCTCAAGTCCAATTGTAACTAAAGTAGCACGTTAAATGCTTTGCTTTGTATTTGATCTTCTATGTGCTCTATGTGTGTGAATCACTATATGCTTCCGGGCTTTCTCTTCCTCCGACAGGACACAGAATCCATTACATTCGTAATATTACAGCTCTCTGAATACTGAGAAGTATACGTGATATCATTTTCATGATAATAGGAGTTAAAGCATGTTATTAAACATGGGAATACGGTGGCGCAGTGATTGTTCATGTCTCACGCAAGATGCTTGCTGCGCCATGCGCGACCATCGATGAAATACTTTATTGTAGTAGTAATGTCTCTTTCAAATGTGCTAACCCCCAATTCCTGTCCTTACTTTTCTTTCTCCAAATACCCAATCGCCACACAATCAGCTCTGTAATAGACGTTAAGCCATCTGTAAGCTTAGAACGCTGATTCTTCAAAACTTTTAAGACACATTGAAATATCTTTGTATTGTTTAATTATTCTATCCATCTATCCTTCCAGTGCCACGCCAGCCACAGCAAGAATACAGCGTGAGGCAGGAACAAACCATGAATGAAGCTCAAGCTAGAGCTGTGGCACTGTGTAGTTAAAGTTAAAAATGTATCTGTATAATATAATAAACATATTTTGCTGCATTTCATCTTAAAAATGATATAGTTATCATATGTAAATGCGCGCTTTATAAAGTGGCTCAGGTTGTGCAATATTATAACTATATCGCAAGTTTACAGTGAGGTGATTGTACTTATAAGTACCAACAGTTCCACAAGGAGCACTTGATTGAGACTGATTGAGTGTGTTTATAGTTCTTGGGATGAAACTGTGAACTGCGAGGTCAGTACAGGAAAGACTCAGAAGCGTTTGTCGGATGAGAGCAGTTCAAATAGCGAATGGCTGAGGCAACGTGTGCTTGATGCTGTATACCGATAATTCTCTTTCCAATCAGATGCTGTACATAAATACTCTGAGTGATGCAGTGAGAGTAATATGGAAAAAGATGATCCAATGTGGCAACCCCTGACAGGAGCAGCTGAAAGAAGAAGAAGGTGCAGTGAGAGTAACACTGCTAAAGCAGTTATGGTATTTGGAATAGTTTGACCATTCTGTGGACCATTATATTGTTACAGGTTAATTACAATCAGATGCATTAAACTAATAAACAATATGCAGTTAATTTCAGTGTATTTATAAAGCCGCGTCAAGGATGTGCATCTGAAAAAGAAAGGGAAACCACACAGGAACAGTAGCACTGCTTTGATGCTGGGTGCCGCCAGTCTGCAAAACCAAGCAGAGAACTTGCGTACGACAGGGTATGAGCTACCGTGGAAATATGCGTGGCTTTACGCCAAGTTTAGGTTTTATACATCGCGATTTGAACGTGGAAACGTTCTTACGCAACATTTTTGTGCGTACGCACCGTTTATACATGAGGCCCCTGATCTTTCCTGCCATGCCTTAGTGGTTCTTTGTGAAAGTGCATGCAGTCCCACATCACGCTCGGAAAGTCAATAAGATTAACACAGCTGTTGGTTGTGGTGCTTTTATTTCTCTGGATTGTGTCTTCTGCAGCTGTTGTCAAGTGTGCAGAGGTTTGGAGAGTTAAGTG
Source organism: Erpetoichthys calabaricus (assembly GCF_900747795.2). Taxonomy (NCBI): domain Eukaryota; kingdom Metazoa; phylum Chordata; class Cladistia; order Polypteriformes; family Polypteridae; genus Erpetoichthys; species Erpetoichthys calabaricus. The sequence continues at coordinate 125,845,611 of NC_041394.2, forward strand.
TTATGGAGGTCCTAAGGTTAAGCATGTCAGCAGTTGTGGAGTCACCTTTTGTGGGGTTCTCTATTGCTGTGGCGTACTAACACTTTTTATAACTTGAAAATAATATTGGTATAGTACATTAAAACAATCAGTGGCTTAACATGAAGGTTTTCTTTCTTTTTTACAATTTAGCTGTAATACTGTAAAAAGAAAGAAAGAAAGAAAACCCTTCCTAGAAATTCCTGTAAACAAAGACCCAACCCCCAGCATTTCTCCTGACAGAGCACAAGAAACACTTTCTCTCAGAAGTACACAGAATAACAAAGGAGACAAAAAGTAAGAATACACAACAAAAATTAAAAGCCCTGTAACATAACAATAGCACAAGAAATATCATGAAAGGGTAATATTTCACAAACAGGTTTTGTTTTGGATATGGGTACAAAGCCCATCAGACACAGACCACAGTGACGCACTGAATACTGAATGAGCTTCACCACTGTCTACATAACCTGTCCTGTGAGTATAATTGTTCCATTTTCCTTGCAAGACGACTTATTTTTATTTGTTCATTATCTAAAACTTTTCTGTCAAATCAGTTGGCTGAGCAATATGCCACAAAAACGTTTACCTTAAGTTCTGAGCAGTTAAAGGTTTTAAATGTTATCAGAAGAAGGGAGGATCTAGTGCCTTCTGGGAAATGTTTGCTGATGGGGGTGGTACTGAAGAAAGAATTCCAGTGGTCTCAGCCCACGTATTGGCTGACCACAGTCTTCATTGCAATTTTCCATCTTCCCTAACACAGGCCAATGAGTGGGTGGGCATGGTGGCTATCATACCAAAATATTTCCAAGTGGGGACCAAGCATATGGTGCCGCTGAGACCCTGGGTGTGCTCCAGTGGTACAAACCGACATGAAAATGAAAACAGAAAAGAAAAAAAACATTTTTTACAATTTGGCTGTAATACTGTAAAAAGAAAGAAAGAAAGAAAGAAAGAAAGAAAGAAAGAAAGAAAGAAAGAAAACAAACCCAGTCCAAGTCCAATATTTAATATTTTTCTAAAAAGTTATTCAGTATAATTAAAGTTACAATGTGCTAAATGCTAAAGGTGTTTTGAAAATCTGAACAAAATTGTTTTTAAGTGAGCTGAAGTGGATAAACAAGCATTTAACAGGATGGTATAAAGAAAAGTAGTACAGACAGCCAATCGGGTGAAAAAAAAGAAAAATGATTACAAACCCAGATCTGCAGTAAGGAATGATGAGGACTTTTATTTATTCTTCAGATAGATAATATTTATATATCAATAGGGGACATTTCAATTTTTATGGACATTCAAGAAATATTATAACAAACAACACCAGCCCCCTTCAAACACAGATAAGAAATGCAAAAAAGTAGAAAAACGTCAGACTTGGCTAACGATAAGAGATCAGACACAGTGAGGCATTATAAAGACATACTTATGCAGGTATAAAGGAGCCCCAGAAGCATTTCTTGACACACCTCTGCTGAATAATCCATACACTAAAAGTTCTCAATGTTAGTGTGGCAAAGATTGTATGGGCAGCATCATTCATAATGGCCATCAGTTTCATCTTCATTCTATGCTCTGTGTGCTACCTCTAGCAAGTTGAGAGTGTGTTCCATAATTGAACCAGTCTTCCTATTCAGCATATTAATTTGGTGGGCCTCTCTTGAAGTGATGTTACCAGTTAGGATGCCAGAGCATAGAAAATCACATAGGCTAAAATCAAAGTTGTAGAAGATATGATGGATGTCACTACCCAAATTAAATGGACACAGTCTCCTGTACGAAAAGAGTCTGTTCTGCCATTTCTTATATAGCTCCTCTGTGCTAGTAGAACAGTTTTAAATTACTATGGACCCACAAGTACTTGTAGCAGTGCACCACTTCCATGTCTACTTCCTGGATAGGCTTCCGACGCTTCCCATCCAACCTGATGGAGCTTGAGAGGTGCTGCAAAGAGGAATGGGCGAAACTGGCCAAGGATAGGTGTGCCAAGCTTGTGGCATTATATTCAACAAGACTTGAGGCTGTAATTGCTGCCAAAGGTGCATCGACAAAGTATTGAGCAAAGGCTGTGAATACTTATGTACAAGTGATTTCTCAATTTTTTTATTTTTAATAAATTTGCAAAAACCTCATGTAAACTTTTTTCATGTGGTCATTATGGGGTGTTGTGTGTAGAATTCTGAGGAAAAAAATGAATTTAATCCATTTTGGAATAAGGCTGTAACATAACAAAATGTGGAAAAAGTGATGCACTGTGAATAGTCCAGGACTAGATTCTTGAGGGTCTAAACAATGTGGGACATAAGGGCCATTGGTCTGTTGTCATTACATGTAGAGACACCTATCATCTTTCGAACCTGAACAATACAGGCTGTTTCCCACAACAGTAACACTTTCTGATACCTTAGTGTAACCTCCTCAGTTATCTCATCATATGCAGAGATCTGATGTTTTCTGTATGTGGAAAAACCTGTATGGCGGTGGACTTGGTGTAAAGCTCTTGGTATAGTGGCAGCAGGACAGCACTCTTTATAAAATAGAGACTGGACATCCCTGGCCAAACCTTTTAAAGCCATTCAGTCTCAATGACACAAAACAAAGCAGCTTTATTATATGGTGTAAGCATTGCTTCCCAAAACCTGTGGAGTTATATGTTGGTAAAAAAATGAGACATAATCAAATAAAGGTTTGGGGCAGTCACCCATATAATTTGTTCTCCTGGCTGCAAAATTGCGTTCTTTTAAATATAGCACTGATATGCTCACAACAGAGTCCAAAACAAGACTGAGGAAATAGGGAAAAGGGGCAGGCTTTTAAAGGGAAAGACAGGAAGTGAGGTCATAAGGATCGGGCCCATGTTCTTCAGCCATTGGTTCGAGCCCGGACGTGACATCACAGGGGCCGGAGCCGGTAAGGTCTCCTTCCATTGGCTCAGTCCCGGAAGTGACGTCAAGAGAGCCAGATTGAATCTCCCGGAAATGGTCTACAGGAAAGGGAGAAAAAGAGTCAGTGCACTCTGCCACATCCCGGCATGCCTCAGAACTGCCTTCACTCAAGCCCTTTAGCTGCCTCCCATGCACACGTGTGTGACAAGGCCCCCCCCCTTAGCCCAGACCCGTCGGGTTGGGCGACCCTAACCGAGAGGTCGTGAACCCGAGAAAGAGCATCAGCGTTGACATGGAGAGTGTCTTGGCAATGAACGAGCGAAAACATATACGGCTGTAGGTCAAGAAACCACCGGGTGACCCGCAGATTTGACTCCTTGTGCAGGGCCATCCACTGTAGAGGTGCATGGTCCGTGACAAGGGTGAATTCCCGGCCCAACAGGTAGTACCTAAGCTGAGTAATCGCCCATTTAATCGCCAAAGCCTCCCTTTCCACTGCTGCATACCTGGTCTCCCGGTCCAACAGTTTCCGGCTCAGGAACATGAAGGGGTGTTCCACACCATCGACACTTTGGCTCAGCACAGCCCCCAGGCCTGTGTCTGAAGCGTCCGTCCGGAGGATGAAAGGCAAAGAAAAGTTAGGTGCCATCAAAATAGGTGCGGACGTAAGGGCCTGCTTCAAGTCACCAAATGCAGCACCTGTCTTCTCAGTCCATACCACAATGTTCGGGGCCGTCTTCTTTGTTAAATCAGTCAAGGGCGCCGCTCTCTCCAAGAACTGGGGTACAAACCGGCGGTAGTACCCCGCTAACCCGAGAAAGGCTTGGACCTGCCACTTGGTTCGCGGACGGGGCCATTTCAAAATGGCATCTACTTTGGAGCACTGTGGCCTTACGGTACCCCGACCCACCAGGTAGCCTAAATATTTGGACTCGCTCAATCCAAAGAAGCATTTCTTGGGATTAATCCGGAGCCCGGCCTCACCAAGTGTCCACAATACCACTCGGACATGCTGTAGGTGTTCCCTCCATGTGCTGGAATAGATGACCATGTCATCCAGGTAGGCAGCACTGTATGAGTTATGAGGCCGGAGCACTTTGTCCACCAGATGCTGGAAGGTTGCTGGAGTCCTGTGTAACCCAAATGGAAGGACACAATACTACCAGTGTCCGCTAGGGGTACTAAACGCAGTTTTAAACTTCGCTGAGTCCGTTAAAGGAACCTGCCAGTACCCTTTTGTCATTTCCAGTGTGGTCAAATATCGAGCCTGCCCAAGCTTCTCGAGGAGGTTGTCCACTCGTAGCATTGGATAGGCATCAAATTGGGAGACTTGATTAAGCCGACGGAAGTCATTGCAAAACCTCCAACTCCTGTCCGGCTTACCGACCAGCACAATGGGACTGGACCAGGGACTATAACTTTCCTCAATCACACCTAGTTCCAGCATGCGCTTGATCTCAAGCTCCACTTCAGCCCTTTTTGCCTCGGGAAGACGATATGGGCATTCTCGGACAATAACCCCGGGCTCTGTCACAATGTTGTGCTCAACCAGAGAGGTCCTTCCAGGGTTCTCACTGACTACCTCCCAAACGGACCGGATAACTGTTTCCAGCTCCTGCCGTTGTCTGGGACTTAAATCCGCACCGAAGTTAAGGCTAGTCGTGTGAGCGAAGAGTGAGCAGGGTTGGCCGGACGAGGGATCGGAATCCCTGTCCTTCCACGGTTTCAGCAGGTTCACGTGATAAACCCGCTCCCTCTGCCGACGATTGGGTTGACTCACCAAATAGTCGACGAGCCTTTTCCTCTCCTTAACTTCGTAGGGCCCTTGCCAATGGGCAAGCAACTTAGAGTGGGAGGTAGGCACTAGGACCATGACACGATCTCCCGAGCGGAACTCCCGGAGAGACGTGCCACGATTGTAATAACGGACCTGTGCTGCTTGGGCCTCTTCCATGTGACTTTTAAGGAGGGGCTGAATCTTTCCAAATCTATCGCGTAATTGCGCGATATACTCTAGTATGTTTGTAGAGGGAAGAGCCTCTTCTTCCCATCCTTCTTTTAATATGTCTAATATGCCCCGGGATTGCCGTGGAGGCTTGTGGGACTTCCCGATAGGCAAAAAGGACGAGGGGGAGGAGCTGATCCCAGTTCCTTCCATTCTCGCTGACCACCTTACGTAGCATTTGTTTGAGAGTCTGATTGAACCTCTCCACTAAACCGTCGGTTTGAGGATGATACACTGCGGTCTTTAAATGCTTTATTTTCAGTAACCTGTCAGTCTCCTTGAACGTCTCCGAGGTGAAAGGTATCCCCTGGTCCATCAAGACTTCCTTGGGGATACCCACGCGTGCAAAGACCCATAGTAATTCCCGTGCGATGGCTTTAGAAGTGGCTGAGCACAATGGAACAGCTTCGGGGTATTTGGTAGCATAATCCATGAGGACTAGGATGTACTTGTGTCCTCGGGCTGAGGGCTCTAGAGGTCCGACTATATCAACCCCAATTTGATGGAAGGGAATGTCAATCAGGGGAATAGGAATGAGAGGAGCACAGTCCTTTCTTGGAATTTGTCGCAATTGACACTCCGGCAGGAAGTGCAAAAGCGACGAACCTCTTCATTGACTCCTGGCCAGTAGAAACGGAGCTTGATCCGCTCCAGGGTTTTTTCGGTGCCCAAGTGGCCACCTGCCGCCGGAAGGTTCGCGGGATTAGCAGTAGCCTTCTCTCCTGCCTGTCATGCATTGCTACACGATAGAGAAGGTCATTATCTAACACAAAGTGAGGACCCTGTGGCATTGACTGGTTAGTGCGCTGGCCGTTGACTAGGACCACTGCATTTTTTGCAAATTTCAGGGAATCGTCACTCCACTGCTCCCTTTGAAAGGAAGCCGGTGTCTCTCTAAATTGGAACCGTAAAAGGGAAAGAGGGTCTGGACCGACCTCAAGGGGCGTGGTTTCCTACCGCTCTGCCGCGGCACTGGTGGATGACGTGTCGGCACGCGACGGCCCGGGAGTTGCCACGTCACTCAGGGCAGCCGCTTCGTCTCTCTCTGCCAGCTGATTACATGGCGTGGAGGCAGCTTGAGACAGCTCATCCCCGTCCATAACTAGGCTCAAGTTAACCCCAGGAGTGGTATGTGTCTCACCGCTTTTGATATTAGACCAGTCCCACCCTAGTATCACTGGGTGTGGAGGATCAGGGAGGATCGCTACGGTTAATTTCTGAACTGACCCTCTGTAACTGATGACACAAGCGGTGGTCCTGTACCAGCGGATTTCTCTGTGGACACAGGTTATACCGGTCTTAAATTTCAACCATTGTTGCAGTAGCACAAATCGGCGGGCAATAATGGAAATGTTGCTGCCGGAATCGAACAGAGCAGAAGTTTTATACCCGTTAACGATCACCACACCTGTGTGTGGGACCGCCAACGGGTTTGTCAGAGCACACCAACCCCTTTTCCCCCTCCACCTGCATTCCACCTCATTCCCAAGCGGTTTGCGCGTCTGCGACTTCAGGGACATCGGCACAAGCTCTGGGTTGTACGGGGGGGCGGGGGGGGTTGGGGGGGGGGGCTAGGTTTTGGGGCGTACTCCGGTTGAGTTCGACCAAGGGACAGTTCAGCTCCCCCAGATTGTGAGGCCATCCTTTGTCTTTCTACGAGCTCTGCCATGTTTCTGAACTGTTTACCCCTGACCGGCTGGGTGAAGCCCTGGGGTAGTGTGTCCAGAAGCAGATAGCAAGCCACCTGCTTTATTACCTGTGAGGGCTTGTTTTCCTGTGGCTGTAGCCACTGCCCTACCTTTGTCCATAAGGACCAGGCTTGTTGAGGGGTCGGCCGCTCTGGGTCGAACCTCCAGTTTTTCAGGCTACTCACCTGCCAATCTGGGGCACCCCTAGGTGGAAATCGGGGCTCTGGCTTCACAGGGAGGCAGGCACTCTCCTCCAAGAGAGCATAAACAGCTCTCTTTGCCTCCCCCTTCCGAAGTAGCCCAATTCTGTGAGCCCCTCCCGCACACTCCCTGGCCTGCCTAGGTTGCCTAGTGGAGCATGCCGGGGGCAGAGCCTGTACCAGGCCACTCCGAAACACGGGACACCCTCCCCGCCTGGAAACTCAGCCCCGGTACGCTCCCACCTGGATGTGTTGCAGGTCCTGTCCCCTTCTCTTCCAGGACTTCTCGATCCTGCCGACTATGCCAATGTCACAAAAATGAGACATAATCAAATAAAGGTTTGGGGCAGCCACCCATATAATTTGTTCTGGCTGCAAAATTGTGTTCTTTTAAATATAGCACTGATGTGCTCACAACAGAGTCCAAAACAAGACTGAGGAAATAGGGAAAAGGAGCAGGCTTTTAAAGGGGAAGACAGGAAGTGAGGTCATAAGGATCGGGCCCATGTTCTTCAGCCATTGGTTTGAGCCCGGACGTGACATCACAGGGGCCGGAGCCGGTAAGGTCTCCTTCCATTGAATCAGTCCTGGAAGTGACGTCAAGAGAGCCAGATGGAATCTCCCGGGAATGGTCTACAGGAAAGGGAGAAAAAGAGTCAGTGCACTCTGCCACATCCCGGCATGCCTCAGAACTGCCTTCACTCAAGCCCTTTAGCTGCCTCCCATGAGCACGTGAGTGACAATGTATACATAAACTATTCCTCAAACTTGCAAAAGCAAATGGAAGGAAGTTGATTTTTTAACTAGCAGCATTTATAATATAACATAAATGATAAACATCATAGTTGTTGATATTTGAAAAATATTGCAGTAAATTTCCGATAGCCAAGCAGAGGGCGATAAATAAGCACAAAAACAAAGCCTGCCTTTATTGTTGTAGTAGTAATGATATAAAAAGGACAGTCCATTATCATTCTTAAAAAAAGAGGGAAGTTCAGTACACTTAGATTAAAAGAGTAAAATCTACTTACATGCCTCTATAATTCACCAACATTTTATCAACTTCAGCAATTATAAGTATCAAGTGCACTGCAAAGTAAAATAAAACTTTGTTAAACAAATAAAACACTTTAAATATAAGGAGTGTGTGCTGAAAGCATAACAGAGTTTATTCATATTTTTAATTAATTTTTAGAAAAAGTTTTTTCCTACTTCTTAGGAATAACTAGTCAATGTTCTCTAAAAAAATCCCATATAATATATAAAATTATTTATATACTTTAACACTAAAACTATTGCACATTTAGGGATACAAATGCTTGTAAAAATCTATTCTGTATATATAAAATCCTAAGCCTAAAAGTGCAATGATTTTGTGCAATGATTTTACGTGACATTTTTATGTCACGCTTTAAATTGGGCTTATTTTAAAACCTACATATATATGTTTGGTATCATTCTTTTCAGAATTTATCAAACTTTAATGTGATGTTATTAGATTTTCAGATTCTTATTCCATTTTTAAATTATAAACTAAATAATATCAACAACTCACGTCCCGCAAGATGAGACTTTGTGCCAAGAGATTTAACTACACCCAGGGCTGAAAATAAAACACAAAGAGAAGGACAGCTGCTGTACAGGATTTTAAATGTTCAAAACGAGATGCAGATCATGTGGCAGCAGCAAGCCAGCAGCTGATCTAGCAAAGAGGAGGTAAAAAAACACTGCATTTGTTTCCCATTGTATCACCGTTTAAGAGGGGGTTTCAGAGGAGTGATCACGTCTCCTTGGGGTGCGTTCAGCCCCCCATTTCACAACACGAGCGGCAGAGATGCGAAATGGCTGGTGAGTAGCGCAGGCCAGGGGGGTTGGCGAGTGAAGCGAGCAGGGGGCGAATCCCCTAGTATGTATATATTTATAATTTAAGCAGTATTTTAGTTGCCATTATCAGTTCATTGTTTCAAATTTTCTAAATATTAAATTGATAATTGTTGTATTGCCATTGACTCACATTGAACACTGAATGTTTGTAGAAAATAGCACATGTAATAGGAATATATCATAGTATTTTCTAACCACTTTATTTGTTTTTTTCTTGTATTATATTGAAAAAATACAAAACTCAACCACTAACCACTTTTCTATATTTTAATGAATGGGTCTATAAATAAAAAAAACTTATAAAATACTTATTAATGCTTTATATTTAGATACATTTAATGTCTACTAATCCAAAATACTGGTTTCGAATTGAAATTGATTATTCTAGTGATAATGATAATGTAATTTTAATTGTTTACTGTGTTAATTGTACTGATAAAAATTAATTTATTGACCTGTAAATCTGCATCTGTAGTCAAGTATTGCTGATATTAAATTAGCGCCCATTTGACTGAAAGGATAAGCTATGATAACAGACAGCACCATTTTAAAAAAGGTGCCTGTTCAGTGCCTAATGCATTAGTGAGGTGCACTTAGCAGATACAGTCATGTGAAAAAGTAAGTAACTTTTTCAACAGGATCAGGAAAATGGAAGACCTTTATGTAAAATCATGCATACAGATAAAGGTTACATATTTGAACAAATGACACATAAAACTGATGTGTATTCATTCCTATAATCTAAGTTAACAAAAATTCAGATTTGTCACATGGATGAAGTAAGTACACCCCTACATGTATCACCATTTCAAATCCATCACATTAGAATTAGGTGTTCCTGATTAGGTACCTTCGATTAGAACCTCTTTAGGGAGTATGCAGGTTGGACCTGTCATATTTAAACCAAAGATCTCTAGTGTCTGGTATCTCTTTGCTATTGATGTGTGTGGCATTATAATGGCTCTCTGAGGCCCTCAGAAAGAAGGATGTAAATGCCTATAAGTCTGGCATGGAATTTAAAAAGATTGCCAAATTTTTTGAATTCAGTCATTCCAAAGTAAGGAAAATCATCTACAAGTGGAAATCGATTGGTAATTTGTCCAGGACTGGTCAACCCAGAAAATTCAGCCCAAGAACTTACCGTTTGAAACTATAAGGAGTCTCCAAGAACCCCAAAATTTCATTGTTGGGGTCTGCAGGCAACTCTTGCAAAAGCACGCGTCAAAGAGCATTTATCTACAACGAGAAAAGGGTTTGCCATAAAAAAGCCTTTACTGTCTTAAAAGAACATTAGAGCAACAATACAGTTCACCATTGAACATACAGGCAAAAACCAGGCTTTCTGGATGAATGTGCCTTGGACAGACGAATCAAAGATAGAGTTGTTTGGTCTTGCAACAGTAGACAAAACAAAGCAGAAACAGTATTTCAGGAGAAGAAGGCAATATCAGCTTCTGAGGCCAAGATTGTACTTACTTTTTCTCTAGGAAGACCATACAAGAGCTGCTTAAGTGCATAAGTGACTTTATTTTGACACCACACATATTTGTCTAAGCACACATTAAGCACACATTTTTCAGATCATCTTTTTGTTTATATATATATATATATATATATATATATATATATATATATATATATATATATATATATGTTTTTCTTTTTCAATACTTTAATGTATATGAGGGAGTGTGGTGAATCATACAAATCTGAGCTTTTTAAATTTGCTTCTCTATGCTGGTGCTTTGCTGATTCTACTTGCCTAATCTGAACATAATTAAAGAGAATCAATGTAAAAACCACTTTCATTTCTTGTGTTTACTGCAGAATTTTATTTGTAAGTTTTTCTGTTTCTCTCCACTGAAATCTTTGTTTTCTCTGTTAACTGATATTTAAGATTGATTTTGATTAATTGCTTACCATGAATTTGCTAGAAGTGTATTCAATTAATTACACTTTGAAATTGAATTGTCATATGCAAAACACAATTTCTGGTTATGAGTGTGTACTTATATATTTCATAAATATGATTTTTTGATAAATAAAATCTATTATAATGCTATGTATATTCTGCTCATTCTTTCTGAAGGCCAGCATGTATATCTATCATTATTTACTAATTTAGGTTATTTGTTCCCAAATTAAGTAAATTGTACTTTTACCTGATTATTTTTTTTAGACCATACTTCACTAGTGTGCCACTGTACTAATGTTCAGCCATCTCACCATTTCATAATGCATTGCTGCATTCTTGTAGTAAATTCCTGAGGTCATGATTTCTGTGGTTTCATATTTTTAGGAAATATGCTGATTGTTTCCCTGGTACGTAGTTATCCACAGAATTTTTGATGTAACATTTGCATACTCATTCAGATCTGGTAAATAAAAGTCTCTAGACGTCACAGTTTACAAAATCAAAGCAGTCCTGCAGATTTTCCTCTGTCTCTTTAGTCAAGCACTTTAAAATGTTTCTTACTGGCTCTTACTGTATATTTGAGTCTCTGCTTGTAAGCTAGAAGCATACATATTGACAGATGACCACACTATCCTTACAATAATATATTTAATTATTCTCATGATACTTGTTTCATGTCCGATAGGATTACTTGTTGCGGAATTCTTGAGCAAAGCATCAATAAGCTGAAAAAAAACAAATGACATTCATAAACGTTTTGGTTTTAGAAGCTAATTTTATAGGGTAATTGATTACGATAGATAGATAGATAGATAGATAGATAGATAGATAGATAGATAGATAGATAGATAGATAGATAGATAGATAGATAGATAGATAGATAGATAGATAGATAGATAGATAGATAGATAGATAGATTCCTTCTTTTGGCATGGGCAGAAACAACATTTCTGCATATATTCTCTCAGTCTGTGGTATACTATTTGATTTTATGCAGTGGTATATTAATGGCATTGAAGAACAGGAGGTGCCGAAAGACTTTATAAGTTAAGCAGTCTCAAACGTTTGGGGTTGCTGTTGCCCTGTTAAACCCAACAGACAGACACAGACACAGGGTAAAAGCAATAAGATTTTTTTAATTCTTCCCTTTTCTTTGTAGTGCCTCTAAAGCACCCCAGCCCCAATAAACAGGCAATAATACCATAACAATTATAACAAACACAGTAACTCTCTCCTCCTCCTCCCATAAAGCTCTGTCACACTCCTTGTGTCACACTCCATGTGACTCATTAGCACTTCCGCGTCAGATGGAGAATTGTACTTTTTCTTCATCCTGGAAATATGTCTGTGCTGCAAGAGAAACATGACTTCCCAGGTCCTTTCACAGCTCCCCCTGGTGGCACCCACAGCACCCAACAGGGCTGAGGAACCAGTCTCCAAGTCTCAGGATGCCTTGCAGGAATCCGGGGCACCGCTACACTCCAGGGGAGCTGCCATCTAGTGTCTTGGGGGAGGCAGTGTCTTGGAAAAGCTGCTTTCCTCCATCCTTCCATCCTTTGAGCATCGCAGCCGGGTTGAGTTGCCGGCCGCCCCTCACACCAGAAAGGACTCAGTCTTATTTGGTGACAGGCCAGGACTTTCTGGAGGCAGTAATACACAGGCACATGTTTGTTGAGTAGCAGGATATTGTGAATAAAGCACTAAGCAGGGTCAGACTGTCCTTGCTATGCTGGATATCTGTATTATCACTTCCTGGGACATTTTATGCCATAAAAACCTAAGACGTTTCTGGGGGAAGTTAATTTTAGTAGTCCTGTATTTCATTAACCTATGAAACATTATCTTTAAAATTTATCTTTAACAAAGCAAGTTCACTTTCTAACTGCTGTATGCCACAGAGATATAGTTATAGATAGATAGATAGATAGATAGATAGATAGATAGATAGATAGATAGATAGATAGATAGATAGATAGATAGATAGATAGATAGATAGATAGATACTTTATTAATCCCGATGGGAAATTATAGCTCCTATTTTACCCATAGTTATTGTTTCCAGCAACAACATATGATGGAAGTGCTGTAGCCCTCAAAGACCCACTCAAAAAGGCCAAACCTGCCTACATTTCAGATCTGCGACTACTGGATTCAGCCTCACCGTAGGCAGTCTAGTCCCTACTTAAAGGCCATGCTTCCAGGCAGCACAAGCCCTAAAACTTAGGAACGTTTCTTAATTAAAAAAAAAAAATCTCAAAAGTACACATCGACCACTGGTCCAAGAACACCACAAAACAGAGTGTCCTTAAGATTAATAAAAATGTATTAATAAGTCAAAAAAGGAGAGGCACAAAACAAGCATAGGAGTACAATGAACAGAAATAAGTTAAAAAGGGTTTGCCTAAAAAAAAAAAAGCAACCACAACAAACAAATTCAGTCTGTAATTCTAGTGCCAAATCCAAAGAACAAAGAAAACTTTCACAAAAAAGTAGAAAATCTAATACTCACAATGAAAGTATAATGATACATCCAAGTTTGTGTACAACAATGACTATATTCTGTTGTTTATGTACCTTGACAGCCACTGTAGTTGTTGAATAAAGATTCTGCATGCATCTATAATAGTTTTAAAAAAATAAGAAGAAGAAAGTAGGGGGTTCTGTATTAAATAAGGTCTGCAAGGTTTGTGCATTGCAGATTAATTTGTTTGTGTACAATAAAATACTGAGAACGTTCAATAACTGTGACCACTCGTCATTCAACAGGTGGCAAGTTTATTTCTTGATTATTTAGTCTTTTTGTTATTTAAATATAATTTTTCATATTTCGTTATTAATTTTGATTTTGTTCTTTCTGTGTTTTATTTTTTTGATACTGAGTTTGTTAATTATTGTGTAATGTTGTATTGCATTAACATTTCTCACACACACTTGCAAATGGAAGACAACCTTAGGGCTTATTATCTTGTAATTCCACCCCGAGTCAAGGGATGGCACTGTCTCCTAATGCCTCTTGTTTCTCTTCACCCTCAGTCCAGCAGATCCTCAGCATGAACTCACCTCTTCCTCCAGGGCTGATATAAATAGGTCATCACCATCACCAGTTTAGGGTCTAAAGAGACCTCATCTAAAGAAGATGCCACACCCCAGTGCTAGCGTTTTTTCTCCTTATGGTTGATTTATTTTGTTGCCACATTTTTCCATCATTTTTACAGGGTTCAACATTGGCACCCCAACTCTTTATGGTTGTCACAGAATTGCAACAAACTGGCCTGGTGTAACATGGGTTTAATTTAATACCCAAGAACACATTTGTTTGAATAATTATTGACTTCAGCAGAAAGGCATGTGAGTTTGAAACTTGGTAGAACACTCATGTAGAATTTTACTAGGGACTAACAAAGAAAGTGTTAAATGCAAAAGATTGTCAATGATGTCTGGGAATCGCATTAGTACAGGCCTTTCGCTATGTTTAGGTTTTTGTTATATTTTTGCAGCTTTTCACTGATTTTATATTTTCACTGATTTGGTGTGTTTAATTTGTGTAATTATTATTGTCATTTTTGTCATTTTAGATTGTTGTTTTTTTCATGAATGCAGTGATGTTTTTGATATCAACTGAGCCATTGTAAAACCAGTGCCTACAACCTTGCGTTTGATAATTAAACCAAAAAATGGTGACTTCATACTGCAGCTTTTTCCCATTTTTTCACATATACATGACACAGATCTGTTTTTGAAGAAATGTGATTAGCAAAAAAAGTTAAGAAATCTGAACTTTTCTGAAAGGATTTACACTGCTCTTATAACAACTGTTTTGTATTCAAAACTTTCCTATTTTGTTTTCACCAGTGCTTTGGGCTTCTTGTTTCTATGTACAGAACACCTGTAGTCATAAATGCACACGGCCCTGATCACTCGTTTCTTGTTTCTCTTCCTTGCCATCATGACCCTACTAATTCACAGACGTTCTGCACTGAAACAATGAAAAGTAGAGCAGCAACCAACATCTGTCCAGCAAAATTGTTTTTATTAATTTTGCACATGTGGAGAACATTCAGGATAGACATCTGTACTCCTATCAGATTTGGATCATTTGCAAAATTAATCTGAGCAGTCAAAAAAAAAAAAATCAGATCCAAGACAAAAATCAGGATACAGTCACTATCAGATGCAATGTGAACATACAGTAGCTTTAAATAACTTGCCCTTCTTCAGGCAATGGCTGTTTTATGTTCAACAACAGCATCCAGAAAATGTCAGATGTGTGAACACGCTAAATATGGGAACGATAAATCAAAGGTTGCATTGTAAATACTTTTTTCTGGGAGGGGCCACCACCTCCGCTCTTGTGGTGGACTCGAATTTTATGCTGTACAAGTGGCTCAACCATGATAACAATTTTGCAATTATCCTATTCTAACCCTGTAGGATGGACCATCCATAATAGAACTATTGGCCATTAGTGGTTCTACAGTTGGCCAAATACTGGAGAATTATTTCCCTAACTGTTGCTGAGTTGGATCTCCTCCAGTGATGCCTGGGTTGCCCACAACTGGCATTACTTCCTTAAACCTAGGACATTAATAGTTATGTATCAAGGATGGACGGGGCAATGAGGAATAATAAATAAATAAGAGATGGCGCATAGTGTTTAGTGCTTGTTATTAATCCACAAAGTGTTTATCCAATATATAAAGTGCGGTGCTTCTCTTCACAATCAATAAATAAATAATAAACCTAATAACAAAAACAGTTTTAATGGTGCAGGTTAAAATCATCGATAAATTAGACCAAAAACAGGTTAAAAATCCATGGTTAAAATACAGTCAAGATCTGTCCATTAAAATCATTGTGAACCTTTGTGCTCATCTTGACGTCACCTCTGGTCACCTATTATGGACTCCTCAACAAGAGGAGATGCCCCCCAGCAGGCACAGTCAACCCTTTATTTTGGCTTCAATTTCCACCACCATTCCCTGGTCTTCAGTCAGCCATGCTCTTTTCTTCCACCATTGTCTGTCAGGCTTCAGCAAGATCCCAGTTGGAGTGGTTGGTCACAACCCTACCTTGTAGCACCATTGTTTCATTTGGGGTCACTTCCTGACTGCCTTCCTCATAATTGCTGCACCAGCTCCCCCATGACTCTAATACTTCTTTTCTTTCTTTCTCTTATTCTTTCCTTTAATTCCAGCTTTTTTTTCTTCCCATTTCTTTCCTGTTCTTTTTTTCTCTTGCAACTCAGGCTCCAATTATTAATTGCAAACCCCAGAGTGCTAATGAGAACACCGAATGAACCATGCATGTCTGCATGTCAATGAAGGTCCAGTGAATCTCCCCATCTTCAAACTTGCACACTGCCATGAACTCCAAATGCATTTGACTACATCTCTTCCTTTGCTTTATACAGTTAAGTGCAGGGATATAGCAATTGTGATTTCAAGCTATTTTAAAATTTTTATTTTGCTGGAGCATGTAGCATAATATTTAATAACTTTAACGTTTCCTTAAATGAAAGGTTGTGGCTATTAAGACAACAAATCACCACATCAAATCCCAAGGCAAACTTAGGAATCATTTCAATGCAAACGGAAGTGCCACATAAAACCGTTAAGATTCTGACTTGTTAGACATCTCTTGCTCATCAGTTCCATTTGAGTTTTGAAATCGAAATCATTCTAAACTCTAAAAACTAGCCTAGAAAACATGATGAATGTTTTAATGGCATGGCTGCACTTAGCAGAGTGAGTCTCTTTCCTAACAGTTTCTGTGGACTGTTACCATATCACCTAACAGTTACTAACTTCTGCTCTTTTATTGCTGGATTTGTTGAGTCAGGAATGAAGCGGCAGTATGTCTAACTCTTTTGTTATGTATCTCAAATAGTATATGATTCAAGAAGAAGATATTCAATGATTTTCTGGAGGTTTAGGTAGTTGACGTGAGTGATTAGATGTCATTTCATTGCCAATCTGAAACAAATAAACTAAAGTTCACATGCTTTACTATATTTATCACGCAGTGCAATGGTGACAGCAGTTTGTCACGTAATCAACATTTTTTCGGCACAGACTTTTATGGGCCCACTTTTATTACATACAGAAGGCTTCAACTGATCTGTTGGGAAATCACCGGTCAGGAGAAAAAATGCTTTGGCAAGAGCCACATATTAAAAATCCTTCACTCTCAACCATGGAGAATGCCCTGTCACTTCTGAGTTGTCATTTCTGCACTTAGTCATCAGGAATTTTGGGGTTTTGGCCATTGTCCACAATGTAGGGTTGTAAACTAAGCTCTGGCCAAGATGAATCTAATTTACAGAAGGATCTGATTTCTGTTCTTGTATCTTAAAAAGCAGCTCTACATAGTCTCATATCTTCAGCGATGAGAATTAAAAAATGTTATCTTTTTAAAGGCAATTAACAGAATTAGAAATCAAAACATGCAAACTTAGACTTGTTTAAACATTTCCAAAATCAAAAACAGAAGGCTTCATTTCCAAATATTTTCACAATTAAGAGTTTGTCGGCTTGGTCACAAATCTTCTTTGATGACTTACTAATTTTTGCTCCAGAATGACTTTCTTTATGGATAAGCTTGAGTCATCATTCCTTATAGACTGATTATTCATTACATTTCTTTAAACATTCTTAAGTATACTACAATGCAAAAGGTATTCTCTGACATTTAAATCTATTTTTATTGGAAGCCCAGAGCAAATTTCAAATGAAATTTGTTGTGAATTACCCAGAAAAAAATCTTTTTGAATATTTGTCCTCACTAATGACTGAACAAAAATACCAAATCTTTTAAGAAACTAGGTTGTTTGCTCAACATGCACATTAAATTATGAACATGGAATGTCTAAAAAAACAGGTCTTCATACGGTGCTTATTAGAATGCTAATATCTTATTTTTGTGAATGCAGTCTCTTAGATAAATGACTGATATACTAACTACATATTAGGTAAAATGCAATAGTAGTATAGACAAAGGAATGTGTGTTTTATTCTCTGCAGTCATTCATGCGTCTCTATGCCAGCCTTGCTGCCTTAGTTACAGTACTGTAAATGAACATAGCCCCACTAAAATTAACATTAAATATGATTATCAAAGGCATGGATTAAACTACAAAATCTTAATTTTTACAAAAGATTAGAATAAAATGACGATAGTAATTCAAAAATGAACCAAAGGTTAATATTTGATATATGAGTAGGGGGCCAAGAATTATAAATATTAAAAATCTGAACATATGTCATTTTTGAAGATTTTAGAATATTTATAACTGACCATAAAATAATGTACACAACCCATTTAAAACAGCAGTTTGGCTTGAAAGAAACTGCATTTGCTCTACATATGCAATGTCACAAACTCGATTAAAATATTGTGTAAGTCCCTCTATTTGACGTAAAGTCATTCTTTTGGCAATGGATTTGGAAAATATACATCTTTCATTTTGAATAAGACACTAACATTATATTAGAAAAAAAATTAAATTGACAGCTTAAGGACAAAAAAAAAGAAGGAAAAGAAATTTATCACTTCATACCAGACCTCCTAAAACTGTTTGTTGGGTATTTCATTATACTTATGCCTACATGTTATGGGTTATTTTTAAATTAACTGAATTGCAGATTTGTTTCCTCTTCTCCATAAATGTTTGTTTATTCATTCATTTCTGAAATGTTTTTTAATTTTTATATTTTATTTTATTAAAATCAAAAAACTTTCCATACATGCAAGTCACGTTTAGCAATACTGGTTGGAAACAAATTGACCTCCACCCATAAGAGAGCTAGATCAGCAGAATAGAACTTTAATAATAGTAAAAAATATATAAATAAATAAAGATAGATAGAATAGAAATAGAGAGAATCCACTTCCTCAGTTTAAATGCTTATTCTAAAATGTTCTTTATCAGATCCTGCCAGGTTTTGGAAACATTTTGTACTGATACTCTAAGTGAGAATTTGATTTTTTCCAATTTTAGATAATATATAACATCAGTTACCCACTGACTTAAAAGATGTGAGTTAGGATTCTTCTAGTTGAGTAAGATAAGTCTCCGTGCTAATAGTGTAGTAAAGGCAATCACAGTTTGTTTGTCCTTCTCCACTAATCTAATACAGAATCACAGAGGTGTCAGAGCAAGGCCAGGCTTCATGCACAAGGTAGAACTATGGGTGAGATGCCAGTCTATTAGAGGGCACAATTAAACTCATTCAAGTTAGAATGATGTACACATTTACATACAAAAATGTCAAGGTCTACAGATTCTTTCATTGCCATATAAATCCTAACATTAAAGTAAAGACTGTCACATTTAATTCACAAAGCTACAGCTGAATTGTAAGTAAGATAAAAATAGTAATATGCATGTGAAATTTATATCTCTGAGTAATTCTTTTTTTAGTTTATTTTATTGACCCATCCATCCATTTTTAATACTTAATTCAGTTTCACGAGGACCTGGTTCACTTTCTGGTCGTTCTGAGCTCAAGGCTGGAATCAGCCTAGGAGGTGGCACCAGTCTGTTACAAGGTACACTCACACATTGTTTTATTCTCTTTAGTGCATCATACTTACAAATTAACTACAGTGATCCATCGCTATATTGCGCTTCGTCTTTCGCGGCTTCACTCCATCGCGGATTTTAAATGTAAGCATATGTGAATATATATCGCGGATTTTTCACTGCTTCGCGGATGTCTGCGGTCTACAGTACATGTGCTTCCTCAGTTGATTTGCCCATTTGAATTCAAATAAGGGACGCATTTGAATTCAAACAAGGGACGCTATTGGCGGATGGCTGAGAAGCTACCCAATCAGAGCACGCCGTTAAGCTCCTGGGTGCTGTGCTAACTCTCAAGCGTCTCGCGACCATTCTACGAATGGCAAAAGATCTCCAGACATCAGTTGAAGAATGGGACCCGCAATTGATTCGTTCTTTGCAATTTAAAAATGCTCTTGACGGCGCCACGGAAGTGTATAGGAACCTCTTTACACAAATGAAAAAGCAGCACCAGCAACTGCCCATCACAATGTTCCTTACATGCAAAACACTGCCTAGTACACCTTCAGTGGAAGAAGACGACGGTGGTGCTACACAGTTGCCTGAAGAGGCTCCTTTAGAACAGCTCTGTCAGTGCAGTAAATGTCATCGCTATCTGACAAGTTGGTGAGTACCCAAAACTATTTTCCTACGTACTTAATACATTTATGTACGTTTATTGTAACTGTGCACACATTTTATACAATTTTTTCCTTGCATTGTTGGTATTTATTGCTGGTGGCCTGTCTATCGTAATGGCTGTAACAAATGTGATATCGGAGACGCACTACAGTATCTTTAAAATAACATTTTGGTTTTATGTACAGCATTTACATGTTATAGATTTTTCACGTATTTTTATATTACCTACTCAATTACAATATGTTTAAAACTGTTTTACGTATTAAATAAAACTCCTCAATGATATACGATACGTATGTTTGTGAGTAGTATATGAACTGTGTTTACATACATAATTTCAACGAATCTTACCTAATAACTAAGAGAATATAAAGAGTTTATGCTGTATAACTGTACGGGGAATATTTATAAACCATGTGGGAGAGTTTATAAGGACTTAAAATATATAAAAATAACCATATAAACATATGGTTTCTACTTCGCGGATTTTCTTATTTCGCGGGTGGCTCTGGAACTCAACCCCCGTGATGGAGGAGGGATTACTGTATATCTTTTGGTAATAACAAGCTATCAGCTGTGTACACCTACAGTTGTAAAGCTAATATGATCTTGGATCATACTTCATTTATTACAGAATTAGCAGTTATACAACAATCGTTTTAGAATGGATGTAGCTGCTTCATTTATTGGGTATAACTTATTGCTTTATCAGTAAAAATCATTACTCCAAAGCCAACAGAGATGACGGTTTGGCTCTACTAGACATATGTATAAGAAATAGGGTATCAATTTTTAGCCTGCAACTTTAGAATTTACTAAAGAAAGCTGTCTAGTATTTCTTTTTCTGCAATGTACATTCTGTCCAAATATATTCAAACATTTTAAATATATCAGAAGAGTTGTTCAAAACCTATTGAGAATGTGGTATCAATACAGTAGGCATTTTCAATTGATATCATTACCTTCAGATGCACCTTCAAAAAAGCAAAATACTTGCCTCTTTTTTCACTGAAAAATGTATCAATCCATTTCTGGCTGAGACATTTGTAAAACAGTCAATAGTTAACTATGGATTTTTGCAATCAGTGAAGAGCTTAGGAGAGTTTTCTTTGGGATCTGCCATAGATGATCTTGCTTTAGAAGAAGAAACCTCAGAGAGATTGCAAGTAGCTGTCATTAGATGGCAGAGTCGGCTTGAGGCAAAATAAACAGCAAATGAATGCAGGGACAAAAGAAGTGAAAACAAAACCAGTTTGTCAGCATTTTGGAGAAATCTGACAGTCTTCTGAAACAAGTTGCTATTAAATACCTGAGATCCATGAAAAGGTGAAGGATAGGAAGAGGATGTAAAATTAGGAATCAAAGATGAGTGGAATAAATGAAGGGAACTGCCTGGTTTGATGTGTAACAAGACATTGCCTAAATTTAAAGTTCAATGGGTGAAAAGAAATGATTTGACTCATGATGATGTATGAATCAGAAGTATGAACAATGATGAGATGCGGTGAACAGCAGGTGGAAAAAAAGGATGCTGAGATAGATGTTTATTATAGGTCTGAGAGACAGGAAAATGAAGACATTACAAAGAAAGTAGGAGTACCATTCACATTTGATGAAAGTCAGAGAGAATAAACTAAGGTGGTTCAGACATGTGCAGAGAATGAACGTATGCCAAAGAGCACGTTGAATTCTGAAAGCACTGAGAAGAGATCACAAGAATGACTATGGAAAAAATGACAAGAGCAGACAGTCCAAGAACTGGAGACAGAAGATAAGAATCTCTAGCAAAGGAAAATTCACATGGTTGATACAGACAAGGGAATAACTTCCAAAGAAAGAGACAGGGAGAGATACCTGTGATATTCTCCTGTTTAAGAATCCTGTCAATGTTGTACCACTTCAGGACCACAAATACTGTATTCTTTAAACTTGGGGAAATTAATTTGTAACAAGCATGCGTTTATGCCAGTTTGTGCTACCAGGTTACTGAGCCATAAATATGGCCTCATGGACATTTGACATTTGGAAATGCCTTTCTGTAATGTTTTTCCTTATAGAATTGTGCAGTGTTATTTAAGGCTATTTGGTTGCTTGTGCATTTCAAGTACATCTTTTGGAAAGGTATATTTCCAATTTATTCAATTCACACAATTAATGCAGAGATGATGGTATATTTTTAAATTGACAGATTGGAAGGTTGCCATAATATTTAGAGCTGGTGGTCCCTGTGGGACATCTTGAGACTTCATGGAATCCCCTCAAGGTTGCTAAATATAATGGCCAGCCTGTACACTGGTATTGTGAGTGCTATGCAGAGTGGAGGCAGAACCTCTACATTTTTCCCAGTTGATTCTGGGGTTCGTCAGGGGGGCATTCTTGCTCCTACTCTGTTCAATGCTTGCATGAACTGTGTGTTGGGCAGGGTCGTGAAGTCCAGCAGCTGTGGGACATCTGTTGGTGAATAAAGATTCACTGATCTTGACATTGCTTATGAAGCTGTGATCTTTGCGGAATCAATGGAGGCTCTGAGCAAGAATTCTGAGAATCTGGGCTTGTGAGTGACCTGGATAAAAACCAAGATCCAAGCCTTTAATGCCCCCTTAGGCACAACCATCAGCAGTGGGTCTGTTTGCGGAGAGAGTGTCAACCTTGTCGAGAGGTTTACTTATCTCTGCAGTGACATTCATGTCATATGAAGTCAGTAGATGGATTGGGAGAGCATGGGGGGGTCATGAGGTCACTGGAAAGGGGTGTGTGGCGCTCCCAATATCTATGCAAAAGAACGAAGGTCCAAGTCTTTAGACAGTTGCTTCCTGTTTTGCTATATGGTTGTGAGACGTTATCCAGTGACCTGAGACGAAGACTGGACTCCTTTGGTGCTGTGTCTCTTCGGAGAATCTTTATGTACCGCTGGTTTGACTTTATGTCGAATTAGCAGTTACTTATGGAGTCCCGAATTAGACACATTACCTTCATTATGAGGGAGTGTCAGTTACGGCACTACAGCCATGTGGCATATTTCCCTGAGGGTGATCCGGCTCTCAGGATCCTCATTGTTGAGGACCCAAGAAGCTGGACCAGACCAAGGGAATGTCCATGTAACACCTGGCTATGGCAGATAGAGGGTCATTTCTGGAGGGTGGGACTGGACCATGTGTCTGCCTGGGGGGTTGCCAACCAGAATCCCAAGCTGTTTTGTCATGTGGTGGGTGTGGCAACACACTGTACCAGTGCATGCTCCCCAACATGACCTGACCTGACCTGGTCTCATAAATCCAGGACCTGGGTTGGAATCCTTCATATAGTAAATTTACATTAGACAAATGCACATGAAATGAGTAGGAGTGACTTAACTAGTATTTTGGTGAGACAGCAAAACAATCATTATGAAAGCAAGAGTTGCTAATGAACAACATGAGTCAAAAATCATGATCAAAAACAAGGCAATGTAAAAGCCAAACACAATTCCTTAATATATTTTCGATTAATTGTAATGCTATAGAACAAATATTTAAAAATATCTGAGCAATTTTGATGAGAACAAGCTTTTAAGCGCAAAAAAAGCTTGCTAATGTTATTCACCTATTTTGTCCAATGTTACTTTAGCTTGAGTTTTGAAGGAATCCAAAGTACAACTATCAACATCAGTATTTGGTAACTTATTTGACAAGTCTTATAGTTTTCTCTGCCATCATTTACTTGATGATATCACATGCCAGCCTTTACCAGCACACAAAATCTCTTTGCTATAAACTGCAAGGCAATGCAAATGAAAATTGCAGATGTGGTGGCGATCATGGAAAAATGGCAAGCAAAATAATGATGAGATGACATCACAAAAGTAACAATAAAAATAATAATCAATGTCAACATTAGTAAAAGTAGACCAAAAATTCAAACAAAAACATCAACAGGTTCCTGAAAAGTGCCTGACCATTGTCTGTGTGGGTTATTTTCTGTACTGTATATTCTAAGTAGTCCCTAAGATGGGCTTGAACATTGTCCTTGATTTGTTCCTATCTTGTAATCAATAATCAATAATGTGTAGTGCACTCACAGTGACAACTGCTGTACATGGCACATATCATACTGTAATGACGATGACTCTTCCATCAGCCAAGGATGAAATCAGAACTAAGTTAGTAGCAATATGAGCATTGGCATTCCATTATTCAAATAAGCAGCTACAGTAACAGCTTCAAAGGAGGCTATAAAAAGGGTCAACCTTCCCCAGTCACAAGATTACAATTCTAGTGTGGCTTTGGTGAGTGTTTCTTTAAAGGTACACAACAGGTAGGCCATGGCCCACTTTGGGACTTTAGTAAACTGTTCAGGGGGGCTGCAAAATAAACTAATTATAAGTAGCTGCAAAATATGGAAATCACTAAAAATCAAGCTACAACAGGATTGAAAAACTGATCATTTTGAAGTAGACTGCTTCATCAATATACTAAATACTGTAGTATCTCAGCTGGGATAGAGTATGGCCACTGTGAGACACTTGGAACTGGTGAGGGAGAATGGAAACATGATGCAGAGCTGCCTGTCATGTATATCAAAGCCACATGCAAAAGGCTGGCACTGAGGTAAAATGGCATGGCACCATGACCAATTGAAATAAAAACAAAGGGCTGGGCTGGAGTGCAGTATTCAAAATGCATGAAAAAAATACAATGATCAAGATGTATGAAAAAATATATATTGTTTGTTTCTCAAAGAAATAATTTTACTAGTAGACTAGCTGATTGAGTATTCTCTATGGCTAGTCTTCAGATAGCTCGTCCACAGTTAATCATATCAACCCTGTCATCCATGAGTTTTCAGTGACTAAGGGTAGAATTTGCTTCAGCTAGAGGGTGGAATACAGGCTGTAGAATCACAGCGTGTGTGAAAAAGAAAGTGATTTGTCCTGTTATAATATTGATAGTAACATCATGACAAATTCTAGTTCTAGTGATAGTTCTAGTTCTAGTTCTAGCATATTAAGGTGATGATTTTGTACAAACATTAAACTACAACACCACTTCTGAATATGCATCATTTAACAAGAGCGTTGGGCAACTTTCAAAGCTGCTATTCGCTGATCTCCAGGGTGTAAGACAAATGAATAAGGTACAAATGTTCCCTTACAGAATTTTGATATGTTCATAAATTACAGCATGTAAAATATAAAAGTGACTGAGCCCAAAAACTTGCACAGCAGCACACAAACATAAAAAAAATATGTACATGTCATCTTATGTCAGTTATGATGAGCTACTGGATTTCTTTGTACTTCTTGTATATGAAGGTGTAATAAATCTTTACTTGAAACTCCTTATGGAGAGCAGATCACGAGTGGAAAACATTTTAGCTCACGTGTTAACGTGTTTGCATTGCATTACCTGTCACTTCACTCAGCAGTGAGAAATTCTTTTTGAAAATAGAACTGTTCTTTGGAATTGATTGAGAGTACACTAAAGTCTACACACCTACTGTAAATAGAATATTGTTGTTGTTAACAAATCACATGTTTTGAGACGGTCATTTAAAAATGAAGTGGTACTAATGGCATGCAATTGCTGAGCATGCCTTGCTTTTCAGTAGCTTAAAACTTAACTTAAACTTCTTTAACAGGTTTAACCACCCTAACCCACTCTCACTCTCACCTCGGAGTATTGCACCCTCCACACATCCTTCTGCTGATACCAGCATAGGAAAGACATCCCCACCCATAATTACAACAGCGCAAGTGAGCAGAGAGCTGAGGAGACTTCGTGCCAGCAAAGCAGCGGGTCCAGATGGAGTATCGCCACGACTGCTGAAGGTCTGTGCATCGGAGCTGGGGGGCCCTCTACAGCGCATCTTCAACCTGAGCCTGGAACAGGGGAGAGTCCCGAGGCTTTGGAAAACATCTTGCATCACCCCAGTCCCAAAGGTATCATGTCCTAGTGAGCTGAATGACTTTCGGCCTGTTGCTCTGACAGTGTGAATTTCCCATTGGGATTAATAAAGTATCTATCTATCTATCTATCTATCTATCTATCTATCTATCTATCTATCTATCTATCTATCTATCTATCTATCTATCTATCTATCTATCTATCTATCTATCTATCTATAACAATTGCAGTCTGCACACTGGTGAAAACTGAAACCTAATGATGCATTATTTTTATTTCTCTCAGACAGTTTGAGTCCTACATCTTAGGCAGATCCTACAGCAAGTCCTGGCGAAGAGAGTTGTCAAAGGCACACCAGACGTGCACAGGTGTACCCCAAGGATTGATACTGTGTCCTCAACTTTTCTATGTGTGCTCCACCTTACTGGGTTTCATCATCCAATATCATAGGTTCTCTTATCAGTGCTATGCAGGTGATACACAGCTGTACCTGTCATTCTCTCTGGGGGACAATACGGTATCAGCTAGAATTTCTGCATGTCTTACTGATATCTCAACCTTGATGAAGGACCACCATCTACAGCTCAACCTAGCAAAAACCAAGCTACTTATGATCCTGGCCAGCCAGTTCGTTCGACTCCTCATCTCTGTACAGCTTGGCTCACTGTTGCTAACACCCTGAAAGTCAGTTTGCAGCCTTGGGATGGTGATTGATGATCAGCTATCTTTTGCTGACCACATTTCTACTGTTACTCATTCATTCAGGCTCATGCTGTGCAACATCTGCAAGATCAGACCTTATCTGACAGAGTGTGCTGCACAATTTCTGGTCCAGGCTTTGGTCTTGTCACACCTGGACTACTGACAGAAGTACCCACATGTGCTACCAAGCTGCTGCAGATGGTTCAGAATGCAGCAGCCTGCCAAGATGTCACTCCTATCTTCACATCCCTGTAGCAGCACATATTAAGTTCAAATCCCTGATGCTTACCTACAGAGTAGTCAGTGGGTCAGCACCTCAGTATATGTAGACACTGGTGAGTTGCTATGCTCCTTCTCCCGCACTCCGGTCTGCCAGTGAACTGCATCTGCTGATGCCACCACTGTGTGGTATTAAGTCTCAATCCAGAATCTTTTCCTGTGTAGTTCCCACTTGGTGGAATGGGCTACCAACTGCCATAAGTACTGCTGACTCCTTCAATGTATTTAAGAAGCAATTGAAGACCCTGTTCCGTGAATATCTGTCTAATTGATAGAAAAAATGCTTTCCTCTGTGCTCCTTTATATTATTGGTTAATTTGTTGCTTAAGTCTAATTGCTTTATCAATTATAATCTATGAGTTTAAATGATTAGTTATCACATCTTTTCACTTGTGGCAATCAACTTTTGTTATCTGTTCTATTACACTTGATGAACAAACAGGCCCTAACCTAATGTTACTCAATTATGTTTGCCTGTTTTGCAAGTTGCTTTGGATAAAAGTGTTTGCCAAGCAAATAAATGTAAATGTAAATTTCTTTATCACTTTTTAAAGTTTTATCTTATCTCAACAGGTGGAAATATCTGACATTGTGGAAAACAAAAACTGGATGCCAGAATATTTTCTCCTGCCTCCCTCATTCTCTCTGTCTTTTTGACTGCTGTCATAGCCATGTGAGGTGCTTTTGTCTTTTCTGCCAACTTGATTGTTATATGTTGAGAAAAAACACATTTGCATTTCTACTTATGTTAAATGTGGCCATAGCTGATGAGAAAGCTTCAGTGCTGAGTCCATTTGAAAATAAAATAGCTTCTATGATAAAGTTATAAAAAAATGGAGCGAATAATTCTGTATTTTAAAAGTTACTTTTGATTTTTTATTTTCAGAAATACATAATAATTTTATGCTTAATGTAAAAAGTAACTCTTAAACCAAGTTGAGTAGTGAGCAGCTTTTGTTGTTATCAGAAATAGTAACAAATTCTGTGTTTTGATATTTATTGATTATAACTTATCATTAATTTTAGCCTACTTCTTTAATGTTATGATTAAGAAATTTGTGCACTAGTAAAATAATGTTTATGTAATAAAACCACACATGCCATTTTTGCATTCGCTTCTTAATTTTGCATTAACCTTTAAAAACACAGGCAGTGTAACAGCACTAGCAACAAATATCCATCCATCCATTATCCAACCTGCTATATCCTAACTACAGGGTCATGGGGGTCTGCTGGAGCCAATCCCAGGGCGCAAGGCAGGAAACAAACCCCGGGCAGGGCGCCAGCCCACCACAGGGTGCACACACACACACGCACACCAGGAACAATTTAGAAACGGCAATGCGCCTGTCTTTGGGCTGTGGCAGGAAGCCCGGAGCACCCGGAGGAAACCCACGCAGACACGGGGAGAACATGCAAACTCCATGCAGGGAGGATCTGGGAAGCGAAACCAGGCCTCCTAACTGCGAGGCAGCAGCGCTACCCACTGCGACACCGTGTCGCCCAGCAACAAATATAAATGTGTTAATAAATATTAGTTTAAAATGGGTACCTTTGTTAAGACAGAAGTATAAGTACTGGTGGGGAAGTATTATATGGGGGTGGCTCTCACAAATTCACGTGATTCACTGAAGCGTAGTTTGTCTCCTCGGTTTCATTTTTTGCCTTCATTCAAGGTTATGTTTTACATAGCGTTTATATCTCCTGGTCATCTTATCTCAAACTTAATTCATAGACACAACAAGGTGTTCTTAACATTCATCTACTTTGTACAGCACGACAAATATTCAACTCTCCTCATACATGTAGTTTCTTATTTGTTTGGTTGATAAGTTCTGCTCTGGTGTGACATCATTACAGCAAGGCGTGCTTCCTTGACTTCCTAAAATCATATAAAAGTAACTGTATTTTGAGTGCAGTCCTGTACCGTTATTCGTTAATTTCACATAGATTGAATTATTAATGTGAGAATAATTCTGAACATGACTGTGTGCCATTACTCCTTAATGTCATAAAACATAAATATAACATAAATATAAAACATGCAAAAGTCTTTATCAGGTACCAGTGTATGGGGTAGGTACCAGATATGTGTGCACTTTTTTCTGTTCAGTTGACAGTGTTAAGCATTTTGGGTCAGATTAGCTAAAGCTGAAGGTTTGTACTGTTGGAATTTGAAGCAGTAGACTACCAGTTTAAGAGTGAGTTCATGCTATAATCTGGGTTAATTTGGCTAGCCGGGGATAAGTACATATTTATATATTTATAAAGTTAAATTAGTCTTCTTTTCTCTTTCTATTAATCTTCTTCATTTCCGTTGTACTATTTTATTGGCCATTTTGCATAAACCCTACTCCCCAAACTCTCCATACGGAACATTGAGCCTCAGTATACTGACAGTGATGCTGAAAGATCAACATGGCTTTAGTAAAAGCAACTAATTCTAGAGAGCACAACAAGCATGTTAAGGTTGTCACAATATTCTGTGCCTCCAGAAAATATGTCAATAGCATTTTAGTCCAGAGGCATCTTAACGTTTTCAACGAGGAGGTGATAATGCTGTTTTTCTTATGAGCTGACAAAATGTGGGGGTATATTTTGTTTGAATACATTTATTATTATATACCTTATGAACCCAACTTTTTATCCAGTTCTATACAGAAAGTACTTGAATTTTGTGCAAGCATTTGCTTGATACTGACTCTAATACAATAATACATTCAACCTTGCATTGTGCACCTCTCAAAAACTCTCATAATTTTCAGAAAATTTATCATTCACTAGTATACTTTTATCTGTGAACTTCTTATCCAATTTCAGTGTAAATAAATAAACTTTTGCCAATAGCCAATAGTTACTTTTATTAATAAGTCTTTAACAAACATTACACAAGGACTACTCAAATTATGAACAACAAAATGTCTGGGGTGATATAGCCAACTGTAGATGGTGTCATCCATATGGTTGAAGCATTTATAGTTCTTAAATGCAGAAATGCTTATGTAAATTAGACAAAATCTACACATGTTGTCCTACACACAGTTACAAATTCTGATTCTACATATCAATGTAACGAACTAGTTTTACTGGAAAACAAAGGGGAACATCAAAGTATATATTTAGTGAAGTTATTAGAGAATGTATTTCAACAAGAGTTATACTATAAAATGTATACCGCTTTGGTCTCATGGTCTGGAACCCCTGCAGATTTTATTTTTTCTCTCCAGCTGTCTGGAGTTTTTTTGTTTTTTCTGTCATCCCTGGCCATCAGACCTTACTCTTATTCTATGTTAATTAGTGTTGTCTTATTTTAATTCTTACTTTGTCTTTCTTTTCTCTTTTCTTCATCATGTAAAGCACTTTGAGCTACATTATTTGTATGAAAATGTGCTATATAAATACATGTTGTTGTTGTAAAGCAGTAATCCATATTACTAACCGAGAATGCTAAACCGGATGATGGACGCAGGCACATCCGGCAATGGGCCGTAGCTGCAAAAAGACGTACTGCGCAGGCGCTAAAAACAGTCCGCGAGAGGACAAAAGAGGGCGAGAGAGGCGGATGAGGGGCCGCGAGAGGCGGACAAGACCACAGAAAAAAGGAGTGAGCACAGGAAAAATGGAGAAATGAGGAAACGCAGGCAAAGCACGAAACACATTGCACACGAGACTAGACCCAAAAAAAAAAAAAATGGAGGCTCGCGCACAACAGCAAGGCACTCCCCCCCCCCCCCCCCCCCCTACAGGCACCGGACGGGACACACACCAAGAGGGGGATTCAACAAGCCCATGGAACACAAAAAAAAGAACACAAAACCACCCCACAGACCCTACAAGCAAGGGACGGGACACACACAAACAGGGGGATTCAACAAGACACAGGAACACAAAAAGAAAGAAGACGCTCGCGCGACAACAATCCTCAACCCCCCCCCCCCCCCCCCCCCCACACACACACACATCCATAAGAAGTGACACCCAAAGCCACATATTCTAAAGTGAACATCAACACCTTCACACTAGACAGCATAGGTGTCAGCATTGGTGGATCTCCTTACAATAAAGCACTATTAACCGTTCAACTGCAGAAAAGGAAACATATTAACAGTGACTGCGATCCTCCATATTACTTATCCATATTTCGCATGCTGAGAAAGAAACAAGTCATGAATACACGGTCACGGGTACAAAACGAAAAGGAAAGGATAACAGGAACAAACACACGAACACGAAAGAAACAACAAAATAGACGGCTATGCAGCATAGGTGGATCTCATTACAATAAGGCACTATTAACCGTTCAACCGCAGAAAAGGCTCCATATTAACAGTGAGTGCAATACTCCTTATTACTTATCCATATTTCTAAAAGAAAAAATGACTCGACTCCAAATACGCAAAGCTCAACTAAAGCTTCTAACTAACGATGTACCTAAAAGTAAAAACTTTATGAACTGCATTAGATCCTACAATAGTTCATTTAATATGCACAAATCTACATCCTAGATCCACATGACGCAAACTATCAATCAAAGTGCTGCATCGCAACAGGCACGGATTCAAAACGAAACACCTCCCGTCTCAGACATACGTTAATGGCAGCGAAGGCTACAACGGGCTTCTCACACAGCACAGGCAAATCGATTATAGCTCCAAAACAACACGTCCCAAATAATACACATGCAACAACGCGCCTCTCAAACGGCACAAGCAAAACATACACCAGGAAAATTCATTCGGATTAATGAATGTCATTTGCAATCATTGTCATTCAGTTCACTTCCCTGAAGAAACAACTGGCAATACAAGTTATACATTTACACGTTGTTGTCAAAAGGGTCAAATTAGACTGCCTTCTTTACATTCATATACTGAATATCTACAGAAGCTTATAACTGACGATGTACCTGAAAGTGAAATCTTTATCAACTACATTAGATCCTACAAATCGGAATCCACTATGAACATTAACGGTGGCACTGCACGTGACATCCGTCTTGAAAAAATGTTGTTTATTGATGAATGTTCAATGGCATGAACAAACGTTTATGAATAATAATATTCGATTTGGAGGAAAGGTACTTTTATGAGGAGGAGATTTTAGACAGTGATTAGCTATTCTTCCAGATGCCATGCACTCAGCTATTGTTCAGTGCACCTTAAAATACGCAGACAATTGGCATTGCTTTCAAAAGATACAGTTAGTAAAAAAGATACGATGTCCAGAAACAGATCATAACAATTGCTTATTACAACTGAGAGATGGTACACTCACCAATACAGATGGACTTCACCCACATATTATTACAATTCCTCAAGCCTTTATCTGCGACGACTTAGTTACAGAGAGATTTGGAACAGCAATCTCATTAGACCAAATGCCCCTTTTAACACAACGCACTATATTATGTCCAAAAAATATTAATGTGGAAAACATAAATACCCAAGTCATTCCATTACTTCCTGGAAAGACACAACTCTTTCTAAGCTCTGACAAACTTGACTCTGATCACAACAATAACCATCTTAAATGACCTTACAAGTTCTGAGCTGGAATTACCTTTTACACTTAAACAGCGTGTACAAAGAAATTTTCAAATAAACCTTTATACTGTGCCACACACTTTATTGTTTGCTTTCTATTTGCATCATCTACACCGTCACACTATTCTATATCTCATTCATACATCACGCTCTTTGTCATTCCCAACACCAGGGGTTGGCGAGCGAAGCGAGCAGGGGGCGGAGCCCCCTAGTACATTATAGAGTAGGCATGAGTGCATTATGGCATCTACTTACTTGAGGGACAGTGTCAGACTTGTGGCCAACTATGTTACGTCTTACTATACTTTTCAATGTGGATTGTTATTGCTAAGTTGACTGCTGATACAATAGCCTGTATGCTTGGAGTAGAGAATTAATTAAAATAACAATAATAATAAATTAAAGGGGTTTTCTCATTACATTTATTAGTCAGATGCTTAATAAACAGTTCTGTCTGACAAACATAGTTATTGGTTAAGATATGTTGGAGAAGCTACTTCCTCTGAACTGGCTATGAATCAAAGCAAATCTACTACTCAATATTGTGAATAGAAATCACTTTGCTTAAGGAAGCTACTTAAAACATTGTAAACTTGACTTTCTTGTAACATTTTCATTATGCTGGTGCTATCTTTAGCATGCTTTAGCCTAAGGTTGTGCATACATGGTGTGAACAGATGTTAGCATTCAACATTTTCTCTCAGCGGTACATGAGTAAGATCCCAGAGGTCATGTCAGTGTCTGTTAGACACAGACAGTCTTGATGGTCAAGGAGCAGTAACATGAAGATATTGTCATGCAGCATGTAGATTATTCTAAAGACATATGATTTGTAAAGAGCATGCAACATGGAGATCAAAAATTGAGTCATGACAGAGCAATGATACACATGAAGATTTTATATCGGTGAAAGTATTTGTAAGTATAATTTAAAACACAGCTAAAAGTGTTTCTTCTGCTTCACAAGATTATCCAATATTTTAAAGCATGTTCATTTTTGATTTTCAAACCACTGACTGAAGGCCACACGGATGTTCATTCAGAATATGATTCTCTTTCTACATCGAACTATCCATTGAAATGAGTAGACATATAGCCACATGAGAGAGCATGAGTACAGTATGGGTTTGTTAGATCTCTAACCTGATCCCCCAGGTCACTATAGGGTGGTGTGGCTTAGACTTGCCAGAGTACTGGGGATTACAATCAGTCTGGTACTCTCTGGTCTCAGTCTATTGTAAGGGGAGTGTTCAGCAAACCCTGGTATACCTGGGGGGAGCTCCTCAAAGACAACAGCAGACTTTGAATTCTGTCTGGGAAATCTGGAAGTATGTCCCTGGGCTTTAAAGCTCCTTCCTACTATTATATCAGAAGTTCTAGGAGTAGGAGGTTGCCAGTAATAAGGTTCCAACAAGTAGGAAGAAGGAAGGCAGGTCAATGGTTTGAGGAGAGAAAGGCGAATATGTATGATGAACAGATGAAGGGGTTTGTGAGTTAAGTGGGCCAGCCACCTCATGGTGCAGTCATGTGTTGAACTCTTGAAGAATTAACCATAATTTTAGTAAAAATCTATATAAAATTGTTAGTCTATTATAAATTGTACTAGCACTGAGTTTTGAGATGGGAAATAATAAAGAACAGTAAAGACAAGTAATTTGAGAAAGGGGAATTCAGAGCATCTTGCAAGCCCGTTTGTCAACACATCGGGTGATGGTAAAAGTATATAAAAAGGGAAGTACTCTAATGAGAGGTTAGGCACTTAGCATTTCAGAATTCTGTCCAGTGTCTCATCCTGCATGCTCAATTCTGTGAGTCAAATTAGTAAGCCTATTGTTTTCTTCCACAGATTTCTTGGGGGCTTGTCCATGATTCTGAAGATGAGACCGCTTTGGAGTCAATTTCCATCCAAGTGGCCACTCTGAACATAAGTTGTTTTATTGTAAATACATGGGTGGCATTTGACTCAGGATGACTCTCCACTGGAACCATTAAGGTATATTTTTTTAAGAAGGCTTTGGCAATTTTGTTCACAGATTGGGGATTGTACAAAATTCAGGGGTTTATGGACCTAAGCCTGACTCCCCAGTGAAAGAAATGTGTAGGATGTATGGCCTGGAGATCAATGCCAGGCATAAGAAATGGAATGATGTAACTGAGGCAGGAGAAAAACAGGGAGCAAAGAATTTACGTTGGCCTCTAAAAGGGTCTGACTGATGGCCAGGACCATTACCTGGATGGGATGCTCGCTGGGTGGAAGGACCGAAGGAGAGAAAATGTATGGAGCATTATCTTCCCTGGGACACTACAGCACCATGGATTTCCATGGGGCATGCTGGGAGCTGGAGTTTGGAGCAGCCCTGTTGGGTTCCGTGGGCACCACCAGGGGGTGCTGCAGGTACAGTTGAGCCCTTTGAGGCAATACTTCCACCATACCCGGAAATGCTGCAGGCAGCAGGTCAGGAAACACCTGGAGCACTTCCGGATGCCGTATAAAAGGAGTCAGCCACCACTACTAGAGTCAGGAGGAGGTAGACAAAGCTTGCAGGAGCGGGAGTGGAGACAGAGACAGAGAGGAAGAGAGAAGAAGAAGGAAGGACTGTGCTTGTACATTTCTATCTATTGTGATGGATGGCCGACTACATATTCCGGCCCTCACCTCCAGGCCACCAGGAGGAGCTCTCCCGACAGCATAGACGTGCCCCGAATTCCAGCAGGGCCTCATGGACTTTGTAGTTTTTATGCACAGCCCTGCTGGATATGTTGGGGATCACCAGGAGTCACTGTAGGGAGGCTCGTGGACTCTTATGTGTCCTATAACCTGGAAGTACGTCCTGGTCACGTGAACAGGAGAAATGACGTACTTCCAGGTTGAAGAAAAGGACTTTTACCCTGAAGGAATAAGGACTTGTGGACTGTTGGGCAGGAACACCTCCGGGTTAGGGGGTATAAAAGGACTCTGGGAAAGCCCAGACACTGAGCTGAGCTGGGAAGTAGGGTGGCGAAGTGTCTGGGAGAGGAGGATTGGTATTTGTAATTGGTTTATTGATTTATATGAGTAGTGTGGAGTGGAGGGTGCTATCTATCTATCTAGGTGAATTTGACTGACGGATGTGTATGCGAGTGGGCTCTGTGGTGAACTGATACCCTATCCAATGTTGGTTTCTACCTTGTGCCCAGTGCTGATGGAATAAGTGTCATTCCTTGCATCCCTCACTTTGATTAATTTGATTTAAAATGTTATGCAAAATATCTGAAAATACTGTAAATACCACAGAAACAGAACAATGGAAGAACTGTGGTAATTGTACACCCTTACATGAGCTGTAGTCTAACATTGTCATCCAAAACCCACCTCATTTGCTGTATGCAACATAACATGATATAGTATTTAAATCATATATAGTGGCAATTAAAGATACATGGATAATTATTATAGGGCGGCACGGTGGCGCAGTGGTAGCGCTGCTGCCTCGCAGTTAGGAGACCTGGGTTCGCTTCCCGGGTCCACCCTGCGTGGAGTTTGCATGTTCTCCCCGTGTCTGTGTGGGTTTCCTCCGGGCGCTCCGGTTTCCTCCCACAGTCCAAAGACATGCAGGTTAGATGGATTGGCAATTCTAAATTGGCCCTAGTGTGTGCTTGGTGTGTGGGTGTGTTTGTGTGTGTCCTGCGGTGGGTTGGCACCCTGCCCAGGATTGGTTCCTGCCTTGTGCCCTGTGTTGGCTGGGATTGGCTCCAGCAGACCCCCGTGACCCTGTGTTCGGATTCAGCGGGTTGGAAAATGGATGGATGGATGGATGGATAATTACTGTTTACATACAGTATGGTAAATAATCACCCAAATCAGTTGCATTTAGTTAAAATATTTTTACATTAGTTTTTGAGTAAAAATGCTATAGATGAAAATAGTAGCTTTCCCAATATAGTACTTTGGATGGATTTTACACTGACCCTTACAGTTGCATGTTAACTAGATTTTTGAGTACCTAAAATAAAAATAACATTGCTTCCAAAATGCTAAGGAAGCAATAATGGATGCTTCTACATTTTTACATCAACCTAATGAGAAAATTCAGTGAACCAACTGCTCTTAATATAGACTGCAAAAAAAAAAGATTAAAGATCCCAAAGGCCATACAAAAATTGTATGGATACCTGTTTTTCATTCTAGTAAAACATATAGGATCCATGTGGAAGACTAAGGTGCATAGATCTCATTACATGTATACCAAAAAAAAAACCTAATGAAGAAAACTTTCTGGACATTGACAATAATTATTAATCTAGACTTTTCCTCAAATGAGTCTTTCAGTTGAATGCAACATTAACCAATTATTAAAAAGTTAAACTAAGTAATGAGAAATCTATTTTTATGTAATTCTGATACTTGTGGTGACTGTTGGCAAAGATTCAAACTGTACATTACTATTTAATACTCTGCCATCATGTGGCAAACTATTGTAAGTGTACAAGGAGTCCCACTGAAACTTGTGTGAGGAAAAAAACAGAGGGCTCTGTCATTATGTGTGGTACAATATGTCACCAAGTGGCTTAGGAGGCAGTTTAAAGGATTCAATAAAGGCATTCAGGGAGCAGAAAGCTGAAGTGCAGCCAGTCATGTTTCCTTGTTGCCATCACTGATGAACATTTCTTTCTGTATTTCTGTAATTTCAGTTGTTTTTCAGTTACCTTACTTTCTAACTGCTCTATTGATCAGATAAAAAAAATACTTATTCTTCTTTTGGATCTTTAAAAGGTTTTCTGCAAATCAGTTAATTTTATGTTTTATTATGGTGTCATATAATATGAACATCTGTAGAATATTTATTGTTTATTATTTGTTGTTTGAGTAAGTAAATATGTATTAAGCTGACCTCTCATAGTTCTTTACCAGGAATTTGTTAAAAAAATTATGAATTTAGTTTTACTGTTAATTATTTCAATTGTAAAGGTATTTACTTTAAAAAAATCACTGGAGGAATTATTTGTTACTTACAGTATTTGTTTGTCACATAAAGCAAGCAACACATATCAGACAACATTTAAAGCATACAACATGTGCTGCTATTATTATTTTTATTAGTAGTAGTAGTAATATTTTTCCATTTAGATATTTTATAATACTAGGAATCTTGTAATGCTTGTACTTTTTTGTAAAGATATTATCATAAAAAATAGCTGTGTAAGCCCGTGCTGTAAAAAGCTCAGGGTCCTAGAAACTATTGAAATCGTCAGAAAAAAACTGAAATGTAGAGATGTCAGGTAATTGAAAGGAACTACTCTGGGCATCTCTCTGCTAGGAGGTTTCGTTTTGCCGGCATGCTCACATCACTTGAGCATTAGCGATTATGCAACTTTGACCTTCTTATTTTAATTTCTTATTTTGTCTTTTATTTTTCTTCTCTTCATTATGTAAAGCACTTTGAGCTACTTTTTGTATGAAAATGTGCTATATAAATAAATGTTGTTGTTGTTGTTGTTCTTTGGAGGTTTCGCTTTGCCAATGTGCACGCCTCACTTGTGTATTAGCGTCGGGAGGAGAAGTAAAAGGGATACCGTTTTGCTGATGTGCTCGCCTCGCTTGTATATTAGCAGCTAAGCGAGTTTCTAATTCCTCAGAAGTGGAGCCCTTACCCTGACTCCACCTCTCACTTCCGGGCCAGACAGACAGACAGACAGACAAACTTCCACAAGTAGACATTTATATATAAGAAAAGTAGTTCTATGATTTAAATGAGATTCGATAGATGCAAACAGTTCGGATCAGGAAATGAACTTACAGAATGTGTAGCAAAATACAAAATCTGTTAACGAGCAAGGGTTAGATACTGCGCGAAACAGACAAGATGCAAAAAAACACAACCAAAACAGTTAGAATCCAAATATATTAACCAGGCCGAAAAAATAATCCTAATTCAAAGTCCATTCATCCATCCAGTATCCAACCTGCTATATCCTAACTACAGGGTCACGGGGGTCTGCTGGAGCCAATCCCAGCCAACACAGGGCGCAAGGCAGGAACCAATCCTGGGCAGGGTGCCAACCCACCGCAGGACACACACAAACACACCCACACACCAAGCACACACTAGGGCCAATTTAGAATTGCCAATGCACCTAACCTACATGTCTTTGGACTGTGGGAGGAAACCGGAGCACCCTGAGGAAACCCACGCAGACACGGGGAGAACATGCAAACTCCACGCAGGGAGGACCCGGGAAGTGAACACAGGTCTCCTAACTGCAAGGCAGTTAAAGAGTAAAACAATAAAAGCAAAAACTAAAACAAATGATCTAAAAACCAAAACAAACAGCAATACATAAGTTAAGGGGAGCAGAAAAACACTCTGCAAGTGTTATCCCACTGCTTCTGGGCACGAGCAACTGGTGCTGCATAGAGATCTTAATTAACAACTAAACATCATTTGATTATCAGAATCCATGGCACATGATGTCATTGGGCACTTCTTTTTAAAATGGTGGCACACTATTTACTGCATTTAAATTAGTAAACTGAGAATTAGTTAGGAATCAAAGCCAGTTAGAACTTTTGCTTGTTTATTTGACTAATGATTATTGATTGGTGCTATGGCACGTCTTCCTCTGTATTTTTGACTTTCTGGCTTTTATCTCTTGCTTATTGAATTTTTGTTTTCATCTGTTGGCTCTGGTTCCTTGTTTGGATTGTTATTCCTCTTTTCCATTGTGATGTTACACAAGCCTCTTGACATCCCTTAAATTCAACACTGTCCAATTATAATCATTTTGTAGCCGGCCCAACGCATGCTCTTCTCACGGCATTCATGACTGAAAGAGACATTTAAGCTAAATCATATCTTAGCTGGCCTAGTATGCCTACTTATTGCAGCAAGGACCACTGCTTTGAATGGTGTGCTTTGGGAGTCATCTTTACTTTATTCACTTTTATATTCTCTTTAAGTTATGTTTCTGGCAGTTATTGTATCATTTTTAATTGTGTTTCAGTTAGTTATTAGTTTTGTTATTTCTCTTTTGTATGCTGATAATTATTTTATTTTTTGTGGTAAGATTCTTGTTTGGTTAATCATTAATTGATCCTTGTTTAGTTATTAATGTTGAACAATACTCACAATTCTACATGCTATCTTTACGCCACAGCACTACAATGTTACATATTACTGTTGCTGTCCTTTTTTTACTACCTCCTGCCCCTGCCTCAACAGCATCACTGGACTAGCTCTCTATGACTGCAAAAGAACAGCTAGTTGGAGCAGAACTGCGAAACACAGGCAGCGTTTTGTTCTCTGTGGCATTCTTAGCAGATTGAGTTTCAGTCACTTAATATTCACATCGTAAATTCATTGAATATATTGTTTCTCTGCAAATAGCCTAAATTCTAAAGCCTACAGTACAGCTACTTACTAAAGTTAGGTAGTGGCACAATGTTACAGCTATGCTTGGCCACTAAGTTTAGTGAGATAACGTTAAGTATTATCATGTTTAGCACCATACATCGATGTCAGCTACACTCAGCGTGTTTATAACACTAGAAGCTCAGTGCATTTTATGCAGAATGACAGACGGTAAGGCAATCACATTAGCTATAGTAATTAGCTAGAGACTGAAGTCGTAAACTAATGCTGTGTTGTAAAGTTAACAAATGACAACATTTCTCAACTGTTCTAAATAAAGCTGATATTTTTATACATCCTCCAGTGCCTTTTTTTCGCTTAATCTTTACTTTCTCAGCAGCACTTTTCTAATTTATTTTACCTTGGGTGTCCATTATGAAACAATTAAATGCAGTGAGTGGGTTAAGAAAATGGGTGGATGGATAGTTTCAATTTCACATGTGCAAGGTTGTACAATTTGGGGAGAGGCTGTCTCATTTTTACTGTTATCTTCACTTGGGGAGTGGCCATCTATTTATGGACTTATTATAGTAAATGCGTGTGCATTTATTTATGAGAATTTGAAAGGTTCTGCACGGCTGCTTGACCAGCCTAGAAGCATCAGTGTCCAATCAGGAAATCTCATGGTGTTCCTGATGGCCACTTCTCCCCTGTCTGGTAGGCATCACCAGATATTTGGGCCAGGTCATCTCTCCATACTCTGTTAATATTCAGAATGAATGGGTGGAGAAAATTGTGATATCTGTTCTGATTAAGCTCTGACTGCTGGATCAGTATTGACCTTCCATTAGTTTATACATCAGAAGCAAGGAATCCTTAAGTGAATGTGAAGGAGCATCTGTAACCCTGGGGTCAGTATGTCTTTATCAAGGAAGTAATGTGAACTTCCTTTCCAGGGGCCTCATGCATTACTTCCTTGATAAAGACATACTGACCCCAGGGTTACAGATGCTCCTTCACATTCACTTAAGGATTCCTTGCTTCTGATGTATAAACAAATGGAAGGTCAATACTGATCCAGCAGTCAGAGCTTAACGTTGTGGGTAGAATTCACACTAAAACATGGCGTACGGACAAAAGTGGAAATGTTCGTACACACAAAAAAATCCAGATGCATAAATCTGTGTGTTCGCCAACTTCCACGTTCTTTCACTCCATAAACCCAGGTCAGCGTGAAAAGTAACGCACGTGCACTTGCCTGCTGCCACTCCCCAAACTCTTCCCAGAATTACACCTCTTTGAATATGCAAATCAATATAAATAGCCCTTAAGATCAGCGTTCTGTGAAAAGGCAATGGCAAAAGCACGGGGGAAATAGAAGAATTTCAGCAAATACCAAGTGGAGGCAAGGAAAAACATACTATTTGTTGGTTTAAACACCTGTATAAACAACAAAAGGAAGTTGATCGAGTGACATAGAGTGTTGGAGAAACTCAAAAGCTTAAATTCAAAAAGTTGCACAACGCCCAAAATAAAAAAGAAGTTGTCAGATATCAAAGATGCCGTGAAAAGGCGAGTCATAGCCCACCGTCTGAGTGTCATATGAAAGCTTATTAGGGTACAGAGAAAAGAAAAAAAATAAGGACACAGTGGGAAAAAAGCTCTAAATGTTAACTTTAATCTCAAAATTTCCACTTTAATCACGTAGTTTATTTTGTCATTAAAGTAGAACATCATAAATTTCATCTTAAAATCCTTTAACTTACTAGTTTCTCAGATTCCATTGTAACTAAAGTAGTACGTTAAATGCTTTGTTTTGTATTTGATCTTCTATATGCTGTATGTGTGTGAATCACTACGTGCTTCTTAAACTGGCTTTCTGTTCCTCCGACAGGACACAGAATCCACTACATTCATGATATTACAGCTCTCTGAATAATTTAAATACTGAGATGTATACTTGATATAATTTTCAAGATAATAGGAATTAAAGCATGTTATTAAACATGGGAACATGGTGGCACATGAACAGTGATAGTTCATGCCTCACGCAGGATGCTTGCTGCGCCGTGCGTGACCTTCGATGAAATAAGTTAAGTTCGAGTTGTGTGAGGACAGCGTTATTACTGAATGAAAATAACAAGTGTCATAAAAAATTCCTTATTTATGATGCCTTCAAAATATAAACACCAAATAATGAATAACGTCTTAGCATTAAAAATATTATGTTTGACATTTATTTTAATTGTAATGAACTTTCCCATATATAAGTGTTACTTTTACTAAGCAGTAAGGTCTAAGCTACCCTAGACGATGACTGATAACCGTGAAAGCCAGAATCATGGCATCGGTGAAAAGCAACATAGAATCTCACAATTAAAATCATCCAGTAATATTTTGTAGGTTATGTCTAAAGGGTATGTGTGTGAAAATATGATGTGGGGATGATATGAAGAAGGGAAAAGTGCAGATTTAAAAATAAAGGATATAAAATGTAATAGTGCAGTTGCGAATTGGATGTTTGTATTTAGTTCGTTTTTGACAGTTCAGTTGTGCACCAAAGATACTGCAGCTACCCTTTAAACGTTTAATTAGTTTAGAGGGATTTCTTATAAGGAAGTAAGATTAATATACGATACATATTGTATATTCTAAATTCAAAGTGATTATTTATGTTGTTGCACAGTTCACAACTTTTATTATATCTGAGATAAACATACTTTTTTTGTCAGGTGTACATTGTATAATTAAATTCATATTTGTATGTCTTCCAAAGAAGTGTGACAGTAACACAATACCAACAACAGAAAAGAATGTAACTCATACATTTAAATATAAGATTCCCTGAATTTGGCAGGCTGTCAAGCTGTTTCCATTTTAACATCTTAATACAGAAGCAGAAC
This sequence comes from Erpetoichthys calabaricus, assembly GCF_900747795.2. Lineage (NCBI taxonomy): Eukaryota > Metazoa > Chordata > Cladistia > Polypteriformes > Polypteridae > Erpetoichthys > Erpetoichthys calabaricus. The sequence continues at coordinate 125,888,042 of NC_041394.2, forward strand.
TATGTTACATATTTCTAGCGCTTATCCCCTTGCATGGATGCTGATGCGATGTAATCACAAACTTCTGTTGCTGTGCACCTTTAAAAATGTTGGTTGTGGTAGTTTTACTGTATTTTTTTGAATTAAGTACACACATAAATGGCTTTACTAATATTAGGTGACTCACATTTGTACACTTTATATCTCTGTTGTCATAAATAGTTTGTTTAACTTTAGAATGTTAAGTTTGCAGCCCACCCCAGTCCCTAGTGGTGTTCCCCAAGGCTCTGTTTTTGTCCCTCTTTTATTTATTAACTATCTTCTACCACTTGGTAATATCTTTAGGTGATTTGGTATTCAGTTTCATGGCTGCAAAAATGACTTCCAGCTGTATTTATCTACTAAGCTTAATTCTGTCCTTTTTCCCTTCATCCTCTCTGGTCGTCTTGCTGAAATAAAAGCATGGTTCTCCTATAATTTTCTCATACTTAATAATGATAAAACTGAGGTTCTCCTTATTGGCACTAAATCCTCTCTTGTTAGACTTGACATTTTTTCTTTGATAAGTGATGGTTCAACGGTTTCTCCTTCTCCTTAGGTTAAGAGCTTGGGTACAATCCTTGACAGCACTCTATCTTTCAAAGCACAAACTTAAAATAATATTACCTGGTCTGCAAAATGTCATCTTTGTAATATAAACTGTCTTCATCCATTTATTAAAACTAATAGTACTGCTATCCTTGTACATGCTTTACTGTAATTCTATACTGGTTGGCCTTCCTTACAAGTTCAGAATTCTTCTGCTTGTGTAATTATCAGAACCGCTTCCTTAGAACATACTACTCCAGTTCTATGTGAACTCTACTGGCTTCCTGTTAAATATAGTATTGATTTCAAGATTTTACTATTAACATTCAAAGCTCTTCATAATCTGGCACCCCAATAGATTTTGGATCTGTTGCACATTTACAGTATATGCCTGTTCATACTCTTAGATCTTGTTATTCAAACCTACTTGTTACGCCCTCTGCTTGTTTATCTACCGTGGGCTTTAGATCTTTTAGCTTCGTTGCTCCTTGTCTTTGGAGCTCCCTCCCTCAACCTATCCGCAGCATCGACACACTTCCCAATTTCAAATCCAGACTTAAAACTTACCTTTTTAGACTTGCCTACTTCCCTGATTTTTCATCTTGACTGTATAGTTTTTGCACTTGTATTATTATATTTACATAATGTTATTTTATTTTAATTGTTTTATTATATTGCTTTCTTTTACTTTGTAAGGTGTCCTGGAGTGGTATAAAAAGCACCTTTAAATAAAATGAATTATTATTATCATTATTATTATTATTATTACTTGTAATTTTGAACATGTGCAACTTTTGGTTGAGATGTGGTTCTTAAAGCATTTGGTCATTTCAGATTGCGGAATCAGTCAACATTTATTTGTAGGATGGGATGCATGCCTTTAAAACCTGTGCAGGACACTGGTGTTTGTTTCAAGACAACATTCCCCTGGCCTCTCAGTCACAGACAGATGGCTATGTTGCACGTACACAGAACTGAGTTTGTTGTTTATTTCAGCTCAGGAAAGACTAGGTATTTATGCAGATGAATTCTTCCTCCACTTGTTTTGGTGTTATGTTCAGTACATTTTGAACCTTGTTTATAAATAACAAAACTTTTTAATCAAATAGTGAAAGCTGTTATTATCAAACCTGTTTATGTAATGAAAGCTATTGACAGATAACAATAGTATTTTGATGTAGATATTATTTTATTTAAAGTAGAATTATAGCATGCTTGGCCAATATTTACTGTCTTATACATTACAAGAAAATCTGCATTTTGCACCTATGATGATTAATTCGACTTTTCTCAAAGTAAATAACCCACATTTATGTACGGTATGTCTTGTTGGATTTCTCATCTTCTGCTTTTAGTATAATCTTTAACATCTGTTTTTTTATTTTCAAGGGAAACTTGAGCAGAGTTTGTTATTTGAATGCCTTGCTACTGGAAAGAAAGAAAGAAAGAAAGAAAGAAAGAAAGAAAGAAAGAAAGAAAGAAAGAAAGAAAGAAAGAAAGAAAGAAAGAAAGAAAGAAAGAAAGAAAAGAAAGAGAAAGAAAGAAAGAAAGAAATTTTGGAATTTTGAATTGAACTTTATTAATCATTACTCCACAAATCATTTACAATATTGAAAGTAAAGCAAACAAAGAAATCCCCAGCTCACCCCTAAAATTAATCAATATGTCAAATTAGGAAAATCGACTCATTATCTTCAAGTTTACAAATTGCCACATGAACACACCATTTTTTCTCAAAAGAATTCACATTTGTGGTTATTCTGTAGAATTTATATTCCAAATACACCCTGGCTTTTAAAAGTCCATGAAATGTTTTTATCGTGTCACGTTGTTTATGTAGTGACTTCGCTTGTTCTTTTCTGGATTTATAAATGGCCTTTCGAATGAGCACATTACCAATTTGACATTCATCTCGATTAACATCATGAATAAATGCGCAATTATTAAAAGGCAAGTTATGAACTCTAAAAACAGAGTTAAGAACATTTAAAAGAGGCTGAAGTCTAGAACAGAGGAGAAAACAGTGGAAAACGGTTTCCCTCTCTCCACAGAAAGAAAGAAAGAAAGAAAGAAAGAAAGAAAGAAAGAAAGAAAGAAAGAAAGAAAGAAAGAAAGAAAGAAAGAAAGAAAGATCTTAAAAAGCAAATGATCAAAGATAAAGGAACATAATGGAATGCTAAGACTGAATAAAAACTTCTACAACTGCAAAGGTTTTTGAATTTCACAGAAATGTAAGTTCTGGGAATATTGGTTCAAATCCCAGGAAAGAGATGGAATGCTTCCCCATGTTTACTTGGGATTTACTCTGTTTTTCTTTTCTTTCATACTTCAATGACATGAGGTTGAATCGAGACTCTGACATGTGCACAGTATGACTGAGTCTGAGTTTGTCCTGTAATGGAGTGACATGGTTTTGTTTTGTTCCTGTCTTGTTCTTGATGTTGGTGTGATAGGATTTGACCCCTTTTGACCCTTACATCTTGTTTAGTAAGTTTAGACAATGAATGGCTAGATGTAGTGAAACCATACTTTTAGTCATTTATGGACAGGGGATCCATAAAGTCATCATATTATATTAAAAATTCAATTAACAGCAAATGTTGTCCCCAGATTTAAAAACATGGTAGCAAGTAAAATACCATAGAGGAACTGAGTGGGGGCCTTTTGTTTGAGATCAATGTATGGGTTTTAAATTAAAGCATGTTTTGAAATATCACAATTGCATTCACTTTTTATATTCACGCCTGTTTGTTTCTTTTAATTAAGAATACTGCCAAGATATGTCTGATAGTAATAGATTTTTCCCTTTTTTTTTGTTAAGAAAGCAGCTTTGTTGTAATGAAACACATTTTATTATCTCACCTTTTATGAACATAAAGTATTCATAGTTAATTCACTAAATAAAGAATCAGGGATAATTGTTTGAATATTTATGTGCATCATTTTCTTTAATCTTGACTGAGTTGGGTTTGATTTTTTCACTTATTTAATTATTTCCGAATGCATTTGTAATTTTGTGCATTTAATTTTGAAGTGTTACTTTTAAACTGCATTTATCTTCTTCTACCTATTAATAATTCCCAGTCATTCTAACCTGTTAAGCACACAGCATACAGTACCTTTAAGAGGGGCATATTTAGAGTTGCATTTATCTCACCTAATTCTGTACTATGGAAACTTTTGGAGAATCAATGGTCCATTTATACTGGGTACAAAGGCATTTTAATCATGTTTAATATGCAGGGTAAACCTTATGGCCCTAATTTAGGCATATAATTTATTCTGGCTCACACTGTGTTGTTGCAGCATTACCTTCCTTAGTGTTTAATTTCCTACTCCAGTATGAACTTGTGTCCGATTCCCAGGAATTGCACTTGCCTTGTCACACCCGTACTCCTCCTAATCACAGTGTAATCAGAGTGCAGCAGCGGATGTGACTGACTCACGGACTATAAAACTTAGGCTGCATTGGACTGATATGGGGTCTAGGCTTCCTATTATACGTTTGATTACTTGGCAAGCCAGCTTTTCAAAACTGTTTCCACAGATTACAACTATCTTTTATCACAGGGTTTAATTTCTCGATTAACATTCATGACATTAACATGTCATTTCTATTTCAGCTTGAGCATATCGTTTTTGTACTTTTAAATGTGCTGTCTGCTGTTTTTTTCCCTTTGTTGCTCTGGACAATTAAACTTTTCCTTTATTAGACTTTACATCACAAGCTTACCTGAATTTAAATTAACCAAAAAGAAGCACTTTCAGGCACTGTATAGTGAGCTCTTCTGAACCTGTTTGCTGTTATACTTTGGCGTTTATTAAAGAATTATTGGACACCAAGCAAGGAGAAATCAAGAATGAGGCATTAGTCCATCATAGGGTTCACTAAGACAGAGTGGTGGCTCTGTGGTTAAAGATCTATGCTGGTATCTGGAAGGTTGACTTTTCAAATCCTGTTAGTGCTAGAAGGGATCCTACTCTGCTGGGGCCTCAAGCAAGGCCCTTAACCTGAAAATTGTTCTGGGGTGCTGTATAATGTCTGACATTGCACTCTGACACCCAAAGCTCATGTGAAAAGATAATTTCTAAACAGGGATTAATAAAGTGCATTGCTATCATCATCTGGGAAAATCCATTTAACATGATATTTTTGTATGTAGGAGGAAACCAGAGGACACAGTGAAAACTATGTGACACTGGGAAAATATTCAATCTTCACAAAGACAATGACTATGTCCACTGTATCAGTCAGCAGAGTTTCATTTCACATTTAGTCTTTCAAAGTAAACACATTAAAAACATTCTTTATTGAAATAAAACCTGCTCACTTTGGATAACAGTGTTGACAGACACCTCAGGTTTACTCTAAAAGTTAAAGCACCTATGTTATCCTTTTATTCAAATGTGAAATTGACTAAACTATTGAAGTAGTATTCAATAAAATAGTTATCCATCTTGATTAGCTAAATACCACAAAAACATTATAAAGCTCATTGGAAATAATCTGGAATAATTTGCATTTAACACTTACCAGTGTGAACATATGACATCATTTTTGTTATAGTCACATCATACAAAATAATACAGTTAGATTTTCAAAAAGCATTTGATACAGAACTTCACTGATTATTTATTAGGGTAGAATATATTGGTTTCAAAAATAAATTATAAAACAGAATTTCAAGCTAGTTAACTGTATGAAGAAGATAACAATGCTTCACATTGGGTAAGGTCAGTTCAATTCATTTTGATTTTATTGTTCCAAGAGGGATATTTATTGTCAGCAGGTTTAACAGAAAGACCATGACATAACATTAAAAACACATCAATGAAGAACAATGACATCAAACATAAACTGAGCACAAATAAATAAAATATAGCAATAAACATAATACTTATGGTGAAACATTACATCAGACATATCAGGCATTACAAATTAAACCAACATTTAGACTTGACTACTGATTGACACTAATGCTAACTGTTCATCCTATGATTTAAGCCTGTGGACATTTATTAAAATTAATATTTAGAAAATAAATAATAGTTGGAATGAAAGAGCATTTGAACTGGTTGCTTTTTACCCTTGGAACCTTAAACCTGTGACTAGATGGCATCAACAGAAATTGAGAATATAACCGATCAGTCTTATCTGATAGATAGATAGATAGATAGATAGATAGATAGATAGATAGATAGATAGATAGATAGATAGATAGATAGATAGATAGATAGATAGATAGATAGATAGATAGATAGATAGATACTTTATTAATCCGAAGGGGAAATTCACAATACACTCACTCTGCTTTTCCTAATACTTTTTTATTAAACAGGTCTATGGCATTGGACTATTGACATCATGTTGTTTTTTTTTTTTGCTCCATTTTACATTTGATTTATTCTGCTTTGTTGCTGACATTAAGAATTTGACACCAGGTCAGCAGAACATAAGTAAAGATAAACTCAACACAAGATTTATAAAAACTGTGACATAATTTTAGGAATCACATTGAAAAGACTTAGCATCCTTAAATGGCAGAGGTGCTGCCGTCCCTCTAGCAGATGGATTCTGTGTTTTTCTTAAAGTTGTTATTTTTCAGATTGAAGTTATTTCTTCACAAACATGGTACATACCATGGGAAATTCTGTTTAAGCTTAATCATTTCCTATGAGTTTTAAGAAAATATCTTACCCTCACTGGTGCTTTACAATAAGAGGCTAATGGGGCATGGGACATCACCAGGAAATAAAAGCTTAAAATCTTACTGAATATGTCCAAGACACTTGTTGAGTTGTGAGCAGCATCTTGCGATTACACAAAAATGTAAAATATTTTGTATTTGTCATTTTTAAACAACTTCCCACCCCACTAATATTATCAGCTATTTTAAAAGTAGACCTGTATGAACACTGTCTCAACATTTGCCTTCTTCACCAGTAATCTTTCACTCCACTGGGGCGTAATTTCCTTTTGAATGACCAGATCAAAGTAAACTACTGTATTTGTGCTACGTGGTTGGTTTTGTTTTGATTTACTTCTGTATTTATGTGAGAACCCACACAAGCTAACAAGAAAAAATGGTATCAAGAATATGCAATAAAATGATTATTTCCAGATCCATTTTGTTGTCTCAAACATACGTCAGAAACACGGCATGTTTGCTTATGTCGAAACTTTTGTTGCTTCATCAGAAACTTTTTAGGATTTTATTTTTTGGTGGTGCCCCATGCCCCTTTAGCCTCTATTGTAATGCACCAGTGAGGTCAAGATATTTTTTTAAATTTGTAGAAAATGCTTAACATCAGAACACAGTTTCACATTGCAAATATAAACATGCCATGTTTATGAAGAGATAACGACTTAAAATAATACCAGTCTTATGGTTTAAAAGTTAGTTACTGTAACTCCCTCTGGGATCTGTGTTCAAACCAATACTAATTTATTATAGTAATTTATAATGGACACTTGGGTGAAGAGAGGGGCGGAGCTGTCAACTGATCACCACCTGGTGGTGAGTTGGCTTCGATGGTGGGGGAAGATGCCGGTCAGGCGTGGTAGGCCCAAACGTGTTGTGAGGGTCTGCTGGGAACGTCTGGCAGAGCCCCCTGTCAGAAGTAGCTTCAACTCCCACCTCCGGCAGAACTTCGACCACATCCCGAGGGAGGTGGGGGACATTGAGTCCGAATGGGCCATGTTCCGTGCCTCTATTGTTGAGGCAGCTGACCGGAGCTGTGGCCGTAAGGTGGTCGGTGCCTGTCGTGGAGGCAATCCCCGAACCCGTTGGTGGACACCGGCGGTGAAGGATGCCGTCAAGCTGAAGAAGGAGTCCTACGGGACCCTTTTGTCCTGTGGGACCCCGGTTGCAGCTGATAGGTACCAGCAGGCCAAGCGGAATGCGGCTTTGGTGGTTGCTGAGGCAAAAACTCGGGCGTGGGAGGAGTTTGGGGAGGCCATGGAGAACGACTTTCGGACGGCTTCGAGGAGATTCTGGTCCACCATCCGGCGTCTCAGGAAGGGGAAGCAGTGCAGTGTCAACACTGTATATGGTGGGGATGGTGCGCTGCTGACCTTGACTCGGAACGTTGTGGGTCGGTGGGGGGAGTACTTCGAAGACCTCCTCAATCCCATTAACATGCCTTCCAATGAGGAAGCAGAGCCTGGGGACTCAGAGGTGGGCTCCCCCATCTCTGGGACTGAGGTCACCGAGGTGGTCAAAAAAATTCCTTGGTAGCAGGGTCCCGGGGGTGGATGAGATATCCCCAGAGTTCCTCAAGGCTCTGGATGTTGTAGGACTGTCTTGGTTGACACGCCTCTGCAACATCGCATGGACATCAGGGACAGTGCCTCTGGATTGGCAGACCGGGGTGGTGGTCCACCTCTTTAAGAAGGGGGATTGGAGGGTGTGTTCCAACTACAGAGGGATCACACTCCTCAGCCTCCCTGGAAAAGTCTATTCAGGGGTCCTGGAGAGGAGGATCCGTCGGATAGTCGAGCCTCGGATTCAGGAGGAACAGTGTGGTTTTCGTCCTGGTCGCGGAACAGTGGACCAGCTCTATAACCTTAGCGGGGTCCTGGAGGGTGCATGGGAGTTTGCCCAACCAGTCTACATGTGTTTTGTGGACATGGAAAAGGCATTCGACCATGTCCCTCGGGGAATCCTGTGGGGGGTACTCCGAGAGTATGGGGTACCGGCCCCCCTGATAAGGGCTGTTCGGTCCCTGTACGATTGGTGCCAGAGTTTGGTCCGCATTGCCGGCAGTAAGTCGAACCCGTTTCCAGTGAGAGTTGGACTCCGCCAGGGCTGCCCTTTGTCATCGATTCTGTTCACAACTTTTATGGACAGAATTTCTAGGCGCAGCCAGGGCATTAAGGGGGTCCGGTTTGGTGGGCTCAGGATTGGGTCACTGCTTTTTGCAGATGATGTTGTCCTGTTTGCTTCATCAGGCCGTGATCTTCAGCTCTCTCTGGATCGGTTCGCAGCCGAGTGTGAAGCGGCTGGGATGAGAATCAGCACCTCCAAATCCGAGACCATGGTCCACAGCCGGAAAAGGGTGGAGTGCCCTCTCAGGGTTGGTAGCGAGATCCTGCCCCAAGTGGAGGAGTTCAAGTATCTCGGGGTCTTGTTCACGAGTGAGGGAAGAATGGAGCGTGAAATCGACAGGCGGATCGGTGCGGCATCTGCAGTAATGCGGGCGCTGCATCGGTCTGTCGTGGTGAAAAAGGAGCTGAGCCGCAAGGCGAAGCTCTCAATTTACCAGTCGATCTATGTTCCTACCCTCACCTATGGTCATGAGCTATGGGTAGTGACCGAAAGAACGAGATCGCGAATACAAGCGGCTGAAATGAGTTTCCTCCGCAGGGTGTCTGGGCTTTCCCTTAAAGATATGGTGAGAAGTTCAGTCATCTGGGAGGGGCTCAGAGTAGAGCTGCTGCTCCTCTGTATCGAGAGGAGTCAGATGAGGTGGCTCGGGCATCTGATCAGGATGCCTCCTAGATGCCTCCCTGGTGAGGTGTTTCGGGCACGTCTAACCGGGAGGAGGCCCCGGGGAAGACCCAGGACACGCTGGAGGGACTATGTCTCTCGACTGGCCTGGGAACGCCTTGGGATTCTCCCGGAAGAGCTAGAAGAAGTGGCCGGGGAGAGGGAAGTCTGGGCATCTCTGCTCAAGCTGCTGCCCCCCGCGACCCGACCTCGGATAAGCGGGAGACAATGGATGGATGGATGGATAATTTATAATAATTTATAATAATGATGATGATGATACAACCCTGAGCACCTGAATCGAACCCAACACCGCTGGAATAGATTCTGGCTCACTATGCCTTAGAGTAGTTTCTGGGAGAAGCAAAGACACACAGTGCTAGTAAATTAAAAATGTGTTGATGTTTCATCCTAAGAAATCTATTCTAATTCTTTATCATGTAAATTGAGTGTGTATGCATTTCTAAACATCTTTCTCTCCATCAACTCATCCATATTTTGGACCCATTTAAACCATTCCACAGACATAGAAGAGCTACAAGTGTTAGAACATTAGAACACTCTAGACGAGAATAGGCCATTCAGCCCAACAAAGCTCACCAGTCCTATCTACTTATTTCTTCCAAAAAAACATCAAGTCGAGTTTTGAAAGTCCCTAACGTCTACCACACTACTTGGTAGCTTATTCCAAATGTCTATCGTTCTTTGTGTAATGTAAAACTTCCTAATGTTTGTTCAAAAACATTACAAAGTTTCTCTTTACACAAAGAACGATAGAATGATTGTTCTGGAAGCTTCTGGCAAAGGGCAGGTACAAAGTCTAGATGGAATATCAATCCAATGAAACGTACACTTACATGGATATGTTCACTCACTCTGGTACAATTAAGAGTCACAATAACTGAACTTGCACATCTGTGCGAAGCTGTAGTGCCTGCCTGCTGAAAGCCCATTTTAGACTTGAGAGGGAGCATTCAAAGTTCTTATCCACGCTGAATGAGACTAGGCTAAATTTCTAAACTAGACTTTTTAAGATATGAAGTGCCAGTGCTAACCACTGTGCCCTCATGCTGCATGAAAGATGCCTATTGTTTTCTAGCAATTTTTCTTTTTGTGCTAGTTAAATATAAAGTGTTCATAGTTAACTATGGAATGATTGCTTGTTTTTTCCTATTCCACCTCTCTAAAATAAGAAAAATGATTTGAATTGTCCTCATCATAACTGGAGTGTCTCATTATTTCATTCTTTGTACGGTCACTAGACAAATCCTGCAGTTCTCCATCTGGCTTTATTTTCACACGGCTCCTTAATTTCCTTTTAAGTGAAGGTTGAAGGTGTCTTTGACATGCAGTGGAGTATTCTTCCTGAAAGAAAATTTGGCAGAGTGGCAGGACAGGATTCCAACAGCTTCATCTTCATTTAGTGTTTTTGCTTTATGATAACATAACAAAATAAAAGTAATGTTTCTGTGATCCACTGCTAAAAATGGACTGTCTTACCCATGAAATACTCTTATCATGGTAGCCTTAAAACCTTTCAGAAGTCTTCTTTCTCTGCCCTTGATTGGGCTTTTCTCCAGGTTGCTGCATCGCTCTTTCTTTCTCTGGTATTCCTTCAACAAAAATGCAATTTAGGATCATCCTGACCCCAGTTATTTCCAATTGCTAAAGTGCCTTTGGCACATAGCAGTTAATCAGGCCAAGAATGCCTAGTTTAAATGGAGCTGCATTCCTTGACATAAGTCATCATTTTGCTGAATTCCTGTAGCCTCTTTATGTTTTGGGCCTCCATTCTTTTTGAAATTTTTAATCTACTTTTAAATATAATTAAAACACAAAAAAATGAACAGCTACTCTTAGACCCTGAATTCAAAAAGTAGGCTAGGAAAATGCATAGATGTAAAATGAAGAAAGTAAACTTTGCCAGAATTATGCACAAAATCAGGGGTCTCTAATTTGCCAGCAGATTCTCTAATGGTAAAAATCAAATAAATTATCTTTGCTATGTAAAACATTTTTTATGCTGTCTGCTCCCCATATAGACCTTGATGCAACCTTTGTGTCTTTTAAAAGAAGTACATCTTTTTGTGTGAAAGTTGTTGTCTCAATATTTTACAGTATGTGAGACATAAGGAGTCAATTTTTTGTACACCCTGTTATTCTCAAACCTTATGTGTCACCATAATCTCCATGCTGCTGCTGGAGTATGTGAATTTCCCCTTGGGATTAATAAAGTATCTATCTATCTATCTATCTATCTATCTATCTATCTATCTATCTATCTATCTATCTATCTATCTATCTATCTATCTATCTATCTATCTATCTATCTATCTATCTATCTATCTATAAGTCATCAGCAGACATTTCAGTTTTTTGTTTGAAAAATACATTTTGAATAGTGATGCATTGGCTCCAGGAACTTCAGGGACTTAGGGTTAGGGTTGAATTGCAGCTTTATTACTGACACTACAGAAGTTGTATAATATTTCTCTTTCATCAGGTGTTTCCTAAGTACTCCAGTTTTACTTTGGTGTCCAAAGTGTTTATTAGGTTGAGAGGCTGTAAAATGCAGTAAAATGGGAATGTTTTTTTTAAATGAAGTCATAAATGTTTTTTTGATCAATAAACTTCCTAGAAGGAGCAGTGAATAGAAAATCCATAACTGAAATCAATTTTTGGTGTGACTACTCTTTCCCTGCATACTTTTCTGGCTTTTGACTTTGCAAGTAGTCCCAGACTGGCTTGCTCATGTTGAAATCATACATACCATTTGTTGTAGGATTTCCTGTTACTCTTTTCGCTGCAGATAGATTTTTTATGATTTTGGCCATGTGGTTGACATCAGTGACATGTTTCAGAATGAAGAAGGGACCAAACAAAGGCCTTCCTGATGGTACTGCATGAAGGATAAGAATCTGTGCTTCTCATCATTGAGGTGGCCATCACTTTTAATCAAATTACCTACTCCCACAAACCTGCGGGGAACATCCACCATGCTTGACTGTTGCCTGCTGATATTCATCTGAGACTGTCTTATTGTATAATTCTTTTCCAGTCCTATGGTGGACAACCTTCTACCTGTTAAAGCCAACAATTTTCAGTTTTAACTCATCAGTCAAGAGCACCTGCTGCAATTTTAAAACACCCAAATCCATATGTTTTCTTGTGTAGGTGAGTTCTTTGGCTTTATTTTCGCCTCACTGGTATAGATTTTTGCTCACAACTCTTCTAATGAGATCACTTCTGATAAGACTTCTCTGGACTATACAGTAGATGGGTATTCCAGGGTCCAATTGGTTTCTACCAATTCTAAAGTGATAGCACTGCTGGACATCTTTAATTTTCAAAGTGAAGTAAGTTTGATGTGTTTCTCATTTGCATCACTTCCATGGCTGAGTAATACATTTCCAATCCTGAACCTTGCCTATTTGTTTGTGCTTCTACAGAAGAGCTTAGAGAGCAAATCTGGAAACACAATTCTACCACAAAATTTCTGCTTGGTACAGACCTAGATGGTACAGGATGATCACCTTGTGTCATTTCTCTGATGGTGTCCTAAATTAATTGTGTCAGTGGACTAAAAGAGTGGATGAATTAGAACTACTTGTTTATGAATACAGAAAAAAAAGAAATGCTAGCTATTGGGGAAGGAGTTGTTGCAGACTGAAACAATATAGTGTGTGAACCTTCTAGCCCGGATCACAGACAGACGCAAATGACACCAGGACTAAAGCACACATGATTTTTATTTACAGTGTCCCCAACAGCCCAAACACACACTTTCTTTACTCTTTATCTTTGTCTCTCATTCTCTTTTATTTCTTTTATCTCTCAGTCCATCTTTCTACTCCACTCCTCCTCAGCAAGCTTCGTCGTCCTCCTCCTCCTGACTCTGGCTCCAGGAATACTGCTTGCTGGCCCCTCATTGATCTGGCAGCACTTCCGGGTGTGGTGAAAGAGTTGCTCTCCAGGGCTCAGCACCGCCTATCTCTGCTGTAGCACTCCATGGCGGCGGCCACAGATCCCAACAGGACAGCACCAAACTCCCACTCCCAAGAAGCCTTGCGGGAGTCCAAGGCACTGCTGCAACCCAGGGGGGCTGCCATCTAGCGTTCCTGGGGGAGGTAACGTTCTGGCCACACTTACTCACCTGGAGCCTCATGCATAAACGGTGCGTACGCACACAAATGTTGTGTACGAACGTTTCCACACTCAAATCACGATGTATAAAACCTAAACTTGGCGTAAAGCCACATACATTTCCACGATACCTCATACCCTGGTGTACGCAAATTCTCTGCTCGGTTTTGCAGACTGGCGGTACCCAGCATCAAAGCAGTGCTACTGTTCCTGTGTGGTTACCCTTTCTTTCTTAGACCCACATTCCTGACTGCATATTGTTTATTAGTGTAATGCATCTGATTGTAATTAACCTGTAGCAATATAATGATCCAGGGAATTGCCATAGTATTCCAAGTACCATAACTGCTTTAGCGTTGTTACTTTCACTGCATCTTGTTCTTCTTTCAGCTGCTCCCGTTAAGGGTTGCCACAGCGGATCATCTTTTTCCATATTACTCTCACTGCACCACTCAGAGTATTTATATCACTGTATCTGAGTGGGGAATCACAGCAGCAGCTGATCGGAAAGAGAATAATCGGTATACAGATTCAAGCACACGCTGCCTCAGCCACGGCAAAACGCGTTAAAGCCTTTCCTGTACGGACCTCGCGTTTCAGAAACAGTTTCATCCCAAGAACTATAAACACACTCAATCAAGTGTTCCTTGTAGAACTGTTTGTACTTATAAGTACAATTACCCCACTGTAAACTTGCACTACAGTTATAATATTGCACAACCTGCGCCACTTTATAAAGCGCGTATGATGACGATATCATTTTTAAGATGAAATGCAGCAAAATATGTTGCTTATAGTATACAGGTAAAACTTTAACTTCATTTAAATCGTTCTGTATTGTTAATAATTAAACATGTGAGGACACGGTGCCGCAGCGCTAGCTAGTTCACGGATAACTCCTGCCTTGCGCTGTATTATTGCTGGTGCTGATGCGACACTGGAAGGATAGACGGATAGAATAATTAAACATGTACTACGAAGATATTTCAATGTTCCTTAAACGTTTTGAAGAATCGGCGTTCTAAGCTTACAGATGGCTTAACGTCTATTACAGAGCTGATTGTGTGGCGATTGGGTATTTGGAGAAAGAAAAGTAAGGACAGGAATTGGAAGTTAGTATGTTTGAAAGAGACAGTACTTCTGTAATAAATTATTTCATTGAAGGTCGCGCATGGCGCAGCGAGCCTCTTGCGTGAGATATGAACAATCACTGCGCCACCGTGTTCCCATGTTTAATAACATGCTTTCATTCCTATCATCATGAAAAAGATATCACGCATACATCTCAGTATTTTAATTATTCAGAGAGCTGTAATATCACGAATGTAATGGATTCTGTGTCCTGTCGGAGAAAGAGAAAGAACGGAAGCACGTAGTGATTCACACACATAGAGCACATAGAAGATCAAACACAGAACAAAGCATTTAACATGCTACTTTAATTACGATGGGATTTGAGAAACTAGTAAAATAAACAATTTTAAGATGAAGTTTATAATGTTCTACTTTAATGACATAATAAACTACGTGATTAAAGTGGAAATTTCGAGATTAAAGTTGACATTTCCTGCTTTTTTCCCACTGTGTGCCTATTTTTTTTCTCTGTACCCTAATAAGCTTTCATGTGACATTCAGACGGCGTGCTATGACTCGCCTTTTCACGTCGACTTTGATATGTGACGACTTCTTTTTTATTTCGGGCACTGTGCGACTTTGTGAACTTGAGCTTTCAAGTTTCTCTGACACTATGTCACTTGATCAACTTCCTTTTGTTGATTATCCCACTGTTTAAACCAACAAATAGTACATTTTTCCTTTGTCTCCACTTGGTATTCGTTGAAATTCTTATATTTTCCCCCGTGCTTTTCCCATTGTCTTTTCACAGAAGGCTATTTATATTGATTTGCATATTCAAAGAGGCGTAATTCTGGGAGGCGTTGGGGCGGGACAGAAGGCGCATGCACGTGCGTGATCGTGATTTATTATAGCGGAAGAACGTGGACGTTTGCGTACGCACAGATTCCTGCATCTGGATTTTTCTGTGCGTATGCACATTCCCGCTTTTGTGCTTACGCCATGTTATAGTGTGAGTTCTACGCACGGCGTTATACATGAGGCCCCTGGTCCTTCATGCATGGAGGCGACCAGGCAGGTCCTTCACAAGTGTCACTATTTAACTCAGTTGGACTAACCATTATTTTAATGAATCAGCAAGCAACTTAGGTGTTCTCTTTCATACTAGAATGCCTTTTAAAACACACATTAGTAAACAATCCAAAACATTTTTTTCTATCTTAAAAAACGTTGGAAAATTAGAACGTTTTCAAATTATGAAGGATGCTGAAGAATTAATCAATGCATGTATTTCTAGTTGACTATTGCAATGCATTATTCACAAGGTCTTAATCGTTCTTTATGCTGTCAAAATACTACTGCAAGGATCATTACAAGAACTAGACAGTACCACCACATCACTCCATTCTGAAGTCTTCACACTTTCTTCCAGTTGAGCTTACAGCTGATTTCAGAATCCTCCATCTTACCTGTAAACCCTTAAATGGCCAGGGCTCTGCTTACTAATCTAAACTTATTAATAATATATCTACGTATATGACAGTCTACATAATATTCCAAGAATAAATAAAATAACAATGCAAGGTCAAGCATTTAGTTACAGGGCACTAAAGCTGTGAAATGATCTTCCTGCATAAAAAAGATGCCCCTTTAATCTCAACTTTAAATCTCAGTTGAAGACCCATTACTTTAGTCTAGTATAACCTCACTAGAGCTGCTGATTAGCTCTGCAAAATGCATCTCTGTTTGTTAGTCATTTGTAGAAAAACATAAGTAATGCAACAATCATAATCTGTTATTATCCCCCCTCTATTCTGTTTCTCTTCTAGGTAGCCTGCTGTGGCACTTGATACCACTGTGCTACTGCCAAGCTGTTTTCCTGACCCTGGAAAAGACACCTGAGATACTGGGAATCAACAGATGAAAGATTCTGTTGTCAGATTAGATTGTCCACCATAAAACTCTACTGTAGAATGTCCAGGAGGGTGTGAGTGGCCAGTGACCAGTCAGGACTCTGACTGTCTGACTCTGTCTTTGACTTTGTCTGTTATAGCAAACTGTAGACAGATCCAATGTTTATTTTCTCTAGCGATGCAGCTGACTAGAATTTTTGATTTGTGTCATTTGATCATGAATTAATTAATAGACAGATTTTGATAGGCCACTTTGTGTCTTTATGAACTCATTACATAATTAGTAAAGTGTATATTTGTAAATGATCTGAGAACTTGACACAGCACTCTTAGCCTGCACTCAGTGAAGACAAAACTGAATTGAATTGAATTGAAGCACTAAGCATAAGGTTTTTTACTCTGGAAATCAAAGTATTTTTATTTCATGAAACAAAAGCTATTTTATTTTTTCCTGATGTTTTGATTCTTTCTAAAAAATAAAACAGCATTACTGTTCACCCAAACAACATACCAATAGAGCATTTTCTTGCCTCATGCATTCTTACTCAAACCTGCAGCACCTCATGATAATGAATATCAACAAACGTACTACATCACAATCAAATGTTAATCAAATTAACTAGATGGAATCATGAAAAAAGATAAAACCCAAACAAAACCCCCTAACAAAAAATTTGATCACATTCTGAAATGTTAACGTATCTGTTGCCTCTGTTTAAGTTAGTATTTGTCAAATTTGTATTCTTCATTTTAAAATTAGTTCTTATAGTTGCAACAATGATGAATTGACTATGAAATAAAGAAGGATAGTTTAAACAAAGTTCCAATTTGAGTTTATTGATCCTTTAGACATGTGAAAATGAGAACAGGTACAAAACAATTTTGGAAGTCCAACCTTTCAGTATTTGAAGTAACACAAGAATCTCTTACTGTAATCAACACAACATTGAAGAAGGTGTCATTGTGGTCAGGGCCATCTCAAAGATTAGTAGTGTCAAAAGTGGGTCTGGGGTGTTATTGTTGGGGGATGGGGCATTGTTGTTCTGGAATTCTTGTATGGAGTGGTGGCAGCAGGGAGTAGCTTTTTGAGGTCAAGGCACGTCAAGTCAATTTTTTTCATGGAGCAAAGTTGAAAACAACAGAAGCTGACGAAAGTGATAATGCGTAAATGCACCAAAAAAAATACTAACATACAAGTTTAAAAAGCTAATTCAAGTCAAGTCAAGTTGGGGAGCATGCACTGGTACAGTGTGTTGCCGCACCCTCTACACGACGAAACAACTCGGGATCCCGGTTTGCAACCCTCCAGGCAGACACGCGGTCCAGTCCCACCGTTCGGAAATGACCCTCTATCTGTCGGAGCCAGGTGTTATGTGGGCAACCCCTTGGCCTGGTCCAGCAACCCAGGTCCCCAACAATGAGGATCTTATGAGCTGGATCACCCTCAGGGAAACGAGCCTCATGGCCGTAGTGCCGTAACTGACACTCCCTCACAATGCAGGTAATGTGCCTCATTCAGGACTCCATGAGCATCAGCTCATTCGACACAAAGTCAAACCAACAGTACACAAGGATTCTCCGAAGAGACACAGTACCAAAGGAGTCCTGTCTTCGTCTCAGGTCACTGGATAGCGTCCATGTCTCGCAACCATATAGCAAAACAGGAAGCACCAGGACTATAAAGACTTGGACCTTCGTCCTTTTGCATAGATATCGGGAGCGCCACACACCCCTTTCCAGTGACCTCATGACCCCCCATGCTCTCCCAATCCGTCTACTGACTTCATAGGAAGAGTTACCAGAGACATGAATGTCACTGCCGAGGTAAGTAAACCTCTCAATGAGGTCAACACTCTCTTTGCAGACAGACACACTGCTGATGGCTGTGCCCAGGAGGTCATTGAAGACCTGGATCTTGGTTTTTATCCAGGACACTCGCAAGTCCAGACACTCAGACTCCTCACTCAGTCTTTCGAACGCCCCAATCAGAGCCTCCATCGACTCCGCAAAGGTCACAGAATCATCAGCAAAGTCAAGATCCGTGAACCTTTCTTCACCAACAGATGCACCACAGCTGCTGGACCCCACGACCTTTCCCAACACCCAGTCCATACAAGCATTGAACAGAGTAGGAGCAAGAACACACCCCTGACGAACCCCAGGATCAACTGGGAAAAATGCAGAGGTCCTGCCTCCACTCTGCACAGCACTCACAGTACCAGTGTACAGGCTGGCCATGATATCCAGCAACTTCGAGGAGATCCTGCGAACCCTCAGGATGTCCTACAGGGCAGGTCGACCAACTGAGTCGAACGCTTTGTGAAAATCGACAAAGGCAGCAAAGAAAAAGCTAAGGCGGGATTTAAAAGTGACCAAAGTTTGTGCTGACCTAATATGAAAAGGCAGACTACTCCATAGCTTAGGGGCAGCTACTGCAAAAGCATAGTCCCATCTAAGCTTAAGTCTTCAACTCAGAACAACCGAAAACTTTTGATCAAAGGACCTCAGTGATCGTGAAGGAGAGTAAGGATATAAGAGGTCAGTAAGATAAAATGGGGCTAAACCATTAAGGCACTTAAAAACAAACAGTAAAACTCAGACCTGTAGCAAACAGGAAGCCAGTGAAGAGAAGTTAACACTGATTCTGTTTTCATCTGCCTGTAAGAAGCCTAGCAGCAGTGTAACTGGACTAGCTGAAGATGAGCAAGAGATGACTGATTAACTCCAAAGTATAATAAGTTGCAATAGTCAAGCCGAGAAGAGACAAACGCACAAATTAGTGTTTCAAAATCATGTACAGAAAGATAGCATGTGACCTTAGTTAATACCCTGAGCTGATAGAAACAGGCTTTAACAACTGAGTTAATTTGTCTATCAAATTTGAGGGCATTATCAAAAATCACACCAAGATATTTTGCGATGGGTTTACAATAGATGGTCAAGGAGTCAAGATTAATTTCTCTAGCACAAATAAGATCAGAAGGTCCAAAACACACAATTTCTGTTTCTTTGTCATTTAGATTAAGACAATTGGGTGACATCCATGTTTTAATATCTCCCAGACATTCCACAAAAAGGTTTAAGAGAATATGTTTTGATCTGTTTCAGTGGAAAATATATCTGTGTATCATCTGCGGTAACAATGGAAAGAAATATTGTGTTTTTTAAGAATGGATCCTAAAGGCAACATGTACAGTGAAAAAAAAATAGGCCCCAGTATAGATCCTTTAGGGACCACATAGGTGATAGAGGCCGAGGATGAGGAGAAATTGCACAGGCTTATTTGAAAATCTTCTGCCTGTGAAGTATGACCTGAACCATTACAAAGCAGTTCCTTGGATACCCACAATGCTCAAGATGGGCGATAAGGATGTCACGGTCAGCTGTATCAAATGCTGCAGTTAGATCTAACAGCAACACGACAGCAGTATCCCCGGAAGTCACTTATTAAAAATGAGATAATTTAGAACCTTAGTACAGACTAAGTGCTGTGGTGTATATCAAAACCAGACTGAAATACTTCAAAAATGCTATTTACAATTAAAAACGTTTGAAGCTGTAGAAAGACAATAGTAGTAAAGAGCTACTAACCTGGGCTTCGTAGTTGTTGCTTTTGCCATTCCGACCTTCAGTTGTTTCAATAGCATCCTGTTCATGAAGATCACCACCTGTCGTCTTCTCTTCTTTGCTCCTGGTTTTTACAATGAACCTTTCATAAAACCCTTTAAGTGATTCATTTGTGTTATGCCTCTTTAATTGTAACCCACTTTAGTAGTTTGTCCCTATTTCTCCTACTGGTTGACATTTTTCCACCAATTAACTTTATTTTTCTAAGCTAGTTCAGTTATGCCACATTGAAACTGATGTTGTAGATAGTGCGGGACAGACATGCCTCCAGTTTTGAATAACACATCTGCCCTGCCACTGTTTTTACATTTAATCATAAGTAATTTTGTGTATTTAATAATTAGCATTGCTGAAAGATGGTAGTGGGTACGGGGGTGGGGGTATAGGTGATGGTCACCAATATACAATAATGGTGCTCTGGCAACTTAAATAATGATGGCTCAGTAACACATGTGTCACAACGTCTAGCTGTCAATAACTTGACAGCAGGCTTCAGAAAGTGTATAGAATGGCAGTATATGTAAATACAAACAAAATGTGAAATGGCAGCATTAATAATAGACATAGATTGACTTTCCGTGAAGGTAATGCCCATAGAACTCAACTTTT
Source organism: Erpetoichthys calabaricus (assembly GCF_900747795.2). Classification (NCBI taxonomy): domain Eukaryota; kingdom Metazoa; phylum Chordata; class Cladistia; order Polypteriformes; family Polypteridae; genus Erpetoichthys; species Erpetoichthys calabaricus. The sequence continues at coordinate 125,908,464 of NC_041394.2, forward strand.
AAGAGCAAGAAATAAAATAACCTACTGTACATGCAGGTCACTACTGGAAAATGAAATGAACTATAGGTATATCCATATTATTGCAGTGCACTTAAATAGGAGCCTCTATGAAATACTGCTCAGTCATTTAACCAACAGAAGAAGCTACCCATATGTGGTTTTAGTGCACCTCCTTTACACACATTCTAGAAAGAATCAACTGATAGATCTCAGCTGCTTACATGACATGTGAATAAAAGCATGCTGTCTGATTTTATTTTCATGTTGCATGCTTCCTGCCGCTAGGATTACAGTTCTGTCTCTTTATTACTGGTGTAGGAAGTGATCTTTCTCTAAGACTCACTTACACTTCCTCTCTCTACCTCTTTTCATTGTGCACTTCCTTGCTCACTCCATCTCTCTCTCTCTCTTTCTCTTCTGCTTACACACTTGCTCACCCCACAAATCTCATTCCTTGTCTTTCATGACTGAATTTCACAGCCAAAAGAAGCCCTGTTTAACAATGGATGACACACAGCAGAAGAATTTTGTGACCAGGGAGGACAGCGAAGGTGAAACTATGTTTACAGCCCACACATATTAAAGTTAGGAGTAGCCATCCAAAAAACTCAACAGATAAGAACTCCGTGTACAAATAAATTTCAGCACTGACATAACTCTATCAGGACAGATATAAAATCAATGCTATATTGCCTCTATTACGAGAATCTCTATATCTATAAATAATAAGTTATTTTTGCTTGTGTTTGTTCTTAATGAGCAGCTTTGTTCTTCTAGCCACATACTTGACATCTGGCACATGGATTCTTATAATATTATTAATAATAATGATAATAATAATAAATCTTTTCTATGCTCAAAGTGTGTAGTCAGGTTTTTGACAGATAGTATAACTTTGACTTCTACATTCTGACGGCAATGTTCATGGTGAAAAAATATGAGCCACATGTTTCGCAGACATTAACAAGTGCTGTCTTACCTTAATAAACTTTCATCTGGTATCAATATAAGTGTTCTGTTGCAGGTCTGTTAACTCAAGCAGTGCTTGTGGTCTGTTTTGGCTCAAGTTATGTGAAAAGTCTTTAACTTTTTCTGTAAACAGAAGTGAGTAACCCACAGATTTTATTACTAATTGTTGTGCAAGTGCAGCTTATTCACCCCAAGAACAAAGGATACATACAAAAAACTGCTTAGATATAAAATAGCCATCTTATTCATATTTTTTTTGATTCTTAAATACTTGGCTGACACCTTTGTAACAAACAGCAGCTTTCATTTCCCTTTTTCTTTTCCTGCCAAAATAGAATTATTTTTAAATATAAAGATAGTTATAAAGGTAAAGCTTCACTAAAGAAGATCCTCAGTCTAGGGGACCACATGTGGCTTACTTGTTTATTTTAAGAAGCGTGCGTATTATCTACTTTATATATATAAAATCCTGAGCCTAAAAGTGTAATGATTTTGTGCAATGTTTTTATGTCACATTTTTGTCATACTTTAAATCGGGCTTATTTTAAAACCTACATATATATGTTTGGTATCATTCTTTTCAGAATTTATCAAACTTTAATGTGGTTTTGATAGATTTTCAGATTCTTATTCCATTTTTAAATTATAAACTAAAATATCAAGAACTTAAGTCCCACGAGACAAGACTTTGTGCCAAGAGATTTAACCACGCCCGGGGCTGGAAATAAAAGACAAAGAGTAGATGACAAAGACAGCTGCTGTACAGGCTTTTAAATGTTCGAAGCACCATGTGAGATGCAGATCACGCAGCACAGCAGCAGCAGCAAGCCAGTAGCTGATCGAACAAGGACGAGGTAAATAAACAACCCATTGTATCACTGTTTAAGAGAGGGTTTCAGAGGAGTGACCATGTCTGTGTGCGTTCAGCCACCCTCTTCACAACATGAGCAGCAGAGGCGCAAAGTGGCTAGCACATAGCACAGGCCAGGGGGGTTAGCGAGCGAAGTGAGCAGGGGGTAACCCCCTAGTATATATATATATATAATATAAAACATTAGGCTGTTTAGTGTTCTGAGGCTTGAGATTGCATTGCCTGACAGAGGAGTCATGACTTGCAAGATAAAAATCAGATTTCATCTGTCTTTCACATGTCTTGGAAGATGAATGCAAAGTAGTTAGTAGAAAGAGTCACCGGTTCTTTCAGATTTCTCTTTAATGGTGTCTCCTGTCGAATTTGTGCTTGGTATTAATTGACAGTGGGTAAAGACAATAACATAGCAGAGACCCTGATGTTAGATGATGTGGCATTTTGTGGATTGAATATTGAAAATGTATCTGGTTGCCTTAGTGCCAATTTTCCTTTGTGAGCTTTACTCGTCCACTTTGTTAATCTATTATTTTTACAGTCATACATACTTCCAGACTTAATATACTGCAGCTAACGAAAGTGATGTGTTCTGCAATGGAGATTTAGATTGTTATCTTTAATGAGCCTTACAGAGGTTTGCAGCTAAGTGTGATGCAGCTCAGATGAAAATTAGTACATCCAAATCTGAGGTCATGGTCCTTTACTAGAGAAGAATGCCGATTTTTTCCGTATGCAAGAGATGAGCTGCTGCCCCAAGTTTAAGAACCTCATGGGTGTGGGTAGAAGTGATCATGAGATTGACCGACCAATTTGTGCGTTAGTTTTATGAGTGTTGTACTAGTGATGAAACAGAGCTAAGTCTGCAAATGAACCTGTATATTTACCAGTCAGGCTACATCTCCATTCTTACCTATGGTCATACAGTCTGGGTAGTGATTGCAAAAATAAAATTGCAGGTATACGCAGCTGAAAAAAGACTACTGTACAGGATTAGTGGGGACTGTCATTCTGTGATAGTGTGAAGAGCCTGGCAATATAGGAGAAACTCTTTGAGTATAACAGCTGCTTCTCTAGATCAAGAGTTGAGGTACTTTGACACTTAGGATGTTTCCTGGACAGTCTATTGAATGATGACTCAGGGACAGATACAGGATATATTGGAGGGATTATATCTCTCGACTGTCCTGGGAGCATGTAGGTATTCCCAGAAACCGATGGAAGAGGTTGCCGGAACTGTCATCAGGAAAAGCGAAAGGAATATATTAATGAAGATAAAGCAGGATCATCAAATGTTACAATATCAGGGAATTTTTATTTTTTTATTTTATGACATTATTGTTTCTTTTTGTGACTAGTGATTAATTTTATTTCAATAAAGTCAGTAAAGGTTATATTTTGTTATGAAGAAGGTAACAGGATTTTGAAAATAATGTGATTGCAAGTAGATTTTGAGTTTAAGACAGTGGGAAAATGTGGGCAAACAGGGATAACAGTTTTCACAAAATATTTAAAAAACTGTGTATTTTACCAGTGAATGATATTTTTGTTCCTTTCCATTCTCTTGCATGTTACAATCATCTGTTGCTTTTACTACCTAATAAATCAGGGGCATTTGTTATTTATCCATTTTGTGTTTTTTATATCAACATATTTTTAAAGAATACAGAGCCAGCACTGTATATAATAAAATGTAATTGTCCTATCCAATTATTTCTTCCAAAAAAAGTCGAGTTTTGAAAGTCCCCTACATCTTACTGTCTACCACACTACTTGGTAGCTTATTCCAAGTGTCTATCATTCTTTGTGTAAAGAAAAACTTCCTAATGTTTGTGTGAAATTTACCCATAACAAGTTTCCAACTGTGTCCCCGTGTTCTTGATGAACTCATTTTAAAATAACAGTCTCGATCCACTGTACTAATTCCCTTCATAATTTTAAACACTTCATTCATGTCACCTCTTAATCTTCTTTTGCTTAAACTGTATAGGCTCAGCTCTTTTAATCTTTCCTCATAATTCAACCCCTGTAGCCCTGGAATCAGCCTAGTCGCTTTTCTCTGGACCTTTTCTAGTGCTGCTATGTCCTTTTTGTAGCCTGGAGACCAAAACTGCACACAGTACTCAAGATGAGGCCTCACCAGTGCATTATAAAGGTTGAGCATAACCTCCTTGGACTTGTATTCCACACATCGTGCTATATAACCTAACATTCTGTTAGCTTTCTTAATGGCTTCTGAACACTGTCTGGAAATTGATAGCTTAGAGTCCACTATGACTCCTAAATCCTTCTCATAAGGTGAACTCTCGATTTTCAGACCGCCCATTGTGTATTCAAACCTAAAATTTTTACTTCCTATGTGTAATACTTTACATTTACTGACATTAAATTTCATCTGCCACAAATCTGCCCAAGCCTGTATGCTATCCAAGTCCTTCTGTAATGATATTACAGATTCCAAATAATCTGCTAATCCACCTATCTTGGTATCATCTGCAAACTTAAACAGCTTGTTACTTATATTCCTATCTAAATCATATATATATTAAAAATAGCAGCGGTCCTAGCACTGACCCCTGTGGAACACCACTCTTAACATCGGCCAGTTCTGGTGCGGTTCCTCGCCCCATCATCCTCTGCTTCCTGTGTCTGAGCCAATTCTGCCCCCATCTAAAAACACCACCCTGAACTCCCACAGATGGCATTAACTAAATTGCTGTATCACCTTGAAGAAGTTTTAGACATTTTGATAAACAGTGCAGGGGTGAAAAAGTGTTTAACATAATATAACATTGTTAAACTAACTGATTTAAATTCAGCATTCTGGGAGGCCACAGCCTACCTTGGCAGCATTGGGTGCAAGGCACAAACCAGCCCTGTATGGGACACCAGTCCATTACTGGGATCACACTGGGCCAATTTGGAAACACCGACATCTTCTAAATATTCTTTCACAATCTTTTGACACAGCCTGTTCTCTAGGTGAGTGGGCTTCACAGGGTTCGTACAGTAAGAATGTGTGTGTGTGTACGTTTTTGTGTCTGTATGTGCGTGCATTTGCCCTGAAAGAATTTTCCACCAAACAGTGGTTAAATAAAAACAAACAAGCTATTAAATTGTTTCAGAGTTTCAAATTTTTAACCAAAACAAGATGCCTGTAGTATTTTTAACCCACAATCAAATATTTGCTTGAGGCAGCTGCAGAGGTTATTGTGCAGTGATGGCTGAAACAAAGCCACGATTGCTTTCCATGACTGTTTCCCACAAGATGAGAAAGAAGGGGACGGTTGTCAAAAGAGTTTTGAAAATAGCAAGCTCTACTTGCTTTTATAAGATGATGGAAAATGAGATTTCACTCTTCAGTTGTTTTCATATGAGACATTTTATTAAGATGTGACCTTCTGTCTTGATATCCTGGATTTATAAAGTTGCATTTGACATTTTGTCATTGTGAGACTCTGTGCTGCATGCAGCTGCTGTACCTTCTCTCCAGTTTTAAGTACATACTGTACATATATTTCTGTCAAATTAGATTAGGGTGTAGGTATACCTAAATAACATTGCTAAACCCACTTCATTCAATTTGGTGTATAAGGGGGACAGAACACCTCCTGGCAGCATCAGGTGTTAGACAGAATTTAGCTTTCGGCAGAGCACCAATGCATTGCAGGACCCACTCAATTACAAACCCATGGGGTCAACATGGAATCACTATGTGGGAGTTAGCCGGACTATGTGGAGGAAAGCCCAAGCAGACAAACGCAGAAGGTGTGGATTGCACATTGACAACAAACAAACATGGGATTTAAAATGAGGATGATTGCACTGTAAGGCAACAGTGCTAAGTACGGTAACACCGTGCTCCCTTGTTCGTGTAATGCCTTTCAGAATATTCCTTAAAATAAATACAGGGCTATTCACAATGAAAGAGCAGATTTCAAAATTTTTTTTGAAACAAACTGTATAAGACAGAAACACATTCCGCACATCACGAGCAAGCATTGAACTTGGAATTCCTCAAACAATGGAATGGCGTGTTCTTAGACAGCGTCTGCATATGAAGCCTTACAAGATGCAATTAGTGCAGGCATTGAATCCTGATGACCATGAAATAAGGTTTGAATTTTGCACTGCAATTCTGGAGGATATGGAAGAGGATAATTTTCCCGAATGACTAATTTTTTTCGGATGAATCAACTTTCCATCTCTCTGGTAAGATTAATTGTCACAATGTTAGAATTTGGGGGTATGAAAACCCTTGCATAGTCGTCAAACATGAAAGAGACTCACCGAAGATAAATGTGTTTTGTGCCATTTCTGCAAGCAAAGTTTATGGACTTCTCATTTTTGCAGTGCAAACTGTGACTGGATTTTCATACCAGGCCATGCTACAAAACTGGTTGTTTCCCCAACTTCAAGAAGATTCGAATGACTTAATTTTCATGCAAGATGGTGCCCCACCTCATTGCCACTTGGAGGTCCGTTGTTACCTGAACGACACCATTCCAGGACGATAGATTGGAAGAGGTGGACAACAAGATCTTGCTCATCGTCTATGGCCTCCCAGGTCCCCAGACCTTACCCCCTGCGATTTTTATCTATGGGGGTACATTAAAGAAAGAGTGCTTGTTTCACCTATGCCCGTTAATCTTCAAGGTTTGCAACATCGAATTGAGGAAGCTGTGAATTCAGTAACTAGGGACCAGTTGACTTGCGTGTCACAAGAAATGGTCTACCATTTTGATGCTTGTCACTCTACACATGGTGCTCATGTTGAGTGCATGCAACCTCAAGGACCATAGGACCAAACTTTGAACTTTCCTCTATCCAGTGATGTGTGGAATGTGTTTCTGTTTTATACAGTTTGTTTGAAACATATTTTTGACATCTGCTCTTTCATTTCGAATAGCCCTTGTCACAGATGCGTGTTTAGGAGACAACTAAAGGGCCTGAGTACATGTGATTCCATGCCGGACCAGGGGATGGCGAAGTGCACTAATTCTCCCTCTCGATCTTTTGCAGACTATTCTAGGGAAATCCCGACCGGCTCTGAGGGAAGCCAATGACATCACTTCCGGTTCCGGTCCTGATGACATCACTTCCTCTACTCGCCTTTAAAGCTGCCATCTTGTGTATAATGAGTTAGTTCTGTTTTGGACTCTGTTGTGTGAACATGTCTGTTCTTTGGAATCAATTTTGCAGCCGGGAAAAATTATACGGGTGGCTGCCCCAAACCTTCTCAGCGTCTTATGGTTGTTTTTGTGACACCCTGTATAATGTCATCTGAAGAAAGTTATTTGACATTCTGTACACTTTACTTTCTGTTAAGTCTTGAAGATGTACAGTGCCTATAAAAAGTTTTCACCCTCTTGGAAATTTTCACATTTTATTATTATAAAGCATTGAACCACAGTGGATCTAATTTGGCTTTTTTTGACAACGATTAACAGAAAAAAGAATCTTCAATCTCAAATTGAAATCAGGTCTTTGCAAAGTGGTCTTTAAAAATATAAAACAAAATAGAATGAATTGCCCAAGTATTCAACTCAGTATTCAACACCTTTGGTAGCCATTTCACTCTTGAGTCTGGGTGGTCAAATCTCAGTTAGCATTGCAACCCCTTGACTACAAACAGGTCATCTTCTTTGAACTAATTATGTGCCCTGTGTTGGCTGGAATTGGCTCCAGCAGACCACCCCATGACCCTATGTTAGGATATAGCAGGCTAGATAATGACTGACTGACTATTTGTAGTTTAATGGAATGTATTTTAGATCCCTTTGCAGAAGTGGTTTCACTTTTACATTGAAGTCTTTTTCTGTTGATCAGTATCAGAAAGCAAGATTAAATCCATTGTGACTCAATGTGAAAAATTGCAGGGGTGTGAATACTTTTATAGGTAACATCAAAAGAGCTAGCCTTGTCGATTACCCTTAAGAACACAATCCCAGCTGAGAGCTGATCAATCCGTGAATTTTAGCAACAACTTTTTAAAAAGTTATATCTTCTCCTCGTCAGAATATGAAAGCATTAATCGAATTACATCACATTCTTAAACTCTGTGTGACCAGAAGGTGGTGCTCACACAGACCCCCAAGCTCAAAGAATACCTAAGAAAAACAATGCAAGTGATTTATTGTAACAAAAAAAAAAGTACAGGAGGCTACAGGGGTTAAATAAGTACAGAAGCCGAGAGAGGACATGCAATATCGTTATTTTTTAAAATTGTTTCCTCAAGAAAACTAATTTTATTGAGATCTCGACAAAACAAAAGAGTCTTGTTTTCTTGAAATTATGAAATAATTGTATCTAATGTTTAATGTTTAGCTTATTGAAGCCACGTCCAGTTTAAAATGGCAGAAGAGCAGAACTGTATTGATCAGCATGTCACATTTTAGTTCAATCAAGGGCTGACACAGGCTGAAATATGTTTATGCCTTAGTTTAGAAAATAATAACATTAGTGTCCGTCATTTAAGAAGACGGTTAGCAAGACTTCAGCTGTATAGGCATCACAATCTAAGCGAGCTTGATGCCAGGAGCAAAGGTTAAGTTTCATTTTCTCAAGATCGCGATAAAATTATTCCATTATTTTCTTGAGATCTCGATAAAATTAATCTGTTATCTCGAGGAGACAATTAAAAAAAATAGCGATATTGCACGTCCTCTCTCGGCTTCCGTAAATTAAGGAAAAAGAAGAATAAAATCTTTCCTGTCTCCCCTGTCCAACCCTTTCATCTGTCTTCTTTTTTGGAACTCTCATTTTCATAGCAGCCTACACTCTTTTTGATTCTAATGTCAAACATGCTTTTGTTCAATCTGAATCCCAACTACCAACACTTCCAATGTCAGGAAACAGCAAGGTAGCGCCTGGGCTCATCTTTGCAGAACTCCTCATAGTAGCCACAAGGGTCCCTATATTCCTGGGTTCCATCCTTCCAGTATTGGTACAGACAAACACTCAAAAATCTCAATGCTGCCACAGAATGCTTTTTTAGTCTTTGGGCATATCCTCTGTCACCTTCTGGTGCCTTGAACTTACATTGGTGCTAGAGAAGTCACTTGCTGTGGGGCTCCACATACAGTACTGGACATATTATCCCCTATCAGCAGTGGCCAGTGTACCTGCCACCTGGGCATTCTTCAATCCAACTCTTGTGTTGTATCTGCATTCCCTGCACAGCCCCTTTTAATTCCAGTTAAGCCACTTTGTTGTCATTGGGCATCAAAAACTATTCTAGCCTCACTGGTGAAAGACAGGATTGAACCTGTGATGTGTCACAAATCTAATGGGAGAATTTAGAAACACCAATTAATCTACCACTTACATTTGGAATGAAGGAAGAAAACTAAAAACCCATGGAGGCTCAAACAGAACATGCAGATTCTTGATAGACAGTGACAGGGTGCTGGATTCAAACAAAGGATGCTCTTCAATGAGGTATAAGCATTGCAAGAGATGACCGGCAGCTCAACCGGGCCGAGATGCCTCTGAGATGGAATAATGGGGTAAGGCAGGATAATGCCTCCCCCAAGATGCTAGATGGTAGCTTTCCCAGACTGCAGCGGCACCCCGGATTCCCACAGGGCACTATGGGACATGGAGTTCGGCAACACAGCCCTGCTGGGTACTGTGAGTGCCACCAGGGGACACTGTGGGAAGATCGTGGGAGACTAAGTTCTCACCTAGCCTGGAAGTACTAGTGGATCACGAGGATGGAAACCCCAAAGTACCTCCAGGCTGATTAAAAACTTGAATTCTCTGTCTGACCTGGAAGTGCTGGCGGGTCACATGGACAGAAGAACAGAAGCACTTCCAGATCAAGAACTATATAAACAACTGCAGAACACCCAGCAAGCAAGCCAGAGTATGGTGGAGGTGGACAAAGCTTGCTGGGAGGTGTGGATGAGATAGAGAGAATTGTGTTTATTATTTGATTACTTGCCTGTTTATTGGTGGCTGTGGTGCTTAGCGGCACTGTACAAGAAGAAAAAAGAATTTAAATACTTCTTGTTGCTTTTACCTGGTGTCCTGAGTGTCTCTCTGTTGGGTTTAAAGGGGCAGCAGTGCCACCTAGCGTTCACAGCACTAATCACTTTGCTGTCTGTGCCCACTAACAAATAATTAATTTAGTATTTATTACTACTGTTCTTTGGTTTATGCCTTTACTTGGGTGACATATGACATTAGGATAGATCACAAATGCTCACATATACTATATAGTGTTCAAAATTAGAACAGGTTAGTACATTAGGCAGGGTAAGTTACAGGTATTACTGATGGTTACAAAGTGAGTGGAGTGAAAGACTGAACCATGAAACCTGCAATGTAAGGTACAGAATCTTAGTCACTACACCACACTGCCTAAAGTCAGGACAGAAACTGTTCAGTTGTGGTATTTATTAAAGTATGTTAAAGTTATTAACATGATATTGTCAGACATGTGTGTCTGTGGATCTGCTCACAGACTCTGTCAAGGTATGTAATGACCCGCCGAACCAGAAGAGGGTGCTGCTGCTAACTCTTTCTTCTTCTTTTCTTCCCACAGCACTGAGAAACCGCCACCCATTCCAGTCCCATGAGAGTAAAGCCACTGGACTCCCAAAAAGAGGCTTCATTTTCCTGAGGAACATACTGCTAGTTGGACTTCCCCAAAGTGACTATAAGAGATGAAGCTCTGTTACTTTTTATTTACTCTTTTCCTAAGCACCAAAGCTAGGGCAGAATAACATCACGACAGGGCTCATTTCCATTTATTTTGCCTTTTTATTAAATGGGACAACCCAGTTGGCCCACCAAATCATCATACATTCATTTGTCTTTCTTGCACCCAGTAATAGTATATAAGCATTTGCCATGTGAAATTGTGTCTTAAAGTAAAGAGCTTTCTATGAATTTAAAATAATATCTCGCCCACACTGTTGCTTTACAATGGAAAATGGTGGAAAAGCTTAAAAACTTAGCAAACAGATCCATTTTTCAAGCTAACACAGTATTGATGTACAGATTGCGTGTTTCCAACACATCCACAAATCTGGATGATTACATATAGGACAGATTGCAAACACCATACAATAGACACCCTTGCTGGAACTGCTGTGAGATGGGATCACTATGGGTTGCACCTTTGTTCTGTAGTCTACATTATTAGTAACTCATGGGCAGAGTTTGACATTTAAGCCAGGGGGTGCCAGACAAACCGTATTTTTATTCTCAACTGTAATACCACCAAGTTACATCACATCCCATGTTTGAATATGGTAATTCTCTTACTTCAATGTAACTTACATTAACGCATTTAGAACTGAAAAAGTACACAAATACAGTCAACAACATTTAAATGACTGACAGCATTGCTTTTTTAGATTTGTCCACCTATTTTAATTTTATCAAAATAAGCACTTTCTCATTATAACAAGTTAGAAAATGTATGCAGGGCGTAACATATGGCTTCAACTTGATTTGAAAGTTGGAGTTATTTCTGCTATTTCTTTGCTTTATTAAAAAGACAGATGACACATTTTTGTTTTTTTAAATATTTTGTCATAGTGGTATGTGTTATGTATGATGAAGGTTTGCTCAAACCGCCATGCCGTTGTTGGTACAGGCAGGCATAAATGTTAGGCACACATACTATCATTTCGATTGCTCATTCTGAATTGCTCTGTTTTGTCAACAGAAGCATCTTGGATATGTGAAAGGGGAAAATACTGTAGCCAAAATATATAGGCGGAAGTGACTTCTCTGAAGCTAAATATGAAACAATGAATTAATCTGTAATTGAAATTCTACAGCATATTTCTCTGAGTGATGTAAGGATAGGGGACATGTGAGAGGGAGTTGCTTTGGATAGGACAGATTATATCATTTGTTTATCCATCCATTCACCCTCTACATCTGCTTATCCAGGGTAGCGAGCAAGCTGGAGCCTATCCCAGTAAACAATGTACACATGCAGGGACAACCTCAGGACAGGGTGGCAACCCACAGCAGGATGCCCACACACATACTGCCAATTCACCTAACATGCATGCCTTTGGACTGTGGGACGAAACAAGGACACACCATCGTGGACCCATGTGCAAACTCCATGCAGGCAGCACCCGGAGCATGACCGCTAGACTCCTTAATATGACACAGCAGCACTAACACTGCATCTCCATGTGGCGTATTCATTGATTATTAAGATATTTATATTGACTGTGGCTTTAAAAAATATGAGGAAAAAAATACTCTTTATATGAGACTTATTTTAGTAACATATTGCATCCAGGAACACCTGGAAACCCCTTAAAATCTGCCTGAACAATCATATGCGTTTGAAAATCTTTGGGTGATTGGATAGTTTAATGTAAACAGTTTCATAAATAAAATAAAATAAGACATTGATGTAACAAGTCTGATTAAATGTTTCAATCAATAATTCATTTTCATGTCTCTCATATTGCAATATAAAGTCACTGGGGGCCAGATATGGATGATGTGGTGCCACAGACCACTACACTCCATGTCCTTCTATAGCCTGTAAATGATTAGATCACTTACACAAAACTCTGGGCTGCCACACTTAAAAGGATTATGTAGTCACCAATGCTTCCACTCAGGGACCACCTGATGTCTAGAGGAGTTACCTTTCAAAAGGCCACATTGTCCCCTATCTTGCATTACATATGCTGTTATTTATATTAGCCATGTCTATCTCTTTCTGACAATTTTTCAATCTCAACCTATCTTCAGGGTCAGGATGGTGAGGTATCCCTAGCACTTTCTCATTTCCTAGTCTTGAATAATAAGATCATATTGCATTTCCTTCTGGGTTACAATTGTCTTTCCTTTGTAGTGGTGTCCCTCCCTTCCTAGACCCCTGCTACACTTACATTGCCTGTCACCTTTAATTGTACTCTTCCAAACGAAACTGGAGGGCAAACATGCCTCATCATTTCTGGTAGATGGTTCTCATCTCTGTCGCAGGTCACCTTTTTTTTTTACTTTGAAACAACTTGCTAGCTAGGAAGCCCTTCAGCTAGCATACAGACCTGATAACAATAATAAAATATTCAAAATAATTAATATTACATAAGATGTAGTTTATTTTTCATAAACCTTCAATTTCACCTCTCAGCTAAAACACAATATTGTACTAATTATTTCAATATCATCTGAATCATTGTGTTCCTGCTGTATACAATCAATTATACATGTTTAAAGTCCAACATCATACTGTAGGTGTTAACCGTTTATAAAATACTTCAGCAGAAATTGAAGTAGAAGGTTACAGCCTAGGTGATTAAGTGTTTCAAATGAATACACTGTCACCATAATTGATCATATCATAAATCAAGGCTTATGGATCACAGGGCCTGGGAGGAGGGAGTGTCCATCTTCAAGAAATTCAGTAAAGAAAAAAGGCATATAATCAAACAAAGAATATGTTTTTCAATCAGACCAGCTCAGACCAAATCTATAGTAGCTCTCTATACTGACATAGAATTGCACAACTTCCACAAGGTGGTACAGAACAAAGGTCTTCACTATGGATCAAGAAAGGAAAATAGTTGTCATAGTTATTGCCCATAATGATATAAGATTAAGGGAAGTTCAGCAAGATATTAGAGAAGATGGAGCAGCACTCAAAAATGTAAATGCAATGTGTTCGGCTACTTATGATAGTTGGATGAGGGTCAACCAGATCCACATATGTTATCAAAAAGTCAGAGTTTTATTCTGTGGTCTACTTTATGGTTTTCTCTTGTCATTGTCTGATATTTTTCAAATTCACAAAACCAAATGAATCTCCCTATCTTCTTCTTTTTCTTCTTCCTTTCCCACTTCTACGTGCGGTTGATGTGCTTGAACAACCCTCTCTAATTAGATCTTGCACCTCCTCGCCATTCCAGCCCTTTTCCTTTGGATCTTCTTTTAATTTATCCATCCACCTCCATTTTGGCCTCCTTGCTTTCTCATCCCCTGTACTTCCATTCCCATCACTCTTTTGCACACATATTCATTGTCTCTCCTCATCACATGTCCATACCACTTCATCCTGCTTTCCTGTACTTCTAACATATCTCTCCCACTTTTGTTGAATGTCTTATTGTCTCATTTCTTTTTCTGTCCTTTTTTGGTTTTAATTATTTACCATTCGAAAAAGATTATGAAAATATTCGTAATGCTGGGCCACCTTAATTTTACTCGCACCACCACATCACTGCGTTAATTGTGCTCCAATCTCGCAGATGGCACCTTAACCCACTTTTATTAGCAGACGAGAACTTTACAGAATTTATATCAAAACAAATCAGTTTTTTTCTAGAGACAAATATATCCTCAGAGGTCTCTGCAGGGACACTCTGGGAAACCCTGATGGCCTTCTTAATAGGACAGATTATCTCATATCTTTCCCACAGAAATAAACTGGAAAGCAAGCAGGTATCAAAGCTAACCAACGAAATTACTAGAATAGATGAAGAACACGCCAGGTGAGGCTCTTCATAGGAAAAGGCAGGCTCTGCATTCAGAGCTCAACCTCTTAACAACTAAAGAAACTGAACAACTCATTTTTAAATCAAGACATCATTACTATGAACATGGAGAGAACGCTAATAAGCTCTTAGCTCAACAAATCCACAAGCAAGAAGTTCACAATGCAATCCCAGCAATTACCAACACAAACAGAGACATAATCATTGACCATAAAAATATAATGCACACATTTAGAGACTACTATAAATTGTTATATTCTACTGAGTTTAAAGAAGACAAGACAAAATTTAATGCATTTCTGGATGCATTACAGATACCACAAATAGATACTCTTAGTACAGAGGAATTGGATACACCTCTAGCGCTACCAGAATTACTAGATGCCATAAAGTCACTTCAGAGTGGGAAAGCAGCAGGCCCCAATGGCTACCCTGCCAAATTTTATAAGAAGTTCTCCACTCAGCTAGCTCCCCTTCTATTAGCAACATTAACAGAAGCTAGAGACAATAAAATTCTACCTCAAACTTTTCGTCAAGCATCAATCACTGTCTTTCCTAACCAAAATAAGGATGTATTACAATGTGCATCATACAGACCAATTTCACTTCTGAATAATGATGTTAAAATACTCTCCAAAGTCATGGCTAGAAGGATGAAGAAAGTGCTGCCTTCAGTAATATCACAAGATCATACTGGATTTATTAAAGGCCAACATGTAACGTCCAATCTTCGATGCCTGTTTAATGTAATATACTCACCCGCAAAGTCAAATATCCCAGAGATTTTATTATCCTTGGATGCAGAAAAAGCATTTGATATAATTGAATGGAACTACCTTTTCACTACATTGGAGAAATTTGGGTTTGGCCCAGACATTTGTGCATGGATTAAACTACTGTATACCAATACAGAAGCTTCAGTTTGTATTAACAACATTAATTCAGACTACTTTAAACTAGAACGTGGTACCAGACAAGGATGCCCCTTGTCACCGCTACTTTTTGCAATCACCTTTGAGCCACTGGCAGTTCAATTTCGAAATGCTTATGAGATAAAGGGGATTATCAGAGAAGGACTTGAACAGAAAATTTCTTTATATGCAGATGATATGGTACTGTATATATCAGACCCACAAAATACTGTGCCTACAGTCCTAACAGCTCTAACAGAATTCCAAAAGATTTCTGGTCTCAGAATTAATTTGACTAAAAGTGTGCTCTTTCCAGTGAATTCTCAAGCACACAATATTAGATTGGACATCTTCCTTTTTATCATCGCAGATCAGTTCAAATATCTAGGGGTAAACATCACAAGTGAACATAAAGCTCTTTATCAACAAAATTTTGCTGTCTGTATGGAAAAAATCAAGCAAGACTTGCATAGACGGTCAACCCTTCATCTCACTTTAGCTGGAAGAATTAACATTGTTAAGATGAATATCCTCCCTAAGCTTCTCTTTTATTTCAAAATATTCCAATATACATCAATAAATCGTTATTTAAGAAATTAGATTCAACCATAACCAAATTTATTTGGAATTCAAAACATCCACGTATCCAAAGAGCGACCCTACAAAGACCAAAGGCAGAAGGTGGCATGGCTCTACCTAACTTTCAATTTTACTACAGGGCAGCAAACATACAACATATTAAAACCTGGATATTGACACAAATAGATGAACATATGCAAGCTTGTCTGCAATAGAAATAGAATCCTGCAGTTCATCTTTATATTCCTTGCTTTGCGCCCCAATAAATGCAAATTATCACCAATATACCAATAACCCATTAGTGCTTCACTCACTCAGAATATGGAACCAATGTAGGAAACATTTTAAGATAGAGAATCTTTTATTGGTGGCACCACTGCACGAGAACCACCTTTTTCAACCAACGCAAACATATGCAGTTTTTAATGTCTGGAAAACATTTGGGATTAAATCACTTAGAGATCTGTACATAGACAATGTCTTTGCATCCTATGAACAATTACATTCTAAATTTAATTTTCCAGCAACACATTTCTTTCACTATCTTCAAATTAGAAACTTTGTTAAACAGAACCTGCCCAATTTCCCTCATCTCCCACCTCCCTCTATGCTGGAAAAAATACTCATCAGTTTCAAGGACTTAGACAGCATTTCTGCAATATATAAAACCATTTTACAGTCCCTCCTTTTCAAAGATCCAAGAGGACAATAGGAAAAGGATCTCTCCCTCAACATATCAGAAAAGGAGTGGAAGATAGCAATACAGAGAATTCACTCGAGCTCCATATGTGCAAAGCATACAATTATTCAACTAAACATTATATATCGAGCACATCTGTCTCGCTTAAAATTATCCAAAATGTTTCCAGGGGAGGATCCAACCTGTGAACACTGCAATCAAGATCCAGCCTCACTGGGTCACATGTTCTGGGCCTGCACCAAACTAACATCATTTTGGACCAAGATTTTTAAATGCCTTTCAGACAGCCTTGGTGTCACAATCCCTCCTAATCCACTAACAGCTGTATTTGGTGTACTTCCAGAGGGGCTTAAAGTGGAGAAGGACAAACAAACTGTAATTGCCTTTACTACACTATTGGCAAATAAACGTATCTTGCTCAACTGGAAGAATCCTAACTCTCCCCTTTTAAGTCAATGGGTAACTGATGTTATATATTATTTGAAATTGGAAAAAATAAAATTCTCATTTAGAGGATCTGTGCAGAAATTTTTCCAAACCTGGCAGGATCTAATCAATAACATTTTAGAATTAGCTTTTAAAGCACTGAGGAAGCAGATTCTCTCCCTTTTTTTTTTGTCTTCTCCATTTATCTATATTCACTTATTACTCTATCTATTTGCTTATTTTTACTAGGTTTAAATTTTATTCTGCTGGCCATGCTCTCTTTCTCAGTGGTGGAGGTTGATTTGTTTTCAGTCCGATTCTTGTAAAATTGATGTATTTGTATGGAATGTTTATTGTGTGATTTCAATAAAATCAATAAAAATTAAAAAAAAATTAATAATAATAATTGTGCTTCAATAGCTTCATTGTTTAGCAAATGTGTCAATCGGCCACATGCAGGCAGCCTTCTATTCCATCCTCCACCGAGGTAGCTGAAGTCAACCACAAAATTCTCACAGCTGTCTGTTTATCTGGGAGGGAGATGTCTTGAATTGTATAAGAAAATAATATGTCGTTATTTGAAGTACTTACGTTACATGTGTTTTTCATGTATACAACGATCTGTATAAATGTAGGATGCCACTTTGAGAATGTTCCTGTCATCACAACAAACCTGATTTTTTCGGAAACCTGGACTCACCTTCTTCTCTCTTATGCAGGTTGGTGACCCACAGATCACAAGTTGTACCAGGATTGGAGTCTTACACAATGGATCTCCAACAGGAGCAAAATATTTTCTTCCACTGGATCCAAATGAGGCTCCTTCAGATGACCTGGCATGTTTCCTATTCTGTTTTGAACGCATGGCCATGTTTATGTTCTGGAACAGGGGAAGCTGGGTAGCTACTATATCTTGGCCCCTTTTTTGACCAGCAAGGCACTACAGGTTATGAAAAGCCTTCCTCCAGAGAAACTTGTTTATTGTGATTTCCTGAAGCAGCAAATCCTTCTTCATATGGCTATGACCTACTTGGCCAGGGAGCGCAAGTTCAAGCCTTGGCAAATCGATCCCGATTGCCCTATCTGGGGACAGGTGCAGGACTTAGTAGACCTTATCCAAAGCTGGTTCTATGGGGACACCTTCGAGTGCATTGTGGAAAAGCTCACTATTGACACTGTGTTGTCTGGGATAAGTGCAGACCTATGTGATGAGATGATTCGAAGTGATGTCAAAACTCTGTTGGATTTGAACCGCAGATTGTACGGGCTACCCTAGTCTGGCTCCGACTCCTGAACAACCGGCACATCCCTACACTGCTGGCGAGGACTCTCCAACCAGCCCCACACGCAGAAGATGCCATCGAGGAAATTCTGTAGCTGGGACCGACCACAAATGCTTTTGCTGTGACAGGTCCAGATATCTTGCTAGGGAGTTTTGTTTCCCACCTGCTCAGTCCCTGGAGAGTGGCTTGGCTGAGGTCTGTTGCTCTTAGGCCAAGTTCTTGGAAAATGGTAACTTTAAGATCTTGATTGGCTTAGCTGGGCATGAGGTCCCAGACCTGTTGGACTCAGGTAGTAAACTCTGCATAATCTGATGCGACTTGTACCCTGCACAAGCACAGAGTGTGTAAACATTTCCTATATTCATGGCAATGTTGAGGAGTATGAAATTGCTATACCCACTGAAATATAAGGGAAGGAATTTTAAAGTTTGGACTGCCATTTCGGACTCTTCATTCTTGCCTTTCTTACTTAGGAGGAGGAATGCCCCATTCTCACAGGTCTTGGCAGCCTGCAAAACACCTCTTTCTTTAGTGAAAGAGAGAATCTTGCCACTTATAAGGTTGGCTAGGAAGCCATCTTGGAGATTGAACCTGATTTGGCCAGTGAGGATGGGCACAATCCCTCATTTGAGTTTCTGGGACAGTTGGAGGATGCTTTGCCTCTCCAGATGGGGCTGCTGCTTTGGGCTCTGGGGAAGCATTGGCTAGGGAAGCAGGGGCTGACACCCAGAGTTGGGGGTTATTGTGCTGGGCTCTGGGACACAAGGGCTGATACAGAGACCAAGTTTATACACCTGCAGCAAGTTGACCACAGCTTAGATTTTGCATTTGAACAAACACATGTCGCAGGTGATTATTACTATGAGGAACGGGAAGGCTCTAGTTTTAAAACTCTGCACTTTTTAATTGAAAATGGCTTCTTGTATTGGGTGTTCTCTGTTCACGTTAGGGGCGGACTGATTGAGCAGTTGGTAGTCCTGTGTGGGCACAGATATACAGTGTTGAAAATTTCTCACACCCATGTTTTGGGGGGTCATCTTGGCATGGAAAAGATGAGGGATCTGTTTTGAAATGTTTTTATTGGCTGAATATGGACAGAGATGTAGAGCAATTTTATAAGCGTTGCCCCGACTGCCAAGTTGTTTCTGCTTACCGATGCCTATTTTGGATGTCCCTTTCCAGAGAGTTGAATTAGACATTGTTGGTCCACTTCCCAAGATTAAGAATGGTTATCAGTAAATACTCATGCTGATTGATTATGCAATGAGATATCCCAAAGTGGTTGCTCTGCGAAAGGCTAACAGCCAGGCTGTTACTTAAGGCCCTTTCAGAAGTGTTCGCTCATATTGGCATTCCATGTGAGATTTTAACCAACCAGGATACGCCCTTTACTTCCTGCATCATGAAACAGCTATGTGAGAGCCGTGCAATTAAACATTTGAGTGCCACTGTTTATCATCCTCAAACAAATGTCCTGACGGAGCAATTTAATAGGACATCAAAACAGATGATTTGGCCTGTGGCTCATGATGACTCGACCTTCTGAGAAACATTCTCCTGTTCACTGTTTGGGAATCTCCTCAGGCATCTACTGGCTTAAGCCTATTTGAACTATTATTTGGCAGGAGGCCACAAAAGGTATTGGACATTTTTTAGGAAGAATGGATGAGGGTTCGCATTGACACTCATGGGGCAAAATTTGTTGATCATGTCACTTTTCTCCAAAAACATATTTCTAAATTGTCATCCATTGCTATGGATCATTAGAATGGGAGGCCCAGAATCATAATTATGATAGAAAAAGCAAACTTTATTAATTCAAAAAGGGTGATCAGGTTTTAGGTTTGATCCCATCTGAACCACATAAGTTTCTGGCGATGCAATGGTGGAGGAACAAATGAGACCTGTGAAGTGTAAAGTTAGGATTCCCGGCCGACGCAAGCCCATACACATCCTACATGTTAATCTTTTGAAGGAATGGCACGAGCCGAATGAGGTGTTGGCCACCACAGCTGCAGTCTCTCAGAGTGAGGTTGCTCTTGGTGATGATTTGATAGATACTCAAAAGGCTGAGTTACTGTCCCTGATCAAAAGAAACTCTGATGTCTTTTCATCCATGCCTGGTTGGACTGAATTGCTGAACACAAGATTGTGTATCATATTCCAGAAAATACAAGGATGGTGATATGTGAGGAGGTGAAACAGATGCTCAATTTGGGGTGGATTTGCAAGAGCAAAAGTGAATGGTGCATTCCAGTTGTTGTGGTTCCTAAATCAGATGGCTTAATTTGGCTTTGAATAGATTTTTGGTGCTTGAAATTGATTTCCAAATTTGGCATGTATTGATGACTTACTGGAGAAGCTTGGGCAAGCCTTGTATATTTCTACCCTGGATCTCACAAAGGGGTACTGGCAAGTGCTGTTGGAGGAATCCATCTGCAAGAAGATCACATTCGCCACCCTGGACTGGTTGTTCGACTTCACCAGAATCCCATTTGGCCTTTCAGAAGTTGATGGATCAGATTCTGTGACTCCATTCCATGTATGCTAGGGCATCTCGATGACTTAGTCATTTTCAGTAATGAATGGTTGCATCTCAACCACCTGCAAGCAGCGCTTGATAGTTTGAGGCTTTCTGGGTTGACAGCTAAATCTAAGAAGTGTAAAATTGTGTATGTCTGAAATGCATTAATTGGGGTATTCTATGGGGAACAGTTTGATTACACCTTTATTGGACAAGGTGGGTGCAGTGCTTGCATATCTAGATCCGATGATGCAGAAGCAAGTTTGTGATTTCCTTCAAACTCTTACAGGGGATTTATTCTGAATTTTGCACACAGAATCACTCCTTTCACTGACTTGACGGTGGGCAGAAAGAACCACAGTATTATCTAGACCTGTTATTGTGAAAGGTCCTTCTCTGACTTAAAGAGTGCTTGTCTTCATTCTCAGTTCTGTAGAATCTACACTTTTCTAAGGCATTCCTTCTACAGACAGATGCAAGTGTGTTTGGTGTGGGGGCTGTATTCACTCAGAGTTTCGACAGGGAAGAACGTCCCATCATGTTTCTGATCAAGAAACTGCTTCCCATGGAACATAATGCCTTGACAATCAAGAAAGAATGTTTAGCAGTCAGGTGGGCAGTGGAGGCGCTTTACTACTTCTTTGGAATAGGCAGTATAACCTGGATGTCTGATCATTTGATTTTGATATTTGCCATCATCCTGGTTCGGCACACGTCAGTGCTAATGTCCTCTTGAGTCTGACCGAGTCTGGCTTACACGGTAACTCTGTTAACACAGGCAGTGAGTGGTTGTCCACCACCGGTGCAACTGAAAATTTGCAGGCTCACCGCATAATATGTTTATTGCCCAATGGTTGTTGCAAGGAACAGTTAAAACTGGCCACTGACTTGGCCTTGCACTCGCTTTCTATCTCTATTGTGCAGGAAGGCTATCTGTTCTTTTGATCTGAGAAGGGAGTGAATGCAGGATGATGTCACTATCACTACTTGTGTACTGCGTGTATTTGAGTGACAGCTCCCATTTTAATAAATGTTTTGAGAATGTTCCTGTCTTCACAACAATAAAGCTGATTTTTTTGGTAACTTGGAACCACCTCCTTCTCTCTTGTGCAAGTAGATGACCCACACATCACAGACTATTATTACTTTTACATAGAGTGAGGAATCTTTAGGCAATGGTGACTGTATATACTTTAGTGTACATGATTAATACTGTTTTCAGTCTTATTAAAATCTGTTATATGGCTAAGCAACCTAATTGAATAGAATTAGAGCTGATGTGCTAGCCTAAGATGGGAATAGAAGCGATATCCCAAAATGTGGTGGGGCATAAATTAAAGAAAGAGCCTTCTAACACTAAACATCTGCTTGCTTTTGTGGATGTATTCTTCAATAGCCTTTTGTCCTTTAAGGAGTTAGAGCAGATCAGGGGTATCTTGTCAAGCTCATGTGTTATGTTCATTTTCACCAATATGTTTTAATTAAGTGAATTACGGTGAATGACAGGATGATGAGAATGTTTCATCCATTCTACTTTCACTTACTAAACTCCACTAAATTTTATAGAAGATTGAAGGTTTACAAGTAATGACCTCCAAATAGATGTTAATGTTGAAGACATTTAAAAATGTCAATGTGAGGTAGGGAAAATATAATACAATTGTTTGCATTTTTTCACTCATTAAGCTGATATGGAATGATAGTAAAAAGAAGGCACAACCTGTCGGTGATAAGAAACAATATACTTTATGGCATTTCCTGTACTCTAGAAGTGCTTTGCTTTCAAATTTTTACTTGCGCCAGATAGATAGATAGATAGATAGATAGATAGATAGATAGATAGATAGATAGATAGATAGATAGATAGATAGATAGATAGATAGATCGAAGAAAGAAAGAAAGAAAGAAAGAAAGAAAGAAAGAAAGAAAGAAAGAAAGAAAGAAAGAAAGAAAGAAAGAAAGAAAGAAACTTATCTTCAGTTTAAATAGCCTGGCTCATCAAAAAAAAAAACCTTAAACAGGATACTTCAGAAGCAAGCTCGTAAAACGTGCTCAATGTTAAGTGTTTTAGGAGGCGAGCTTGTAAACTTAGTCATAAGTGCTCAGTAAAGCGTGAATTAATACTTGCTCCTCTTTCCATTGACTTACTCACTCTGTTTCCCAGAAATGATCTTTGCATTTTAAAAGTTGTGAACGAGCCGCGACAGGTCTAATGTCACCAAAGCAGCGACTTCTTGCGCTCCCAGAGTGTCTGTCGGCGTGTACGCGTTTAACAATAGCAGAACATTAAATGGAAACAAATAAATAAGCATATAAATTTGAGCTGGCATATGTCCAGGTGTTTTACCTTTGCTTGCGTGAGCAAATGCCTATAGTGCGTAAATGGTTCAAAGATACGTAGTAAGCATCATTGTTGCGTAATGGGGCTGCTGAGCGCCAGCGCGTGTTTTACCAGTTCAAGTCAGTAAGGCTGTCAGATGTTTGCAGACGTGATAGCAGTCACGGATTCCTCCTTACGTGCACGATGTCTCCACCCAATTTGGTGTCCTTAAATTCTAAAAAAAAATCACTGCCTGCAGCTGAGACTAACATATTCGGAATTTACATACAAGTCTTCCGATTTTCGTCACACTTTTAAGTCAGTTCTTTCGAGCACAGAAGTGATTAAAAAAAATCTCAGCGGATTGATAGGAACAACAGCAACAAAAACAGCAGTACTACTACTACTACTACTACTGCTACTACTACTAATAATAATAATAATAATAATAATAATAATAATAAGAAGAAGAAGAAGAAGAAGAAGAAGAAGAAGAAGAAGAAGAAGAAAACATTAATAATGATATATTAATGTGAATGACCCTTGGTATTCAAAATGTAGAGCTGCTTAATGCAATTGTTTAATGTTTCCTCTTTTTTTCCTTGTTATCACTGAAAGATGTCACAGACCTTTGCATCCATCCGTCCATCCGTTCTTTTTTTTAACATATTAACTGCCAACTACAAGTAGGAGCACTTTTCTGTATTAACAACTAGTCAACTCGAATTTTAAAGGAAATACGTTTTTGTTGTGGGTTTTGCTCAATGACAGAGTGCATTTAATTAGCATATTAAAATTACACTCTGATAATTACATTGACTTCAGAAATAAATTTACCTATTGTCACTGTGACAGTCAACGTGTTAAATGATTTGTATCCATGGCAAGGTTTCAGGGTAGCTAGTGCCTATTCTAGAAGTCATGAGGCGCTAGACATGAACAACACCTGAACAGGATGCCAGTTTACCTTAGGGTGAACACACACACATACACACATACAGACCCTCAAAACAAGATACAAATATTTCTAACAGGTGGTGCAGTGGTAGAGCTGCTGACTCGTAATAAGGAGACCAGGGTTCACATGGAGTTTGCAAGTTCTCCATGTGTCTGTGTGATTGTGTTCTGGTTTCCTCTCACAGTCTAATGACAGACATGCAGCTCAAGTATATTGGCAATCCTAAATTGGCCTTAGTGTGTGGTTAGCGTGTGTGTGTGTGTATTTATGTCCCTGTCTTGTGATAGACTGGTGCCCTGTCCAGGGTTTGTTCCTAGCCTTGCGTCCTATGCTAACTGGGATAGGCTGCAGCTGAACCTTGCAAACCTGTTCAGGACTATGACTGTTAGAAAATGACTGACTGATATATGTCTGATACTACAGATCATCATTGTCACTATTGTTATTATTATGCAGTAGATACCACTGCTACCTCATTGATTCAAGATTCAAATCTGCATCAAGTCATTGTGTGCAGTTTGCATATTCTTCCTGTGACTGTGTAGGTTTTCTTCCAGGCATTCCAGTTTTCCTCCCAGTCACAAAACATACAGGTTATGTTACTTAGCAGCTCAAAATTGTCCTCCCTGTATGCACATGAGTGGACCCTGTGATGGGGTGTTGCCCTAACCGTGGTTTGTTCCTTCTTGCCAAAATAAACAGTGCCCTCAACAGCCCTAAAATAGATTAATCAAGTTTAGGAATTATTATTATTGTTGTTAATATTATTTTCTACCTATCTGTTTTCTCAAATGACTTTTTCTGTAGAACCTAACCTGAAATAAACAAGCAGAATTACACCCTGGAGACAGAGTGGTCAGAAGCCATTTTGGAAGGCTAACAGATTGTTAGTTTATATAACATGGTGTGTAGAGTACAAGTCAAAGGAGGTTATACTCGGGCTTTATAATGCACTAGTGAGGCCTTACCTGGGGTATTGCATGCTGGTTTGGTCTCCAGGTTACAAAAAATGCATAACAACACTAGAGAAAGTGCAGAAAAAAAGTGACCAGGCTAATTCCAGGACAACAGGGGATGAGCTATGAGGAAAGATTGAAAGAGCTGAACCTTTTCAGTTTAAGCATAAGAGATTAAGAGGTGATATTATTGAAGTGTTTAAAATTATGAAAGGCATGAGTACAGTGGATCAAGACTATTGCTTTAAAATGAGTTCAACAACAACAGGGGCACAATTGGAATCTTATTAAGGGTACAAACAGTAGGAAGTTTTTCTTCACATAGAGTATCATAAACAAATGGAATAAATAACCCAGTAATATGGTAGATAGTAGGACTTTAAGGACCTTCAAAACTCAACTTGATATTACAGTATTTTGGAGCAATTACGTAGATAGAAATGGCAATCATTATTCAGCAAAATGGCCCGTTCACGTCTACACTGTTTTAATGTTCTAATATTTTATACACACATATGCACTCACATCAGGCCAGCTGTAAATTTCAAGTTACCTTAATGGACATACATTTTTGACAAATAGAGGTTAAAAGGAAATTGCACATACAGATTGACACCAATACTAGCCACTGCACAAAGGTTCAACCTCTAACTGTTTTTGTTATTTATCTTTTACTTGCCGTGCCCCGCGGCTCCATCCACTTAGAAATAAAACAGGACAGAGAGGAGGGCCCTGCCTGGCTCCCAACTCCTGACGTCACGCTTCCCCCCCCCCCTCCATTGGCCCGAATCCTCTGTCTCGGATTAGCACAAATATATCGCTCCTGCAAGCAAACTTTTATTCTTGGCGTGATGAGAGAAGTTGCTAAATCAACCAGAATTTTCAAGCAAATTCTAGAAAAAAGCCTGATCTAAATTCATTAAGTAGTTCTCTCGTTCACTAGCTAAGCGGATGTAAGATATGCCCTGAGAATGGCGCATGAGTGAGGAGGCCCCCCAACCCCTCCCTCGTCCTGCTGCTTCTCTCTCGGATTCGCACAAAAAAATCGGTACAACAAGTAAACTATGATACTTAGCGCATTGAGAGAGGTCGCAAAATCAACTGGAATGTTCAAGCAAATTATAGAAAAACAAACAATCTAAATCCATTAGTTCTCTCGTGAAAAGTGGAGAGACATACAGGCAGATGTTAGATTTTATATATATACTAAGGAAGCAAACCCCCCCGGCGCCTTCGGCACCCAACCTCCAGTTGTTGCCAGAATATTAGTAAAATCTTTAAATGTACAAAAGAAAAATTATTATTTATTGGAATCAAAAATCACAAAATACTATAAATATGTTAAAGAAAAATTAATTATTATTTAACAGAGTAAAAATCATGAAACGAGAATAAAATATTTACTCTCTTATCAATTGGAGTATTCCCGTTAAACTGAGGTCCACTATGCTCGATGCACGACTTTCTTGATATTTTAGTTTATAATTTAGAAACGGAATAGCAATCTGAAAATCTAACAACATCACATTAAAGTTCAATAAAGTCTGAAAAGAATGATACCAAATATATATATGTAGGTTATAAAATAAGCCCACTTTAAAGTGTGACATAAAAACGTGACATAAAAACTTCACATAAAATTGTTGCACAAAATCGTTGCACTTTTAGGGTTAGGATTTTATATATAGAGTAGATAGAGATTTTATTAGTACAATATTTTTTCACCCCTATGTTAGATTCTCTGCTCCATTATTTTAAGTAGGCCTATGACTCCAATGCAGTAACCCTTAGGATTAAACAAATTTTGATGCTTTACAAGTATTTTGCTTTGTCATTTTAAATTATTTTGTATTTTGTTCATTGATTAGATTTGATTTTTCATTAGTTTGAATTCAATTTTTGCAGCACTCTTCTACAAAAAGATTCAGTAATATTTTTTAAAGTTTTCTTCTTCTCATTTTAATTATTACAATTGGAAGACATACATTATAATTACTTTTGCAGTGTTTGAGTATGAATTAAGTAAGGATTCCTCCCTTTGTGATTCTATCTATCTATCTATCTTTCATGTAAACCCAGCAAATTAAAACATTTCACATGGATATGCTTTGTTTTTGATTATTACTAGAGGTTTTAGTAATCAAATTCTCATGATTTTTTTAAATACATTTGCTCTGTGGTTATCCATCCATCCATTTTCCAACCCGCTGAATCCGAACACAGGGTCACGGGGGTCTGCTGGAGCCAATCCCAGCCAACACAGGGCACAAGGCAGGGAACCAATCCTGGGCAGGGTGCCAACCCACCGCAGGACACACACAAACACACCCACACACCAAGCACACACTAGGGCCAATTTAGAATCGCCAATCCACCTAACCTGCATGTCTCTGGACTGTGGGAGGAAACCGGAGCGCCCGGAGGAAACCCACGCAGACACGGGGAGAACATGCAAACTCCACGCAGGGAGGACCCGGGAAGCGAACCCGGGTCCCCAGGTCTCCCAACTGCGAGGCAGCAGCGCTACCCACTGCGCCACCGTGCCGCCCCTCTGTGGTTATGCCATGTTGAAAAAAAAACCCTAGGAACTTTTAAAATTAAATGCCCAAATGCAATAGTGAAACTATCCTCTGTAACTGAAGGAGAGCATTCATGCCCCGAGATAATATTAACACAAGTGAAACGGTCACGTTACCTCATCTGACCTTGGCCCCCCTCTCTCTTTTATTTTCATCCTCCCAAGTTCCAGTCTATTCATTAAAGCTATATCTACAGAAACGCTTCAAATGACAGAGAGTATTAGGACTTTGGATCATGCACATTGTCTGAACAGATGCTTTCAAATCCTGCCCTCTGGGAGGAGATGGAGATACTCCAACATTTAGAACAAACAGAAGCAGAAGAGCAGCTTTACCCTCTCTGTAGCTAAACTACTTAATGAAATGAACGCAACATCATGATACATGAATACCTTTTCAACAGTTAGACCAAATCCGATAACCTGAGCATGTTCTTCTGCCTTGTAGTATATCCTCCATTAGGTTATATCTTATTTCATTTAATGTCTTCTACCATGTCCATTACTTGACTTACTGGAGTGTGAACAAGGCTATTCATTGCTGCCAAGTGTAATACATAAATCCACAGTTTTGGACAGTAAAGGAAATTCATTTATCTTTTATACATTCAAAAGGTCAGTGAATACCCAGAAATTATTAACTCCAGAAACACCAGATTCAACAAAGAAGATATAGACCATGAAAACAAAAGAAAAATGGCTGAAGTCTGAACTGATCCTTGCTTAGTAAGTGGGTCTCCTGTAAAAATACTATTTTAGCGTTTAAGCCTGTTAGGTGAGAGCATACTTTCTTTCTCTTTAATTCGTGACTGGACTGGCCAAATGTTCCATTCTAGCTTTATAAAGAAAACTAGAGGGGTGGGAATTCTCATACATAGAACAGTTCCATTTGTAGCATCAGATGTAGTATTGGACCCTAAAGGGAGATATGTGATGGTCATGGGCAACTTATTTAACAGTAAAATTATTTTGATAAATGTTTATGCACCCAATGTCGATGATAAGGAATTCATGCAAAATCTATTTGCATCCATTCCCAATGTGAACACTCATAAAATTATAATGGCTGGGGACTTTAATTGTGTTTTAAATCCACTCTTAGATAGGACTCCTGTGACAGGGTGGACGACATCTAACACTGCAAAGACAATTACACAGTTTTTAACTGACCACAACTTATCAGACCCCTGGAGGTTTCTTAACCCAAACTCAAGATCATATTCATTCTACTCACCAGTGCATCATAGCTACTCAAGAATTGATTATTTTTTTATAGATAATAATTTCCTGCCTACGATTAAATCGTGCAAATACGACACAATTGTTATCTCCGACCATGCCCTTCTAGTCTTGGAGCTAAAATCATTAAGCCCCTCACACTCACCTCGTAGGTGGCGTCTTAACCCTCTTCTATTAGCAGATGAGAACTGCACAGAATTTACATCCAAACAAATCAGCTTCTTCCTAGAGACAAACACACCCACAGAGGTTTCTGCAGGAACACTCTGGGAAACTCTAAAGGCCTTCTTAAGAGGATAAGTCAGTGGGAAACTGATGTTTTATATTATTTGAAATTGGAAAAAATCAAATTCTCAGTTAAATGATCTGTACAGAATTTTTTCAAAACCTGGCAGGATCTAATCAATATTATTTTAGAATAGGAGAAATAACTATTACTCTCCATTTTTTATTTACCTATATATATTTCTTCCTTTCTTTTGTTTATTGTTGCCTTAATAAAAAGCCCTAAGCAATTCTCCTTTGGCTAAGCTCTCCTTCACAGGGGTGGGGTTTGATTTGTCTTCAGTTTTTTTTTTGTTATAAATTGATCTATTTGTATGGAATGATTACAATAAAATTAATAAATAAAATAAAAAAAAAAAAAAGAAAAATGGCTGAAGAAAGCCTTTGTCTTGACTAATATATATAAGACTATTTGATCATTTTGTCAGCACAGATGCCTTTCTGGATACTCCAGTGTTCCTCCCCTATCTCATAAACGTACAGTTTAGTTTAACTGGAGACTTCATGCTGGCCCTGTTTGAATAAGTGTGGCGGGGTGCTTGAGTGTTGATTGTGGTGACTTGGAACCCTTTCCAAGAATGGTTCCTACCTGCCCAGTGCTGCCAGAATATTCTCTGTTCCCCTTCAGCCCTGAACTGGATTAAGCGGTTTCATTTGGAGAGTCATTATCAGACACTGAGAGAATGAAAGTGTTGGTAGTAATGCCTGCAGCTTATGTTCAATTGAATAAAAGTCCAGAATGTACCCTGAGCTAAGAACAGAGTGTTGAACTTTCAAATTGCACTCAGTACATTTTAATGTAGATGAGTGTGATCAGATGGATGTGTTACATATGTATAACACATATCAAATTAAACCATACAATAGTTGCAAAGTCAATGAAACACATTAGTCTAGTGGATTGCTTTTGTCTTTCACTTGGCATACCAAATTACAGAAAATGTTCACACCCAGTGTCATACTGTCATTCAAAACTCACCTCCATTATTTTATTGTTTTATTTTGCCTACCACCGGTTGCGCTCTTCCACTCCCTTAATTCATTTTTGCTTTCTGCGTCAATGACTTTGAGTTCACCCTGTTGACATAAGTCAATCTTTTTTTTTCTCTATAGTGCCACGTGATAGGGTGAGGTTCTACCATAATGGGAGAGCCTGTTAAGTTAGTTTCAATTAGATGGATGAGCATCAACAAAACAAAAACAAAGATAATTTCTTAAAGGTATTTTTTCATTACACATCTCAATTTCCAAAACATAGACCTTTCTCATTGCATAGAAATAGCTTATACAGTTGGTCCTCCAAGGCTGTTGTTATCAGTGTTTGCCTGTTAACAGAGAAGTGTTTTGCTCCCATCTCCAACACTACTGTACAAGCAAATGCTTAAAAGTGACCACATCACACACTTCTCTGAGGTGATCAGTTAGGAAAAAAACAGTTTGTATGACCTTGTTCAAGTAGTCCATACACTTGATCAAAAATCTAGATTCTTCTTCCATGATGGCCAATCATGATTTTGCCTCTTTTTTCCAAGGTATGCTTATACATTTTGCCCTTGCTTTCCCACTGCCTCAGCCCCTATCAGTATGACTCAGCCTAACCACTCCTTGTTTATTCTCTTCCTCTTCTTAAATTCTTATTGGATTCTTTGTCTGAGTTCTCTGCCCTTCTTGCTTATACCACACCAACCACCTGCCCTCTACAATCTCCACCCATCTTTTTACCCCACACACAATTTATCTGTCCCTTTTCTCTGAGTTTATTCTGGCTGAACTCAAGCAGATAAAATGTGTTCATGTTCTAAAACAACCCTTGACTCAAATGTTTTGCTAAATTGCTAAAGCATATTTCTCTGTCCCAAACCTTAGAACTATGACTGTCTTCTGCTTACTATTGTTCCTGAATCTCTCTCTCTCTCTCTGTGCATCTCTTGACCTCACAGCTGTTTTTGATCCTGTTGACCTTGATGGGAGTGACTAAGCTGCAATTAATGGAATGT